>NC_132994.1:67428166-67731196 GCF_048564905.1 Vicugna pacos | reverse complement strand
TGGTTCAGGCAGACAAATGAGTAAAGATGGTCGTATCGTTAAGCATCCTTTGTTGAGCTACAGAGAGAATACACTGAGCTTATTATTATACCACAGCACCTGATTGGCAACAATGTACAGGAAGTTCTCCTTTTAGGCTGGGGTTGGTGTGAAAGAAAAAAAAATCACAAATGTTCCTCCCTTTCCTTGTCAGAGACTTCATGCGTTTTAGCTCAGCCACAGCAAGAACATACTTGTGTCCTACTCAGTACATGTTTTTGGAGGTGGATAGATTCAGAAGGATGATGAATATTGTTTCATTATTTTTTTTTCTGGGGAGGAGGAGAAGGTAATTAAGTTTATTTATTTATGTATTTTTAATGGAGGTCCTGGGAATTGAACCCAGGACCTCGTGCTTGCTAAGCACACGTTCTACCACTCAGTTACACTCTCTGTCAATTTTTAGAGTTGAAGTTTTGCATCTAGCAACTTGGCGATTGCATTAACAGCCAGACCTGTGCAGTTCCAGGCTCAATTGGTTCTTTGAATCCATTTCAATCTTGGATAAAGATACGTGACACTATAATAGTATTACCAGAAGGCACATAGATTTCTTCCCTTCACTGCTCCCCACCCCAGCTCCTACCCCCTACTTTGAAGGATGAGAGTTGAATGAGAGATTAAACAAAACTGCTTTTAAATCAAATGAAATGTTAAATGATATAGTCCCTAGATTTCCTACCAGACTCATAAGACTGGGTGAGAGATTAGGGTCTGTCTGGTTGTGGTCGACCCTGGTGGTCCCGTACAGGGTGGTACCTGTCCCCTAGGGAGAGGTGGTTTCCATCTTGTGAAAGATTGAAAAGGGGAAAACTTGTCATATTCCATCTTGTAATCCACTTGAAAATGTCCCTCATTCTGTCAGTCAATCAACTTGTGTTCATCAAGTCCTTGGAGTGTGCCAGCCACTTCCTAAGTCTTGTCGGCGAGGGTGGGGGGTTAGGTAAGAGCCCACTTCTGAAGGGCTTGATCTGGATATTTTACACTTAGTACCGGACATTTTACACTTAAACAGCATCAGAAAATGCCAGCTCCCGGACAACTTTCTGGCTATCATTTAGGTCACTATGGCTTCAGAGTCAGAATGTTTTAATGGAAGCCTAATGTGGTGGGTGGGAGTGGAAGGAAGTCACCATTGTCATTCTCAAGCGACGCATCTCCACACTCTGCTATCTTGGACTCCAGGCTGAAGCAATGCCAGCAGGTCATCTCAGGCCTCCAGTCTACTCTTTTTTGGAGGTTACCTGAGAAGCCAGGCTCACTTCAAGGTCAGACTAACTAGTGATTTACTATCTGTCTTCCTTTTGCAAGTTATTCAAGACCTCGGCAGAAGTCTTGACCGCACCCCATCCTTACTCTCATTCCCCACCCCCAGCATGCGCTGAGAAGGGGGTGAACCTCGGAAGAATGCATGCGTTCTTCTCCCTGCCGTCGCTCTTCTACAGCAAACCAAACGAGCATCAGTTTTCAATAGTCTGTTTTCAATAGTCTGGCCCGGCACATGGGGGAGATGGTGAAGATAGGCCAGCGCCACTGCCCTAGGGAGGATTTTGGTCCCAGGCTCTTCTCTTTACCGGTGTCCTGCCAAGCACAGCTCTTAACCACGTGGGGAGGCGTTTGAGAGATGATGTGTGAGGATCCTTAGGAAGGGAAGTCAATTCAGGCCATCGGGGCTTACTTTTTTTTAAGATTGCCTATTTATAAACAGGGACTTCCTGGCCTCAGGCCCATGTTTTAGAAAGTGAAGCTTACCTGAAATGAATCCCCAGGCCAGGAAGGTTAACTGGACTGGACTGACTACAGGCAGACCTGTAAGACTTGATCTGTCACCTGGGTTAAGCATCTGACACCAGGGGCAAAAAGCCGCGTTGATACATTGTATTCATGTAGGATGTGCCTCGAGAGGAAGACATTTGAGACAGGCCATCTCCCAGCGGTACCCACAGTGCTGGTCTCTCAGGTGAGGCACTGCTGGTTGTTACGGTGGCAGGTTAAATGTTTTAAAAAATAACTGCCATAATTACGTGGGCCTTGTGTCGGACTAGCTGCATCAAAGGGACCATTGCTACAGTTTCATGCCACTTGCTCATTTCCAGTTGAGCCTGTCATGACAATTGAGTGAGAAAGTTCACCAAGTGTGCTGCCCCCTTCACTGTGTTCAAAGGTGCTGTTTCTAAAGGCTGTTTGGAGATTGTTTGAAGGTTCAGCCATTTATACGTCATAAAATAAAATACACTGGCTTAGATAACGTTTGATTATAATTTGAAATCAAAGTTATATCCTTTCCTTCTCTTTCGGTCATATGAAATATCTTTTTTTTTTTAATTGAAGTATATCCTTTTACAATGTTGTGTCAATTTCTGGTGTACAGCACAATGTTTCAGTCATAAATGTACCTACATATATTTGTTTTCATGTTCTTTTTCACTATAGGTTACTACAAGATATTGAATATAAGTCCTTGTGCTATACAGAAGAAACTTGTTGCTTACCTATTTTATATAAAATAGTTTATTTGCAAATCTCAAACTCCCAATTTATCCCTTCCCACACCTTATCCCCCTGGTCACCATAAGTTTGTTTACTTTGTGAGTCTGTTTCTGTTTTGTAGATAAGTTCACATCTTTTCTTTTGGTCATGTGAAACATCTTAAACAAAGAATTCTAGTTTGATTAAATGAACAAGAATACCATGGGAAATATTTGACAAATAGTTTACACCTAACTATCTGTCTGTACACACATACGTGAATGTGTATCTGTATCTGTATTGATATTTGCAAATTTGTATGTAGCAGATATTATTTGGCGGATACAAAGTCTGGACTTTGTTTGGATACTGTGAAAAGACATTCATTTTGAATTCAACCTGAAAATGAAAAATACTTACATTTTCCCCAAAGAAATACATTTTCTCCTGCCACTGTCTGTTTTAACAGCATTGTGATAGCATGTAAAACAAGTTTGAGTGAAAGTAAGATTTCGTTTTAATAACTGCTCAAAAGGAAATGGGGTGGTAGAGTTACAGCGATGGTCTTTATGCGGTAAACGGTCGGCTTTTGCAAGATTGATTTTGGTACGGATATGTGTCAGGTACTTTCTAAAAGAGTCGGTGGCTTTGCTCAGCCCATCGTGTGTCCCACTCTTTGTGATAGGTTAGTTGAACCTTAGCTGTTCCAACTGACAAATTATCTGTTACAACAAACCACTAATAAAGTAGATAACACCTGTATTCATATGCCAGGTTCTCCAAGCTGTGAGCTCTCGGGGAACTCAAGTATACTGAGTAACATTTCTTGGGAAAATTGTATTTCCACTGCTCATTTTCTGAGGAAGAAAGAGGGGAGAAGAAGTAGAAGCAGAAAGAAATAGAAGATTTGAAAAATAAGACAAGTCTCTTTGTTTCTAACAGTCTCCTGCAGACAGATCTCAGAAGATTCATGCTGGTGATGAAGTCATTCAGGTGAATCAGCAAACAGTGGTGAGTTTGTTCATTGAGACTTAAGACTTAATAGTCCCCCCTAAAACTTTTAAACCGTCTTGTTGCATTTTTAAAATTTGCAGCTTATATCCGATTTTCCATAACTTTAAGCAGTGCAGAGATGGACACATGTATAGCTACTTACTTGCTCACAGCTGGTTTCTTTGAGATAAAGCCATAGGCTTGAGTTCTCATTATTCATGAGTGAGTCCCCTCTCTTCATTTTCTTTTGAAGGTGGGATGGCAGCTGAAAAATTTGGTGAGAAAATTGAGAGAGAATCCTACAGGAGTTGTGTTACTGCTTAAAAAGCGCCCCACGAGCTCCTTCAACTTTACACCTGCTCCCCTGAAAAACCTACGATGGAAGCCGCCTCTGGTGCAGGTAACTGTCCCTGCTTGTAAGCCTTCATCTGGCATCAGTGCAGGGACCGTGTCCCACAGCTGATTTGTCCCCCAGAAGAAAGACTACAGTTTGAAGGCGGTTGGTTTCCGGAGTCTGTGTATGGATAATTATCCTGTAATCCTGTGTGTATGAAAATACACAGGTTTGCCCTGAACAGTATGGCAGCTACTAGCCACCTGCGACTCTTTAGATAATTACAGCGAAAAGGTTCAGTGGCTCAGTCTTACCAGTTACATTTCAGGTGCCTGGTAGCCACTTGTGGCTCATGGCCACCATCACTGCAGAAAGGTCCTTCTGATCCTTCTCTGTCCTTTCAAGCACACGCCCACGTGAAGGGATCCAGTCTGAACATTAACCTTGGAGAGACCACATGGGGTTGAGTCAGCGGTGTGTCAAGACAGGGTAGGGACTGTGGGCCCAACCCAGCCAGTAGAGAGGCAGAGAACTGTATCACTCCTTTGTTTAGACTTGGAGGTCTTGGGTGATAATAAAAGGCCAACTGGCTTTTAGTGAATTTTATTATTTAAATTCTCTACAAACAATACACTCCTTATTGCCTAACCTGGGTGAGAGGGCTCACTGACCAACCCCACTATTATGTCATCAGTCCTTAGTGTTTAATTCCTAAACCATGAATGAAAAGCAGTAACATTTTAATGCCCTTTTGTAAGAGTGAGATTGCAATTGTGTGATTGTCTTGTCCATCTTCGAATGGAAGGAACAGTGGCAGTCTCAAGCCATCACTTTGGAAACTTTGTGCTGCATGGAGCACGGGAAATACATCTCCATATGTACCTTAGGGGGTGGCCAGGGACATAAAAATAAATAACAGGACGTAGAGAGTGGAGCCAGGAGGGGCACAGAATTAAAGTCACTTCTTAAATAATAACAGAGCACATCCGTCGCACCCCCGCTGCTTCTGTTTGCATCGCTCAGTAGGAGGGGCGCCATCTCTGAATAGTTCTGGAATTCTCAGAGTGTGTTACGTAACCTCGTGGAGGTCTGCACTCGTCATCAGTCGCTGATGGAGCGCTTGCTGTCCCCTAGCTCTGCCAGCTCCTTGGTGCCCAGGGGTAGATGTTGGGTTCTGAAAAGGGGCGATGGGGACAGACAGGTAGGTGAAGGCGCCTCTTCCCAGGGAGGTGGGGGCACTTTGAAGCCTGGGGAACTAGCGGGGCTTTGGGAGACAGACGGGAGGCGGGGTCCTGGAGGAGACGAACGCTGCTCCTTAGACATGAGACGCAAGCCCACGGACCCAGGATGTGTGGCCATCAGGGTGGGCGGCGCCCAGACAAGCTTTCCTGGAAGCAGATGTTCTTGTGAAGATGACCGAGGGCATGTGCTTCAGGGAGAGTTTGTAACGGAGGGAGGGAGGCAGAATAAGGAGGGAGAGCCAGCCGGGTGCTGTCTCAGGTAGAAGCTAGGCTTGTCCTGTCGCACAGGTGTAACCACACAGCCACGGGCTCACGGCACTGTCCTCAGGGAAGGCAGCTGTCAACTGAGGGCGGTTCTCCAGAGACGGGGGCAGCTGTGAGCTTTTGGCAACAAATGTTCACAGCAACTGGGTTCCCTGGTGGACAGAGTGGCCCTGAGTGGGTGCCACAGCCGTCCTGCAAGAATGAGCAGACCAGGCCCTCCGGGGCAGAGGGCGGGGGAGGAAGCTGGGCTGGTGGGCCGAGCTGGACGAGCGGTGTGGAGTCCCGGGCTACAGAGTGTGTACGACAAGCTGACAGTTGGTTTTTACATTAATATCTGTGTTAGGTTGCTGGGGCCGCCGTAACAAAGTGCCACCAACTGGGCAACTGAAACAAAAGTTTATTTCTTCAAAATTGTGGGAGCTGGAAGTCTGAGATCAAGGCGCCAACAGGACTGGCTCCTTCCGGGGTCTCCCTCCTTGCCTTGCAGGTGGCCGTCTTCTCCTTACGCTTCCACGTGGTCTTCCCTCTGTGTCTGTGTCCTGATCTCCTCGTCTTACAGGGACACCAGTCAGACTGGATTAGGGTCCACCTACATGACCTCATTGTAAATTAAATGTGTCTTCAGAGACCCTGTCTCCACATACGGTCACATTCTGGGGGTTGGGGGAAGGAGCCCCTGATGCTGTCTAACCGCGAGGAGCAGCAGCTGGGAGGTGTGGCCTGTCTCGACGACTGGTGATGTGGTTCTCGGCGAGGCCGGCGACCCGGGCGATTCTAGTGAGAGACTGATGCAGGGGGCCCTTTGGAAGAAGCATCAAGAGGACTCACAGAGCAGCAGAGCATAGTGGACAGGAGGGGGCTCCCGAGCTGAACTCCTTGAGTTCAAATCCCACCTCTGCCCTGTCTTAGCTGTGGGACCCCGACAGGTATTTAGTATTTCTAAGCCTCACTCCCAGGCATTGGTGTTGACTGTTAGAAGAGGCTCTGGGGGAGGGGCGGGGAGGGCAGGCAGGGCAGGGGAGAAGCAGATGAGAGATGTGACCGTGGTCCCAGTGGGTGATACCAGCGACGGAAGTTGGAAAGTCAGGGAAGAGCCATCTGGGAGGCGGAGATGATGAGTCTTCTGAGCCTCCCTGAGTTTGAAGCGACAGGAAAATCCAGGTGAATGTGTGCGGAAGGGAAGTGAAAATTATCTCAGAGTAGAGGCTACAGTTAGTCCCTTGACTCCTGGAAATTCACTGAAGAAGGGACACACATCCCTTTCCTCTGGTTTTGTCCGCCGTCCTTCCACGTTCCACTGACTGTGCAGTTTGGGGGAAGAGGTGACGGTGAGGAGGGGGACCCTAGCTTTGCTTCCGACCCAGGGAGAGAACGACCACCAAAACGCAGAGGCCGTTTTGCAGCTTGGCTGCCCAGCGCCCTCGGGATGCGCCCCGGACGTGCTCAGGACACGGGCCCTGGCAGACCAGTACTCCGTACGCTTTCTCAGGCCCCGCCGTGGGCGCTCCCCAGTGTGTCATTTCTCAGGGGTCTGTGTGCCTGGGGGCCCACCTCTGGGGGGAGGGAGCTGCTTTGGTTCTTGTCGACACCATCAGTGCTCATCGCCAGTGGAAGGGTGTTCGCCGCTCTGTTTTTAGGCTCCAGTCCTGGTGAACGAGGGTTGCTGATGGAGAAGCCGCCGTCAGTGCTGGAGTGCCGGTTCTGCGGAAGTGCTCCACTTTGCTTCTGCTTCTGTTTGCTGGGGGCTCGGGTGCTGGCCCCGTGTTTCCAGACATTGTGCAAGACTGACAGAATGAGATGTCAGCTGGCTGCACAGTGAGGAGAGTTGACAGCCTGTGTGTTAGGGGCTGACGTGCAGGATACGGGGCTTCTTTTATGGGGGACTGGAGACTCAGTCCCGTCCCCCTGTGCTTCAGCGTCTCTCCCCAACACGGGGCTGTGGCTCAGCACTGGGGACTCCGTTCTCCCGCTCCTAGACTCTAGTTCACACTCTCACTTCTGGGAGATACCGGCTCGCTGTCAATCACCCCTGCGCTGGACGGGATGTGGCCATCTTTTTATGTCCCCCAGGGCCTGGCGCAGTCCCCACGTGGCACCTCCCACTGCCTTCACCAAACATCTCCGAGCTTCGACTCGGATTTCCTTGCTGCGCCTTTACCAGCTGGGCAAGGCTGGCCATCGCTACCAGACTGTGGGAGAGACAGGACTGCAGGCCTCACACAAGGCTTAAAAAAATAGGTCCTCTGAGACCAGTGACTAAAATTAAGCTGTGTGGATTTTCAGTTTTAAAAATTAACCTCTGTTACGTGTGCATGTCTGTAATACTAAATTAAGCAGCGTAAGGTTGGGTTCTTTCTATGTGACAAGCTGGGTGCTAAGCCTGTACATCTGTACTGTCACTTAATCCTCACAGCCACCCCATGTTGGTACTATTCTTGCCCCCGTTTATTCCCATTTTGTAGATGAGGCACAGAGAAGCTGAGTGAGTTGCCCAGAGATACACAGCTAATAAGAGGTCTAGCCAGGATGGGACCCAGTCTGAGCTCTGAGCCGACACCCCTTGGCAGTGGTGACATTGCTAGGGATGTGCGTGAACTGACTCATTCCATCCTCACCGCTGCCCTGCGTGAGAGGCACTGTCAGCGTGGCTGTTTTTCACAGGAGGAAACTGGGGCTTGGGGGCTTCAGTGATTTGCTGAGAGCTAGAATCCTAACCCGCCTGGCACCTGGTTCCTGGGCCTCTGTTTCTCACTATGCGTCTAAGGCTTTTAGAACTCTCAGTAAGTGGTGTATATGTGCAGTGGAATATTACTCAAACACAAAAAGGATGAAATAATGCCATTTTCAGCCACATGGATAGACCTAGAGATACATTACGTGAACTTACATGTGGAATCTAAAAAGTGATACAGATGAACTTATTACAAAACAGAAACAGCCTCACAGACAGAAAACAAACTTATGGTTAGCAGAGGGGAAAGGGGAGGGATAAATTGGGAATTTGGGACTGACAGATACACACTACTATATGTAAAATAAATAAACAATCAGGACCTACTGTATAGCACAGGGAACTATTCAATATCTTGCAATAACTTACAATGGAAAAGAATCTGAAAAAGAATCTGCATGTGTATAACTGAATCACTTTGCTGCACACCTGAGACTAACACAGCATTGTCAATGAACTATACTTCAATTAAAAAAACAAAAACTCTGTACTATACAGTACAATCTTGTTTATCTATTCTGCATATGCATACTGTATATAGCTTAGGGAAATATATACAAGATCTTGTGGTAGCTCACAGTGGAAAAAAAAGATCTGACAGTGAATATATGTATGTTCACGTATAACTGAAAAATTGTGCTTCACACTGGAATTTGACACAACATTGTAAACTGACTATAACTCAATAAAAAAAATGTAAAAACAAACAAACAAACCAAACAAAAACTCCTGGTAAATTCTGACTGTCTCAAAGAAGACCAGAGAGTAGCTGTGAATGCACGAACGACCTGGGCCCCTGGGTACCCAGGGGCTGATGTTGGCTTTGGGGACAGCCATCTCTGAGTTAACCTCCACGCTTTTACACTTGCTTCCATGCAGACCTCGCCTCTGCCCACGACCACCCAGTCCCCGGACAGCACAATGGATGCCTCGCTAAAGAAGGAGAAGCCAGCCATCCTGGATCTGTATATTCCTCCCCCACCGGCTGTTCCCTACTCACCCCGGTACGTCGGTGCCCGTTTTCGTGGTCGGCACGTCTCCTGGGCATAGAGACGCTAGTGGTGGTGGGAAGACCAGGAGCATCTTGAGAGGAGATGCTGCTGAACTCCAGAGTGATGGGGCTGAGTCTTGAATCCACTGCGAAAAAGTATCATCCTGGGGGGCTGGTGGTGGTGGAATGGGTGAAGGTGGTCGGAAGGCACAGGCTTCCAGTTATGAGCTAGGTCCTGGGGATGCGATGTACAGTGTGGAGACTGTTGTTAACAATCCTGTGTTGCATATTTTGAAAATTGCTAAGAGAATCGATCTTAAAAGTTCTTATCACAAGAATTAGTAACTACGTGTGGTGATGAATGTTAAATTTACCGTGGTGATCATTTTGCAGTACATACATGATTATGTTGGATGTCTGAGATGAATACAGTATTACATGGCGGTTATATCTCAGTAAACCTGGGGGTGGGGGAAGTGTGATCTTTTAGGAGGAAGTGCAGGGACAGATCCAGTTTGATGGGTCTTGAAGCCATACAGTTTGGTGGGGAGGGGGCTCCCTAAAGTATGTGCTCTTGGAAACGCATTGTCTTGGCTCCTCACTAGGCATTGAAAGGAGCTGTTTGGGGGTCCCTGAAGCTGAAATTTCATTAACTACATAGTGACTTCATCTCTGGGGCAGAAGATACTAAATATTTCTGTAAGATTAACTGAAGTTACAGTTTTCTTTTGCTGAGCGAGATGTATTCTTCATAGGATTTAAAAAACCCTGTGAGAATAGGTGTGGGTGGGCTATATTTGCACGTACTTGTGTGTTTGTATCTATTATAAATTCTTAAAGATCATTGCTTTCTTAATGGCTGTCTTAAATGTTTACAGTAAAATGAGGATGGTCATGCTAGACGTTATATAGGAGATGATTAAGGGATGAAATGTAGGCTTATTTATATCTTACGAAGTTACATATGCTGGTAAAGCTAGAGAATCTGGCTCATCTATTCAACATATATTTACTGAGAGTTGGGCCTGAGTTACCGTCTTATGCAAAACAGATGTAGTTCTTGTCCCCAGAGAACTGTCAGTGCCTTAGTCAGCTGTTGAAGCATAAATTGAGAAATACGTAATCATGCTGTAATATTTCATAAGACAAAGTTTGGACTGAATTTATAGTGATGTTTCACTTTATATTGAAGTTTTTCATTTGTTTGCTAAGCTGAGCTCTTCGCTTCTCCCGTGTTTCTTTCCTGGGCACAAAGAAGAATTAATGTGATTTTTCTCATCCTTGAGTCTTGGTTGCTCAGAACTTATTACGGCATGTAGAGCAGTGACCTCGGTGTTCAGGGCCATTCTGGTTGGTAGACAGGACTCTTCTGTGTTCACAGACTGGAGTCCCATGGTCACGGGGTATCTTAAGTGTGTTTAAAACTATGAGGAGTTTTTGCCTCTGCACGCGGAGTACAGAGGGTTTCACTGATGAGCAGTGCCTGGGCAGTTCACTGAGACTAGGGAGGGCCCCACCGGAGGGCCCCACCCCCAGCCACCACCAACTCCCCTAATCTTAAATATTCCTGTCTGAGTCTCAGTGAGAGGTCACAGCTGTGGCCAAAAAAAAAAAAAAAAAAAAAGAGTATGTATGTGGTAAGGGTGAAAGGGAACCGGGGCTTTTAATCTACTTGGGGGAGACGTGCATGAACACACACACACACACACACACACCCCACACCACTGGTGAAGGGTATTTTCTGCAGAGTGAAAAAATGCAAATGGTGACAGAGAACAAAGGTCAGGAAAGCTTTGTGAATGGGGACGTTATACGCCCGGATTAAAAGTATGGAAGGAGATAGAGTCATGGGGGGAAGGGGTATGCAGGCAGCAGGCTCGGGGACACGACGAGGCAAGGCTGACCTTTAGATTGTTTTTGGACCCAGTGGATTCGGTATTTTTCTAGTAGTTTTTCGATGATCACCTTATGGAACAACCTCCTCCAGTATTTTCTGACTAAATGCAAGAAATTTAACCAGCTGGTAACCTGGACTCAACTAAAGTTAAGTTCTATTATGAGCTGACATGTCGAAAGAATTAAGTTGTGATTGGTGATCCAGTTTTTGTTGGTTTCTATACTTAGTTCAGAAAATAGACACCCTCCGTTGGTTACTCTGAAGGCCTTTAGTATTTTTTAACATCATTTTCAAACCTAACAACTGCATCACACATGAAGCGTCTGCTTTATCTTGCACAGATACTGCTTGATGTGAGAAAAAAGGTTTGCTAGATCGTACCTTAACTTACGGTCTCTGTAGTAAGTAGGAGGTTCAGTTATAGGACGGATGTACAGGGAAGCCAGAGTTAGCTTTTCCAAGGTATATTTGTATCATTTAAACACGTATGGAAAAGAAAATCTCATTTTACTTAGTAGGGTGACTTCTTATGTGTGCTAGAGGTGGTATGTCTCGGGTAGTTCTTCAGCGTGGGAGTATCTTTGCAGGCATCTGAATGATTGCCCTCTGTTTCTCAGGGAAGAGAACGGGAGTTCTGTTTACAGAGGATTCAGTAAGTGTAAACAGCCACTGGCTGGTCCTAAAGGTTCCGAGTCTCCCAATTCCTTCCTGGACCAGGAAAGCCGGAGACGGAGATTCACCATCGCTGATTCTGATCAGCTGCCTGGGTATTCAGCAGAAACCAATATTCTGCCCACAAAAATGAGAGAGAAAACACCATCTTACGGTACGTTGCGGAGGGTTTGTTTGGCTTCCTCCCCCCCTGCCCCCAGCCCCTCTCCTTATTTGGAACTGTTGGATGAATTTGGCAGACTTGAAGGGTAATCTGAGGAAAACATAACCCTCAGTGAAATTCTAAGTATGAGACCGCTATTCATCTCTCTCAAGAGAAGGCTGTTGGGTCATTACGCTGCGTGGCATCGAAGCCCAGCCGGGTGAGGTCATGCGACAGTTTTAGCTTTCAGAGCCCGCGTTCTAACTTGCACTTGCTCTGCCCCGTGGACGGGCAGACTCAGGTTCTGCCTGCCTCTGCCCTGAGCACGTGCTGTGGAAATCCGATGCTTTCAAATCCTGTCCCTCATTCTAGAGCACGTTCTCTCTTACGCTGAAGTGAGTGTGCTGTCGGGTGGGGGGAGGGGCTCGTAATAAAGGAAGGGACGGATTCCCCAAAGCCCCCCAAACTCAGCTTTTCCGTTTCCTTCCCTCCCTCTGAAGGCAAGCCCCGGCCTCTGTCAATGCCTGCGGATGCGAGCTGGATGGGGATCGTGGACCCCTTTGCCAGACCCCGAGGTCATGGGAGGAAAGGTGAGTTTAAGTAACCTGAGAAGCACCACACCTGGAGTCAGAAGGCCAGGCCCTGGGTTCAGCCCTAGTCCTGAGTGGGCTCTAAGGACGGGAGAAGGACCCGGCCTCTCTGAGCCCCGTTTTCTCATCTACAACATCGGGGGTGCTGAAGACCTCCAAGTGCCTGCCCATTTCTAGAATGGCAGAACTACATCATCTTAATCAGTGACCATAAGTCTCCTTATTGTATCGTGTGCTCGAAAAAGGCTGTAGACCTTGATGGTGCAATTTCTAAACAAGTAGAAGTACATGATTCGTTAAACAGTCTCCTCCTGTATTCTCTGACTGTAATTATTGGAGTCTGTTTGATTTTTGATGAACAGAGATGGCTTTTTCCCTCCCCGATCCTTCTTGTGTTAGAGCATAATTACTCTTGGAAAAGAAACTTGGGTTTAATTTACCCTGTAATCAAAGTTACTAGTGATGACACTGGCCTTGAGGGAAATGTCTGTAAATATTTTTGGCCGGATTACATTTGATGGTCAGCATGGGCAGGACCTAGTAACTTCGCTTTTGCTGGGCAGAAACAGAGAG
Source organism: Vicugna pacos (assembly GCF_048564905.1). Classification (NCBI taxonomy): domain Eukaryota; kingdom Metazoa; phylum Chordata; class Mammalia; order Artiodactyla; family Camelidae; genus Vicugna; species Vicugna pacos. Next base: position 67,718,260 of record NC_132994.1, on the reverse strand, counting down.
CAGGTGGAAGTCGGAGTATGTTAGGCTTTTGATAGTAAGAGGAGGAAGAAAGATGTTTTGGAGGCCCAGCTTCCAAAGTGGTCAACCCCTTCCATCTCCCTGGGACTTTAAAGTTGGTCACCGACGAACCCGAGTCACCGGGATTGCACTGCAGTAGAAAGGGGAGAGAAGTGCCTTCTAGGGGCCACGACGCCCTTAGCTGACACGTGAAGATCTGCGGAGCCGCCAGCAGGGGGCAGGGCTGTCCTTTGTTTGGATTTAGCAACGTCCACGTTGTCACTGCCATTCTTTTTGGCCTTTGAAGCCCCCACTTAGCCTTTTATTACCTTGACTATGGAGAGTTGGGGGGTGGGGGTGGGGAGTGTGAGGTCAGGAAGTAGAAAGATGCTCCACCCTCATCCCGCCTTCCACGTTTTTCTGGTATATTCGTTTTAGAACGAAAGGCCTCTACATAATGGGCACTTAAAAAAAACCCCAGCTTTTTAGAGAGACAACTCACATACCATAAAGCTCACCCTGTTAAAAGTGTACAAGTCAGTGGTTTTTGGTACGTTTGTAGAGTTGTGTGTCCAGCACCACCGTCTCATTCCAGAATATTTTATCACCTGAAAAAGAGACCCCTGTAGGCGGTCATTCCTCATTCCTCCTCCTGCAGCTCTTGGCGCCCAATAATCTACTTTCTGTCTCTGGATTTACTTATTCTAGACATTTTAGATTAATTGACTCCTACGAAACGTGGCTTTTTGACAAAGGGTACTTTTGAAAAGTAACTTTTCCCCTTTGATTATAAAAGCAAAGCAAGCACATGGAAAAACATCTAGAAGGTTCGAGGAAACTCATCTGTAATCTGCTCCCCCAGCCTAGAAATACTCACTCTGCATGCTGTGTGCGTTTTCTGATTGCTCCCATATTTACACATTGTACACCTGGAAACCATGTGTGAACCGAACAGATCAATGTCCAGTAATACCGTGTTGGGGAATGCTGTTTAGACCAAGTGCGTTTTTGGTAGCAGCTGCGTGAGCAATCCGTCTTAGGTCTGTAGCACGTCCTGACTCAGTCTGCTGCTGTTGGGCATTCGGGTTGTTTCTGCTTTATTCCCCCCCCCCCCCACCCCGCCCCAGTTGTAAATAACACTTCGATCAGTATCTTCGTACACTTTTAAAAGTAGAATTTCTGGGTCGGAAGAATGCTGCGTGTTATCAGAGTGCCCAGTGTGTTAGGTTTCTACTTGGTTTCTTAATCCCTCCCTCTCCCCATCCCAGGGGCTCTCCTGGCTCTTAGGGTGTCATCAGCCTTCCTTTTCCGGAAATATCCCAAGCCTTGCAGAGCATGAACGTCTTTGAGCCCCATCCATTAAAGGTGAAGAGTGCCTGCCCTGCATTCAGAGTCACAACCAAAGGCACCCCACCTTCCTAAATGCTCCCTGGGGACGCTCCAGGACCCGTGCTCCGTGCTGCAGGCACTGAGCAAGGACAGATGTGAAGGAGTCATAGAATTATAAGGCTTCTCTGATTTTTGATTGCAAGTGACAGTGTGTAAGAAAGCATGGACTCTCTGGTTGCGTTTGGCCCTGTGTTTCCTCTCAGGCGCACAAGCAGCCTGCCGTGTGGACCTCTTGCGTTTCGTTTCCGCTGTCTCAGCGCCCGGTGGGGAGGGCGTGGCCGCCTGGGAGGCTCGCAGCCCATCCCGGGAGGAGGGCGGGGAGTGGTGCCCCTTTCCGAGAGAGAGAGGCGTGCGAAGTCGGAGCAGCTGCGGCCCGGCCGCCGGAGGCGCCCTGCAGAGGACGGGTATTTTAACGGACCTGTGGGCTTTGTCTGAAAACAGGCGAGGACGCCCTTTGCCGGTATTTCAGTAACGAGCGCATCCCCCCCATCGTCGAGGAAAGCTCGTCGTCCCCGTACCGGTTCTCCAGGCCCACGACCGAGAGGCAGCTGGTCCGAGGCGCAGACTACATCCGAGGCAGCCGGTGCTACATCAGTTCAGATCTCCACAGCAGCGCCACAATTCCATTCCAGGAGGAGGGGACCAAAAAGAAAGCCGGCTCCTCGGCGGCCAAGTCCTCCTCCGCAGAGCCGTCCCTGCTGGTCAGCTGGTTCACTCGCCTGAAACTGTTGACTCACTGAGCCCCGCGCTCCCCGGACCCTCCTCGTCTCCTGCTACCAAGTGCCTTGCTTCTGCAGTTGACCACCTGTTCTAATTTTCGTCCACAGTGTTACGCAGTGACCTTATGCAATTTTGTGGGGTTTTTTTTTTTTTTTGAAAGTTGTATGTTGCATTTCTTGGAGTTTTGAAGTCATTGGATGGGAACAAATCCAGAGGATCGTAGGTGCTGCCTTGTGGAGGCAGAAGGAGAGAAGTGGGTAGCGTCTGCTGGTGTTGGCGTCCTTAAGTGTCAGAACACAGAGCCACACTCTCTAAACCGGAGCCCCGGCCAGAATATTGTGGTCATTATGGGGAACGGGGCCATTGTTCGTTTTGGGGGTAGAACTAAGATTGGTGGCCACTGTTACGCAGATGTGCTGGCTTGTGGTCCAGCTTCTTCACCCGAAAAAGCCGGTGAAGAAAACATTTTTATTTTGACTTTTTGAGCGACATACCACACGTGGAAGTGTAGCAGCTTTGCCTTTGAAATAATAATGTGGCAAGCCTCTGCTGCCCTTTCCAAGCAGAGGTATACGTGTAGGCCTGTTACACTGGGCTAAGGCCCTTTTCATAACCATCTCAGTGTAGGTCAGTTAATCCAGAAACACGTGAACACATTCAGATAGGGCTTACGACACACAAAGAGGTTTATGGTTACTTGTGAGGGATCTCGTTTTTGTGGTGGTTATATATTCTTGTCTTTAAGGGAGAAGAAGCTATACAATTTGCTGACAGCCAAAGCGTCATTCCGAAAAACAAAGCAACCATACTTGGGTTTATGAGAGAGACATTGATTTGCATTTTCACCTATTCAATGACGATCTTCCAGGAAAGAACGGACAGTTCTTCAAAATTATACACTTTTTGCTAATGCGAAATCTCTTGGAAAATCTCACGGTCACTAATTTTCAACTAGCATCAGGTATTTTGGAAAAGTGTGTCTGGATATTAACTCTTGTTTAAACTGACTGTATGATATTTTGTTAGAATGCAAAAGTACTATCTTGTTAATTTAAGTGTTTTAAATATAGTTGTATATTTTTCTTACTCTTAGTCACATGTAGTTGATATATTTCTGTTTTGCGTCCTACATGAAGCTAACAAAAAAATCTTCAAGATGTTTGCAGGTTGACAAGTGACCACGTGGCTGTTGCCACCGCGGGCGCTCTTGTTAGAAAAGAAAAGAAAGCTTCCCCAGGCATTTTCGGATTTTAGGGGTTAGAAATGGGGGCTTTGAGGGAGCATGTGAATAGTCAGATTACATTCGGGGACTTTTCTGAGCTGTATTCTTGGGCAAAGCTGATATTCCCTACTGAAAAATACTCTCTCCCCACCAGACAAATTGTCCACTTTGCTGAACTGCCTGAAATTCAACGAAGTGGACATTCCCTGGAGTTAGTAAACATCTTCCTTTTAAAATGCCTCTGGTGGGGTTAAGGGAACTGGCAACCGGTTGTGTATTAGTGTGATTGACTTCAGTCAAGCCGGCTTCCTGTCAGCCCACCCCTAAGGGGACTGCAGTGAAGATATAGTTGTTTCATGGGGGATGGAAAGGATCTTGGCAAACAGGGAAGAAGAGGCTTGGGATGCGCGATTCATTGGATGCTCGGGATACTGTATAAGGGCCAAGCTGGGGCGGGAAGGTCTGGTAATAGGGCACTGATGGCAGGAGGGGGCTGTGGAAAAGGAGGGACACCAGCCCTGGCCCTTTCACTGTTAGCCTGAGCTGGCTTTGCGCCCAGAGAATGGGGTGACAGCTCTTTCTCTCTCTCCCCAGATTTTAGTGGAGGATTCTTAAGGCTGTAGCTTCCCTGAGTGAGGAGTCCAGGAATTTTGGAGCTCTTTGCTGGAGCTTAGCCCCTTTTCTGTGGAGAAGATGCCCCTTGTGATCTAATGACCATCCTCAAATGAATTTTCAGTCCCCAGCTTCAGTTACTGTACCAGATCAGTGTTTTCCAGACTGTTTCCCTGGGGGAGGCCAGAGAAGTTTCTGGGTTCTCTGCCTCCAGTCAGCCTACACAGCTTCATTTTTATTTTTATTTGGGGTTTTCTCTTGAAATGTGTTTGAGAAATAGGTTGCTGCTTCGAGAATTTTGTATAAATCTTTATATCTTTACTCTTGAGGTACAAAATAGGTTAATTCTAATTTCTTAGAAATTAGTGGAAACTACTTGCATAGAAGTAATCCAGGTTGAATGGTGGGCATGTGTGAACATCTGAAGATGCAGAATGCAGAATGACACTTTGGGATATGGTCCCTTAAAATGGTGATTTTTTTCAATACCACCAGACCCAACTCTGCAGCCACCCCTTTTTGTAATAAATATTTTATAACGTCACTATAATCATAAATGAACATCATGGCTGATACAACCTACCTTCACACATAGAAGCATCACCTCCATTTGCTATTCCAAAATGAAATTAATAGGTAATGTAACTGACCTCTGCACACTCTTCAGAATGTCCTGACTATAAACAGACGTATAGAAGTATTTTGTAATGAAATAATTATTTTAATATATAAATGCTTTAGTGTGATTACGTTATAAGATGTGTGAAATGATGAAGTGAAGCACATCCTAGTACCTGTATGTGGAATCCCCAAGCCCGTGGCAGCTGTGCAGGCCGGCTGTGTTAGCAGCTCGGCACCAGAAATGGGATTGATGTCAGCAACGCAACTTCCTAAAGTACTGCCAGTTTTTTTGTATTTTCAATTGAATGAAAGATTCTTTATAGTCTGTGGTGCTTTAGAATGTTCAAAAGCTTCACACACATGATTTCATATAATCCCATAATAGCCCCCTTTCCCCTGCATCCCTATTCCCACTGGTAACCGCTAGTTCTCTGTATCTGTGAGTCTACTTCTCTTGTTTTATTCACTAGTCTGTTGTATTTTTTAGATTCCACATATAAGTGATGTCATACAGAATTTGTCATTCACTATTTCACTTAGCATAATGCCCCCAAGTCCATCCTTGTGGCTGCAAGTGGCAAAATTTCATTCTTTTTTATGGCTGAGTAGCATTCCATTGTAGATTCACATCTTCTCTATTCAGTCATCTGTTGATGGACACAGGTTGCTTCCATACGTTGGCAATTGTAAATAATACTGCTGTGAACATTCGGGTACTTGCATCTTTTTTAATTAGAGCAAGCTTGGTCTTTCTCTTCTTTCTTCTTTCTTTCTTTCTTTCTTTCTTTCTTTCTTTCTTTCTTTCTTTCTTTCTTTCTTTCTTTCTTTCTCTCCTCTCTTTCTCTCTTTCTCTCTCTTTCCCTTTCTTTCTTTCTCTCTCTCTTTCTCTCTCTCTCCCTTTCTTTCTCTCCTTCTTTTTTACATTTACCTAGGAGTGGAATTGCTGGGTTATATGGTAGTTCTATTCTTAATGTTTTGAGAAACCTCCATGCTGTTTTCCACAGTGACTGCATCAATTTACATTCCCACCAGCAGTGTACAAGGAGTTCCCTTTCCTTCAAATGTGGCCAGTTCTCGATAAGGTTCTAGATAAAACAAAAGTCTTTAATCGTTACATCCAAATGATGCTTACTGGATGCCTGGCATTGATCTAAATCCTTCCCTAGCAGCTTTCTGAGGTGGGTGGTACTGTTACTCCCATTTTACATATGAGGGTGCATAGCTGGAAACAGCAGAGCTGGGATTAGAATTGAAGCGGTCTGGTTCTGGCATCCTGTTCATTTTGCTTTGCACTTTCCGTCAGTTTATAAAATAATTGCCTTCCTGAAAAATCCAATGCATATTAAAACTGGGTTAAAAATTCCCTGTATGTTTATATATAAAATGAAATTAGATTATAATTTAAAATAACTCAGGTAATTCTAGACTGGCTTTCCATCTACATGAATGTTTGGTGGGGCGGTTGGAAGTTGTGCTGATGGGGGACAGTTCTCTGCTGGGAGGGGTTCCAACCCGTAGGGCTGTGTAGCTTCCCTGCTCCACCTGTTGAATACAGGTAGCAGCCTTCCCATCGTTAGGGCCTCAAAAGTCTTCACATTCCCACAACTGCCTCTAGGGGGCGGTACCACCCCCCTGGGAACAAGTGATTTAAAAGAAATCCTGTTCCATCATTGAGTAGAGTTTCAGTCTTCAAGTTTTGTATTTGTCTGCTTTCTATCTCTGCTCCTCTCGCCTCATTTCTCTCCCCACCAAAGAATCTGTTCTGTGGGGGTTTTTGTTTCTGTGTTTCTCCCCAAAGTCAAGCATTTGTTGCCTCCTCTGGCCCAAAGGCCATCAATATTCCCGAATTTCAGCCTATTTAGCCCTTGGAAAACTCCGAGAGGTATTTACACTTAACTTGTCATCCCCTAAAGAGCTTGTGTAAGTTAATCTCTTTGACACTTGAATAAGTTGCTTTTTTGCCACCATAAGCATGAATGGGGTGGCCATGCAGGCCTCGCTGGGGTGTTTCCACCCATCGTATCTGTGGTTAGTTGTTACGGAGAAGTGCTTCCCAGTTTGCTCCCACCCTTGCGAACAGAATCACTGCATCATTTCTTCTGGGATGAGGCCACTGCCACCTGCTTCCTTGGCGATTATATGCAAGGTGGGCACCTTGAAAAGGAAAAAAACTACGTTTGGTATGGCCACTTTTGGGGTTGGCCAATGACATTTGATTTTATTCACCCTTGGAGTTACCCTGCTTGTGTATCTTTTTTATATGTTCATGCTGATCACCTGGAAGGTGAGTATTTAAAAATGTATTGGTTAAAAACTGGCCTAAAGAAAACACAAACCTTTTCAAGGTGCCCACCTTGCATATAATCTCCAACACAAAGCTGCCCTTTCTGATGTTTCTTCAAATACGTAGAACACCTTGTGTGAGCAATCAGCCTAGTAGGACCACAGTCCGTGTTTACTGATACCTAAGGGACTTAATAGATTTTTATAAACTGTAGGGCATGGGATTAGAAAAAATATTAATCTTCTTATTGTAAAAATTGCCTTAAATTTTTCTGGAAATTTCTCAAATGCCAAGTTTTGCCTTAGGGATTTATTTATTTTTGGCCACAATTATTACCAGAAGTGTGCTGTTTGGCAAACATAAGTAAAGGGACAGGTGATTACATCAAATTCAGATTTACTGGACGGTCGTGTTTTTCTCTAGTTTTAGGAATGAGAGGCCTGTCCCAAACCCTGTGTGTGTGTGTGTGTAGAAGAGAACTTTTTTTTCTTTTTTCTTGCTGCTTTCTTCCCTTTTTTGGTGGGGGGAGGGTAATTAGATTTATTTACTTATTTACTTACTTTTAACAGAGGCATTTTGAACTCAGGACCTCATGTATACTAAGCTCACATTCTACCACTGAGCTCTCCCCTCCCCTCCTTGTTTCTTTTAAGACAATATTTTCCTACTACAAAAGTCCTTCTGAAATAATGACCTATGACCTACTGATTTTGGAAAGAGGAGAGGTAAATTTTGTCTGTAAGCAACAAAATGTCACGCAGCCAGAAGGCTGTCACACATAGTATGTCAGAGCCTTTGGGGCTCCCCTTACATAGAAATGGTGCCGGGTTTTTAAGGACTAGATTGTGGCTGTGATGTGACCATCCCTAGGCACGTTCGTTCTAAAACCATGGCAGTGTTTATGAAACTCCTCCTCTTGGTCGATCCTACGCTTAAATGCTGCCCGTTTTCAACAGACCTGAGGGATTAAAGCACGTGAGGATACAACGGAAGGTGGTGCTGGGGGGTGTCAGTCCTCATTCTCTCCTGGATCCCACCGCCCGGGAGTCACTGCTCAGACGAAGGCAGTTCACAGCCTGAGTGCTCGTGTCATGCTTGCAGCTGAATGTCACACACACTCATGCTTCACCAAGCTTCCTGTTTCTCTGAAGAGTAAAACTGACGCTGTAGGAGAGAAATCAAGAAATAAACCTCGAAGTGTTTTTAAAAGGTGAAGGGCTATATCCTTCCCATCCAAGGATATCAATGTTTCCATCATTTACCCTTCTGTTGCCTGGTACGTTGTAAACGCTCAACTGTTTGTGAAGCAATGATTGAAAGGAGAGGCAACATCAGCAGGAAAAAAAATCATTTCCCCCCCCTGTTCTTCCTTTGACTAGACCCATGAAAAGGGATTCACCATTTAGCTTTATTTTTCAGGCGACAAAGACCAGATTTGAAGATAATTCTTCAACGTTTGGACATACCTTAGTCTGAACATTTTGATTTATCGCAAAGAAATGGGAAAGACTTTAAAAATGAAGTTTAATATAAAGTAATAGTGTGTCTGAAGTAAGAAGTTGTCCTTTTAATTGTGTGGGTGTGGGGTCCTGTTTTCTTAATCAAAAATACCTCTCTGCCATTCCAGCTGAGGCTGAGCCAGGATAAGGATGGGGCAGGTTTAGGAATTAGTAGTAATTCAGACGTCGTTGACTTTTGGAAATTGGTATCCAGCAGATAGAAGTAGGGGGCTCAGCTTTTGAAGTTAGGGAATCCAAGCTGTCCCGAGTTAGGACTCAGTAAACTCTGGGACTTGAAACAGGTTACCTACCTCTCTGGTCTGCATCTGTTTATTAGAAAGGGAATAATAAAATCTAATTCACAGGCTTATGGGGATTAAATGAGGTAATGTTCATGAGGGTCTTAGGATAGCCCAGCACCCAGCACTTAGGAGATGTTGACTCTTGCTGGAACATTCTAGTAGCAGTGTTTACACCATCTTAACCTCCATTCAATGAGGCATTCAGAGCTGGTCAACAGGGAATTGCTCATTCTTTTGTCCATAATCAGCAAAATAAAGCCATTGTCACACTGTTAGAAGGCTGCTGTGTATTCCGTGGCCTGGAAATGTGTTTTTTACTGGTACAGATCTCAGTTACTCAGAAGTTTTGGCTAAGTCAGAATGCAGAAATGATAAAAGTCTGTGATCGGACACACTCAGAATAATACAGTATTATTTTAACATTGGCTTGACTCATCCTCAGCATACTTTCTCTCTTTAATCCCCCCAACTGTCTTCAACAGAGTGATGTATGAAAACAGGAAGTCAGCATTCCCCCATCTCCTAGTTGGCTGAATGACTTTCGCCTCCCATCCGTAGTTTGAAGTGGTACCCTCAAACTGACTTCTGTGTTTCCTGTGATTCCTGGGAAAAATTAATCATGTAGAATGGTTTCTATTTTGGAAATTCTTATGAAAAGGAACTCTTACATAAATATAAAACTGGGAGTGTGTGTTGCCTTTGCAGAAGCTGAAAAGAACTGTCCTCAGATGCCCACTCTCAAGTAATGCTTTGGGAGGTCCAGGGAGAAATAGGGAGAGAGGCGCTCTGGGAGGGACAGAGGGAACTGGAAAATTGTTCTTAGTCTCGGCTTTCATTTGGCTTATTTCAGCCATCTGGACACTCAGTGCATCAGCCAGACTGTGAGCACACAGACCAGAGATGCTCGGCTGCTGTGGACATGGCAGCCCCATCCCTGCTTGAGTGCTTGTGTTTGTCTCTCTCATCTGTGAAGCAGAATCTTACGAATTGGTGAATATTTGGCCATATTAAAATAAGAACCTACATAATCACCATTCGACCTAGTAGGCTACAGATGCTCCGAGGACAGAGATCATGTCTGTTTCTTCCTTTTACTTTCTAGCAAAGCTCCGTTCTGTTCTGTGCCTGGTGTCAAAATTACACCTTGTAATAACTGTCTGTTTCCATGGATCCCCCCCACCCCAGTACCCTGAACACCGAGAGATGACCCTCAACTTCATCTTACGCATCTGTTTATTTTCTAGGAAATAATCTGTTTAATTCCTAGGATAAAAGGAAGAAAGTTAAGGGTGAATGACGAAATTGGCATTTTACATTATTATGCTCATGGCAATGCCAAGGAGAAACGAGGGTTGGCCATGGGCAGTTAGATCAGATGAGCAACTGAAAAGCAAACAGACAAACAAGCCTGCAAAACAAAACAAAAGCCTTAGAACCTGATTTTTGGAGGAAAAAAGTTAAACAAGACCTTTCATTATCTGCTTCTCCTTTTGCTCTTAGGGCAATTAAGGAAATGGAAGAAGAGCTAAGCTAAGCTAAGCTATTCTTATTGAGAGCACTATATTTTACTTGGAATTGTTACTGCCTTTTTCAGATTTCTCCTCAAGGAAGGCAAATCACTGAAGCCCCCCTAGAGGGTATGCAAGGATGTTAATTGAATTACACTCTTTAGACAACATCAAATACAATTGATCAGAGTTTGTGTGTTAGTTTAAACTAACAACTATCTTTCTATAGCGTTGACTCATCCTGTTGGTTAGATGTTTGGCTCTCCAGCTTGGATTATGACCCTTTCTAAAGCAGATTCTGTATAACTCACATGATAGGTAGAGTCAATATTATTGAAATAACTAGACGGTAAAGTTAATGACTGTGCAGTCAGAAAAAAGTTAGAAAAAATGATTAAAGTATTGCGTTTGAAAAAAGATATTATATTAAGATTTTTTTGCAGACTACTACATATAGAATTTCATTACGTTGGCTCTCATTCTAAAGGAAGACATTATACCAGGTGTCAGAACTCAGTCATATTTGTAGGAAGGCTCAACCCTGGCTGTCAACAACCACTTCTTTGGTTACAGGATTACAGTAACTGCTGAGAATGCAAGCACTTTCGGAAGTCTACAGAGGACTCATTTAAGATTCATACAGGTGGTTTCAAATTAGCCATAGGAAAATTAATGGTGGGTGGCAGTCGGGGCAAATGGAAGTTCTTACAATTTAGGCAAAATGGAAGACTATTCTAGGTATATGATGTTTGGCTGAAGAAGCGTGGTTTGGACCTGAGAAAACCAAGTGCATAAGAACTAAGGCTATTAAGTAGACAGTGAAATGTTACTAAGAACCTTCATCCCAAGGGGTTGAGTGATGAACTACTGTTGCTGTTTCAGAGACAACAAACAACGCTGCTGATTCTGTCTGAGACATTGAAGTCTGTGAAAAACAACGTCCTTTGCTCTAGGCTACACTGCGCTCACCCGGGTCTGCGGGTTCTACTTTGTTGATGTCTGAAAACAAGCAGAATATCTCCTCCTTCGGGAACCTGACTTTCCCCAAAGATGGCAGATCGAGCAGGAGACATTCAACTGTTAGTAGTTCGACAGCTATGAAAAAAAAAATATATATATATATTAAAAGGAAGAAATATGATTAAATAAATTAAATAATGATTAAATAAAGAAACTCCTTTGCAAACTGAAGTTAATGGTGATGATGATCCAGGGCCTCTGGAGCGCTGCTTTTCCAGATGGACCCAGCAATGTGCTTCTATCTAAAGGGCTCGTGTAGAATTCGCTGAAAATGTGGTCTAGGCTTATTATACGGGAAATAGTACTGGATCCTCTTCTTGGCAATGGAAAGTACTCAGGGCGCACAATGACAGTACGTACTCTGCTTGTGTCATTTCTCCTTGCGTGGGGAGCACTCGGCCTGAGCACCCCAGGAAACCCTGCTTCCCTGCTCTGCCCACCTTTCTTCCACTCGCCCTTTTTCACCTTGTGTTTTCCTGATGCAGCTCAAACCACAGTCACCCTGATCCCCGAATTTGCTCTCTACGCTCAGTTCATCTCCCACCCTTTGCTTACTGTGTTGAGAAATACAGCGCATTTTTTTTTGGCAGTTGGAAGAAAAAGAAACAACGAATCCACCCCTTTGGCTTCATATATGTTGGCTCTCAACGTGTTCTTCTTCTGAACAGCGTGGGGAGATGAAAACACCTTCGGCAAGGAGACTAAGGCCAGAGTTGGGAGTTGCCTGATGGCTTGTCTAAGGCTCAGGAAGGAACAGCTGTCCCTCTGCTGAATCTTTCTGTTGTTGCTTTTTCCCATCTCATTGATTTTTGCTCTTTTATTTCCTCCTTCCTTCTATTTCCTTTGGGCTTAATCTGTTTTTTTTTTTTAAACTTCCTGTATTAGGCTCATGCCGTGACAACCCCAGCATCTCAGTGACGTAACACACTCACAGCTGACATTATCTGTATGCAGAGTCAGTCCACTGTGGATGTTCCAGGCTGGGCAACGCTGCATGGTGGCCTTCCTCCAGCGAGGGACTCGGGGACCCAGGCCACTCCTATCTCTGGTTTCTCCAACTTGGGGCTTCGAGCTTACCCTATGCTGTGCGTCTGGTAGACTTGGGTGTGGGACATGGGACAGTGAAACTGAGCAGTGAACCAGCTTGTCCTAGAAATGACCATCATGGCCACCTTAAGTGCAAGGGAGGTTGGGAAAGGGCTCTTGGTGAGGGCTAGTGGTCTCTGCCACGTTTCCTAGGTTGAGTACTTAGTTCATTAAAATATAACTTTTCTTTAATCTTTCTAATATTTACACTTAAGTCTATAAATTTCCCTCGAAACATTACTTCTGCTGTATTTCACAAGGTTTGGTGTGTAGTGTTTCCATTACCGTTTAATTCTAACTAATTTTTAATTTTGTTATGATTTATTCTTTGGTTCATGCGTCATTTTGAGTTTTATATATTTTTATGTCATTAGGAGAGGGAAGGATTTGTCGTACAAGACAATAAAGGGCCAACTATACAAGATAAGTTTGATAAATTCAACTGCATTAAAGCTAAGGACTTCTGTTCGTCTAGAGACACTGTAAAAAATAAAAAGAGGTCTAAAAATTGAGGAAGGATAACAAACTCTAAGGATTGGCCTCAAGAATATATATATATAATCCTGGTTAGAGAAAGACAAAGCAGTACAAAAATGAGCACAAAGCATTTCACAAGGGGGAACACAAATAGTCCATACACACATAAGAAGCTACTCATTAGTCAGCAGCCAGATCTAAATCAAAACCACAGGAAGATGCTCTTCTATGCCTAACCGACTGCCAAAAATGAAGTAATTACTCAGAGGACCAGTGGGACCTCGCACGCATCGCTGGTATGAGGTTAAACTGGCACTGACTGTTCATACTGCCATCTCGCTCCTGGGTGTCTATTCTGGAGAATAAAATGGTAACTGCCCGAGAGGCGAATGGGAACATCCCAGCAAGCTGTTATCCCAGCAAAGGAGGTGGTTCCCTGCAGAGCTTCCTGGAAACTGGCAACGACTCATCACTTAGGGCAGCAAAATCTGATCGAACGCAATGCTTAGAACCCACCTCCCCGCTGCTACCAGGGGAGGGAAGGGCTGGTTGTGCCCCCACCATGAATACTAAGGAAGCCAGTCTTGCTGCTGGTGGGCAGCGTCACTCAGCTGCAGTCACAACCCCCGAGGAAGCCAGGGGAGGGGCCTGGTGCTTCCTTAATGATGCTCTGGAAAGCCCCACAGGTCCAGGGACTCCATCGGAGGTCTGAGGTTGGGCTCTGTCAGACCTCCGTCTACTGCCCTGGGGGAAGCTGACCACGGGACCTGCACCCTGCTGCTGCCTCTGAGTGTCCCCAGCACGTGGTCTCTGTGTGTGCCTTGGCCATCTGCCTTTGTTTGCACAGCACAACCTCTCGTCCATCAACAAAATACTGTTTATATGGTAGTTTATTCTTAAAATGGAATCAGCTCCAGCCAGTGAAAATGAATGAATTACAGCTGTTCACATCAAAGAGATGAATCTTATTAACGCAGTGTTGACTGGAGAAAGTGCCAGAATGCAGCATGTAGCTTGTCACTCTTTAAAACATTCTAAAACAGGTAAAATGGAAGAGTACTATTTAGTGAATAAGTGAAAAGAGGAAAGAAAGGGATGATAAAACACGCTGTTCAGGATGTGGGTCGCCTCTGGTGGGGCGGCAAGAGCACAGGAAAGGAAGGACCCCCAGGTGGACGTACAGGTGGATCAGCCCAGTTCTCTCCAGAGTCAAGGATAAAAGTACCGATGCTTGATTTGCAACAGAGAAACCCAGGGCAACTAGACGGAGGAAGGAGGGAAGTGAGGCAAAAGATGTGACGCAATAGAAAGTGTTGTGGGCTGAATCGGGTCCCACCCCACAAATCCACGTGTTCAATCCTAACCCCGGTACTTGAGAGGTAACTGTGTTTTGTTAAAGAAGTAATGAGATTCAGTATGACTGGTGTCCTCTTAAGAAGAAATTTGGACACAGATGTGTGTGTGCACAGAGAAAGGGCTGTGGGCAGCCAGAGGGAGAAGACGGCCGTCTACAAGCCAAGGAGAGAACCCTCAGGAAAAAACAACCCTGCTGACACCCTCACCCCAGACTTCAGTCTCCAGGACTGTGAGGAAATGCGTGTTTGCTGTTCGAGCCCCCAGTCTGTGGTGCTTTGTCACGGCAGCCCGAGCAGGCTGAGACACAGTGATGTGTCCCTTCTGAGTAAATATGAGTCTCTAGGCGACTGTGCCCACTCAGTGGGGCTCCTCTGGAAGCTGTAAGGAGGGAGGGGAAGGGGAAGGGGAAATTTATCTTCCAGGTCAGGGCAGCCCACGGGAAGGTAAAGTCTGTACTTTCTCATTGTGTCACCCAGCCTCTTTGGTGGCCACTCACAGTGCCCCTCCAGTGTGGCTTTTCCCCTGAATCCACAAGGGGCAGGAGGAGCCAGAAACCTGGATGTGCAGGGGGTTGGCCCGGCTGTGTGGCTGACGGTTAAGGGGACGCCCTGGGCCGGTCAGCAATGGATGGGGGACCCCGGAAGCCCAGCTGAGCTGGATTTGTGACTGGTCAGCAATGCTCCAGCCCTGGGTTGGGATGGTGGGTACAGAGGGAGTCAATTACTTTTTAAATGAAATTTTAAAAGTAAAAGAAGGACAAGGGTGGACCAGTGATGATAATGATGATGTATAAAAAATCAAAGATTAAATTATGGTGAATTCAGTTCTGTGTTTCTGAGTGTGTGTTTTTCTGTACAAAAGAGAAGAGCAGTTGATTTCTATTCTTGCTCTTCCCTGCATCTGGGAAATTAGCTGGTTATTTTGAAAAGCTAATTAAACCTACTTGCGAGATAGAAGAAATCAAATCTCCTGTAAAAATTCAACTGTTAAGTCTCCAGTCAGTTTTATTTGTAAGCTATTGTTTCAGACATTAGAAAAATGGTGTACAGTATATTTGATTATAGAAAAACTTTCCGATTAAATAAGGCCTAATAAAATAATTGAATATGTATGTTTCTAATTTCCAAAGCTTGTCAGTTTCTTATGTTTCATTAAAGGTGGAAGACGTGTTGCATGTGCACGGCCACGTCCGTTGTGAACTCTCACGGGGCTGCAACAGGCAACAGTGTATGGTTATCATGGACCCTGACCTTGACAAACATCCCTGCTTTTCTGAACATTCCTTTCTTATTGCCTCACTTAAATAATGTACACAAGGAAACAGCTTTCTTTAATTTTCTTTGCAGCAATGCCTGAAATTATATTGCTAGTTATGTAAAGTTGTGTGCCCTGTGGTTGGCTTATTCTTTCCCTCTGTTCTTACTTTTCATTTGGAAAAGAGTGGAATGCTTGATGCATTGATATGAAGGCTAAAAAAAGTCAGTCACGAACAGTACTGGTCATGGTCGCTACAGAAGGCATATGGTACCCTCGAGGCGGGTCGTTGATGAGAATCTCAGGGACGAGTTACTTACAAAAGTGTCAGGAGATGCAGAGATTCCACAAGGGGTGACGAAGCATGCCAGGGTCAGCAGGGAGGATGGAAGGTTAGGGGATGGGGAGATCCTGGAACCTGGGGAGAATGCGGCAGTCAGGGGAGAGGATGCCCATCAGGAGCCATGAATTTTGGTGGAAGATCACTGCCAATGCAGAGGAGGCGGAGTGAGGGAGGGAGCGGAGAGGAGAGGTGCTCTGACCTTTCTCTCCTGTCAGCACCCCCTGATTGGCAGGACCCAACCAGGAGCCAGGGGGCAGGAGAGCCCCACTGACAGAGTGGTCCACTGGAGGGCAGCTGCCTTGGCCCAAAGCAAGGGGTAGATTTGAGGGAGTAAAGAGTAGATGGGAAGGGACAAACAGAAAACATCTAGCACACTCACAGGGCTGTTCCTACAGTGATAAACACACTAAACAATTCTTTGTGACATTTAAAAAAATATATTTTATCAAAGTACAGTTTGTAATGTTGTGTCAGTTTCTGGTGTACAGCACAATACTCCAGTCACACAGGAACATACATAACATTTGTTCTCATATTCCTCTTCACTGTAGGTTACAAGATAGTGACTATAGTTCCCTGTGCTATACAGTATCAATTTGTTGTTTTGTCTATTTTATATATATTAGTATCTGCAAATCTCAAACTAATTTTAAATGACTCTTTCTTGAATGGAATTAAGTACCTTGCCCTCCATGTTTTGGTAATTGCTTATTTGTTTGGAGAAGTTTCTTTTTTACCTCTAGAAATTTTTGGTTTTGATAACTTAGTCTGATTTCAAAAGTAAAGAGCACTAGGGTGGAATTTGCCTTTGGACTTTGGAGGACATCTGTTGTTTTTGATCCTGGAGAGGGACAGGCGGAAGGATGGTGTCAGAAACGTGTTCTTTGTTAGGGAAGTGGGACATGGGTGGGTGGGATGCTAATAATTTCATATAAGTCTATGTATTTGTGTAATCCACAAGTGTTTTAAAAGTACTTTTAAATGGAAGAATTTAAGTTTGTTAATCTGTAGTGTGAAAAGGTGTCTTTAGCAAATACCATATGATTTCACTTCTTTGTGGAATCTTAAAAAAGCAAAAACTAACACAAAACCCAAGCTCACAGATGCAGAGAAGAGATTGGTGGTTGCCAGAGATGGAGGGTGGGGGGCGAGCAAAATGGGTGAAGGGGGTCAAAAGGTACACATTTCCAGTTATACAATAAATAAGTCCTGGGATGTAATAGATCATAGCCACTACAGTCAATAATACCGTATTGCATATTTAAAAGTTGCTAAGAAAGGAAATCTTAAAAGTTCTTCTTACAAGAAAGGAAATTTGTAACTATGTGTGGCGAACACGACTTATTGTGATGATTTCAAAATAGATACAAATGTCACATCATTATGTTGTACACCTGAAACTAATACAAGGTTCTATGTTAATTATACCTCAAAAAAGGGAAGATGTCTGTAAGAAATTTAGGCATTTCAAGATGGAGTAGACTGAGGGCTTTCCTCCATCAACCTGGCTGCTTTTGCATCGTGCCTTTTTCTTTTTGAGTAATTCTGAGACAGATAAGAAGGAGAAGGGAAATTCATGCACTGAAATAGGATCAGGCATTTGAGTGAGGCTTTGGTTTGCATGGGGTAGGATTACTTCTTCTTGCTCAAGAAGAGAATGAAGTTCCTGGGATGATGTAAACTCAAAGAGCCCATTCGAAAAAGCTGTTGCTTCCACCACCCCTCCTCTTGTTTCCTTTGAAGGTGGTCATTCTCTGTCACCTGGACTGTGTCCCTTGCTCTCAAGGCTGCAGTGGAGCCCTGGACCTATCCCTTCCGGGTCAGTCACTAGGGGCTGAGGTTTGCTTGCAGTTGCTATTATATCATGAAACTACAACCCTGGCAGGATGAAGGGTCTAAAATCTTAAAGTCACGCCTGAGCAGGCTCACAATATATATTGTGTAGATTTGGGGAAAATTAGACAGAATAAGACTCCAAACCTCTCAAATTTGGAGGGGAAAAAACATTCATAGAGCCAGGTGCTCGCCCCCTTAGGTATGCTCTTCCCAGGAAAGTAGGTGGTGGGGAGAGGTAGACGGAAAAGAATAAGGAAGAGGCTTCCTCCTTGAATTCCTGTGTCACCAGCTGTCACGCTTTATTGCAAGGTGATAACACGGAGGGACATTGTGAAAACCCCCCACGAGCCCTGAGAGGTCTCCCACACTGGGCAGAGGTCTGCAGGGTCCTGGAGGGCAGCACCTTAACTTCCTTAACATCCCCGGGAAGTCTGGAAAGACGCCTGGCACATTCTGGTGGGAGATTCTCGCATCGGTTTTTCTTGAATTTGATTCTTCGGGAGGAGGAGAGGGCTTACGAGTCATTACTTGGTGGTACTGATGCACCTTGTGGAAAAACCCAGCGGTTCTTCAGAGGTTTGGCAATTAAACAAAGTCATATATGAGTATCTTATAACCACTGCTTTGTTGAACTCTGCCGGATTTCTGGCTTGCTAACCGAGCAGCGACAAGGCTACCATTGTTTTATAATCAGACTTACGGCTTTCTACCTCCTTAGAAGATTGTTTGGAAATTCCAGAAACCGTGTGTGCCATCATATCCAGCATTCCAGAAACCAAAGCAAAACAAAAGGCGATGTCGTCTGCTATTATTCTGTGATGACAGTTACTGTCAGAAGTAGCAAGGCAAGACTTTTTTTCATTGAATGGAGTTTATTATTCTGTGGAAAATAACTAACCTCAAAGACCCTTACAAGGAAAACTCAAGAACCTTTGAATAACAACTTTCTGCCATGACCCCGTTGTTTCTATCAACTCGGCAGCTCCTCACCCTTTAGTCATGAAATGTAGTTTCATTTTTGTAATCTCAAAAAAGATATAAGCTTATCACCTTTTATCTTTTTTGAGGTATAAGGATAAAGCTATGAGATTTCTTGCAAAAATGTGAAATCATCTCCTGCACAGGAAATGTAAAAGCTTCCTTTCTGTTCTTTATTTGGAACTTTGGAGCAGCTTACAAACTATCAAACTTTAGGCTTTTCGGATCTTTGGCTTTATACTCCTTTCAAAGGAGAAGTATTTTCCAGGCTTAGGAGGCAGCCTACAAGAAGACCTCTGGTGATCTCCATCACCAAGTGTTCAACCCCCTGTATAATTTCCTCCCACGCCGAATGGAGAGGACCTGGAACTCCAATCGTGAGATGGTGGAGATGACAGCATATGACTTTTGAGGTGGGTTATAAGGCTGTCAAGGCTCAAGTCTTACGAGGCTGTCACTTGTCTCATCACGTGCCTACTCACAGAAGAAACTAAGCCTGCATTCCTGAAGAGTTTAGGAAAAAAGGATCTCAATTCCTTCAAGACAGAATTTCAGGGAACTGCTATCAACCAGGTGAAACTGTCATAGATAATAAAACTCTTGAGGGGTAGCAGCACTTGAAACAGGATTTGTTGTAATCCTTCCTTAGAATATAGCAAGGAAAGGAGACACTGTCACAAGACCGAAGGCAAGAATGAGGAAACCACAGACTTCCACTCACAGAAGTCTGGGCCACTGGCTGCTATGAAGAACCCTCCTGGTCCCCTACAAATAAATCATGCATTAGTCACAGTGACGCTATTTTATAAGGCATTGCTGGATTTGTTAGAATGTACGGGACCTCCACTATAGGGAGCCCAGAATGATGGGAATGGACAGGAAAGTGTCCCCGAGGGTAAGCTCTTACAGCAGTCCTGGGATGTGGAGCCTAAGCCTTGCCCATATAACACAAAGTCCCACCCGATAGGACCCATGGGAGGCCAGAGCAGCCCAGGGGATCACCTGACTCTCAGCAAATGCAAACACACATCCTCTTCGGAAGAGGCTTGCAGGAAAGGAAGGAGAGAGGCTCAAGTGTGAACACACAGCGAGCCTCGAGGATGTTGTAATATTCCAGGTCTTAAATTGCAGTGTGGATTAGATTTGTATTTGCATCATTCGTTATATACAGTTTGCACATCTCTCTGTAGCATTTTTATTTAAACCAAATATAGGAAAATGGATAAAACAGCACAATCTGCCTTTCTCAGCTGTCCCCACAAAGAACCCAGAAAATGGATTTGGGAGTTTGGTAGCATGAGATCAGGTGTAGGAGCTGAGCTACGTGGTTCAAATCACTAAGCTTTAATGGGACCCTGCTGCCCTGACCACTTCGCTTTCAACGAAAATTTGGACCCCAGGGTCCGGGAGGAGCGGGAGTAAGGATGACAGATTGCTAATCACGGACAATGCACCGGTGATCCCTTCCCCCACCTCTCCCAGGATAGACAGGCTCCCACTTCTCCGTGGTTTCCAGGGAGGCTGGGTGTTTGTTTTGTCCTCTTCCAGGACAAAGCATAGTCAGAAGCCTTGGTTATTCTCCTGCACTTCGTTATCCATTACAATAAATGTTCTGATTTTAGGATTCAACCTGTGCAGCTGACTTCCTAGCGCTTTACATTTTTCAAACTTTGTCCTCTCTCATGGATGCTGTTAGAGTACAGTTCTGACACCAGAATTTTGACACCACCTTTAAAAAAAAATCTTTCTATAAATTGCCTTTCGGTCTCATACATTGCTAACGAGCACGCACCATGACACAACCCTGTGGAGCACAACTTGGCAACATTTAGGATAATTACGTCTGCATTCACACTTTAATCTGGCAATCGTACTTCTAAGAACTTATCCCAAAGTTACAACTGATAACAGTACAAATGGCAACAAATAGGCGCCGTGCCACTCCCTGCAGCATTGTTTATGGTAACAGATCACAGAACTAGAAATACTAATGCCCCTCAGAAGGGGGCTGGTTGAACCAACAATGGGGCATCCATATGAGGGAGTGCGCCCAAGCCGTAAGGACCGATGAGGCTCTCCCCCCGCTGCTAGGGTGTTATCTCCTGGTGTATAAAGTATCCTATTGTATTAAGTTTAGGAAAACAGAGGATGCCTTGTGCACTTTCCTCTCCACCATTCTTTGGTGGGCGGATTCTTGCTCATCCTTAAGACAGCACAAGCAATTGCCTTCTCAGGGAAAGCCTTTGCTCCCCGTTCATTCTCAAGACAGATTAGGCGCCCCTCCCCTCTGCTTTCAAATGCACTGCACATCTCTGCCGTTGCACTCCCTGAATTGTGCCCCACTTAGCTGTTTGTGTGTCTGTCAGCGCGTCCAAGTGGCTGACTCTGAGAACAGTGCCCTCAACTTGTTCATAACACACCAACCATTGATACATCCTTGTTGAGGGAAGGAAAGAATAAACGAAGAACGTCAACTAAGGACTTTGAACTTTATCTGAGGTACTGAGGACCCAGGAGAGGATTAAAAAAATTTTTTTTTAAGGAAGGGAAATGATTTCAACTCATTTTTGAAAGATAACAAAGCATGGATGAGAGCAAAGACGCGGAAGTCGAGCTGCAGAGGAGAGGGCCAGTCCGTGGTCCATTGGGTGGAGGAGGGGAAGGCTTCTCAGAGGAGGTGTTGTTGGAGGTGAGACTTGAGGATTCCATCATTCATTCATTTATTCCGAACTGAATTAACTGGGCACCTGCTATTTGATAGGCTGTGGCAGAGACCCAGGCCGTAAAGATAGACAGGTCTCTGGGTTAGGCAGTCAGACAGTGGGGGCGAGGCAGGCATTCTAGAAGGAAAACGACTCTATGCATAAACTGGGCTGCCAGAGAGGGAGGCTTTTGAGTGAGTAGCTAGCTATTCAGCAAAGAGGGATAACGTGCAAAATGCAATATGTGAGACTAGATTGAGGGCAGACATTTCTGCATACCCTTATTTTGAGGCTGAAGACTGGCATGAAGGTAACTACAGCCCAAGTATATTCAGCTTGTTACGGGGACAGGTGCTGGCTGTAGGGGGGCACCCCGGGTTTTAGAAACCTGTCTTTGAATTGCAGATAATCACCAAGGGGTGGTTACTGAAATAGTCTTCCTTGTACGTGACATAGTGATGATGATCCCTGAAAAAGACGGATTCGTTTCCACTTTAACAGGGTGCACCTAGTGGAAGGGGTGAGGATGCTGACCATTTGTTTTTTTCTTTTGGGGAGACTCACAGCAATGCAAGCGAGGCAGGAGGTGATGTCGCCGTCAGAATTCTTATCAAGAGCGTACGTAGCAGTGCCTTGAGCAAAAAGAGGAATTTATGTTCTGATTTAAAATAGGATAGATGGTTTTTGCTTTGCACAGTAGTGCAGGACCGTAAGTATGACCACGCAAGGGGACATTTGGCAAAGTGAGCTTAATAATCAACGGGCAAAGTTACAGGTCTTCTGTGAGTTTTAAAATTTTTTATCAAAACATCAGCTGCTCCCTTTCTGTCAGTTATAAATGTCAGGGAAATGAAAAAAAACAGTAAAACTGATACACACACATACACATAGTTCCTGGTAATTTAAAATGTTAGAAAGCTTGAGAATGAACGTGTTTTATTTCTTTGTAAAAGATTTATCAAGAATAGATTGCCTTCTTTGTATCTTTTCAACATCCTGGAGAATTGTCATGCTCCTTTCTAAACCTGAATCAGCTTCCAGCATTTTATCCTCTGTGTTTTAATGAGGAATATCCTCAGAGCTCTTCAGTGTGATTTTGTTTGTTTGTTTTTTGCCTACCCCACTTCCTTGGCGATGCCTTCCTGCTTTGTGTCCTAGCCACACCCCTCGCTGATACGGCTGACTTCACCTTCACCAACCCTCCGGCTGCATATCTGGGGTCTCAGGACCAGGGCAGAATCCATGATCCTATGCGCGACTGTTTGTTCTATAACCCATTTACATTTGGTTGGAAATTTACTTCCCGCTTTATTACTTTCCTTTTCTTTGCTGCACTTTTGCTTTTATGTGTTTGATCGTCCATTTTTGCACACACTTTGCTGGCTCTGTGTGAACTGAATAACAGATTCCCAGTGACCCATCCCTGATAGGCTGTGGAAGAAATGATGTGATTGGTCACTGATCATGATGTGCATCTGCTATTTAGGTAGTGATTAGGGGACTGGAAAGCTAGCAGTGAAGTTTGTATTTTATGCAATTGCTCACAGTTAATACACTTTGATAACTGCCATTTGCACCATGTTTTCGCACATCTGGTGTCGTTTAACTAAACTGTAGTAATTGAAATTCACACATATTGGAACTATGCAAAGTGTGGACTACCTGTATGTAAGATTGCAAAATTTAGATGGGTTTTATTTATTTTCTCTTTGTTTTGGAGGAATTGTTTTATTTAAAAATTTTAATTGAAATATAGTTGGTGCACAATATTATATAAGTTACAAGTGTACAATTTAGTGATTCACAATTTTTAAAGGTTATACTTCACTTAGAGTTATGAAATGTTGGCTATATTCCCCGTGGTGTACAGTCTATACTTGTAGCTTATTTTCCACATGATAATTTGTGTCACTTACCCCCTGACCTTTATCTTGCCCCTGCTCCTCTTCCCACTCCCCACTGGGAACCACTAGTTTGTTCTCTGTATCTGTGAGTCTGCTTCTTTTTTGTTATATTCATTAGTCGTATTTTTTTAGATTCCACATGTAAGTGATATCATACAGTATTTGTCTTTCTTTGTCTGACTTATTTGACTTAGTGAAATGCCCTCCAAGCCCATCCATGTTGCTGCAAATGGCAAAATTTCATTCTTTTTTATGGCTGAGTAGTATTCCATCGTATATATACACCACTTCTGCTTTATCTATTTGTCTGTTGATGGGCACTTGGGTTCCATAGCTTGGCAATTGTAAATAATGCTGCTATTAACTTTGGGGTGCTTGTCTCTTTTTGAATTAGTGTTTAAAGCCACTGCCATTTTATCATCCTAATATATATTTTTAAGTTTATTTGCAAAAAGCTACCATTGCCTATAAAGTTAATTAATCTCTGATGTCATTTCTCCTCAAACTTTTCCTCTGGATCAAAAATGATCCCAATAACATTTTTACTCCCTTACTCTTAATTTCAAGACCTGAGGTGAAACTTACAGATGTAGTCTTGAATTCCACATTCAACTTTATGTTAATTTGTCCCTAAATACACTTTGCTGCCAATCACGGGCCTTTTGGTTATAATCTTAGCTTGGACTCAGGCTTTCAAACAGAGCCAGGGTTTTCTTCCATTGTTTTCCTTCTCCCGGTGCCCACGAAGGTCTCTTTGTAAACTCTTGTCAGGAGCAGGATTCACAGATTCCAGGGAGAGATGCATGGACCACCCTGGAGGATGGCTGTCTGCTGTTGGCCACACAGATGTGGGGAGCTCATGCAGACTTTGGTGGGAACAGGAGTTCAGCCTCTTGCTCACTGGCGCTGCCTGGGGTGGATTTTGTGAGCTTAGCCATGTGTGTGGTTCTTTCTCCCTCCCTCTTGCTGTCGGGAAGGATGTCAGAGCGGCACAGCCCAGGGGTCACACGAGGCTGAGAGCAGTGAGGCTTCAGGAAGACGCTCTGGAATTCTTTTCTCCTTGAAACACACAGCTTAGAGCCCAGTCAGATCTGCGGGAAAACAGGGCTAGATTGACCCATAGCAAGGATGTTGATAATAAACAGAGAGCTTTTCTGTGGGAGATTTCATCATAGAAATTGTGGCAATTAACCTGAGAGTTGAATGACTTTAAGCCTTGGGTGTTTTTGGCCCAACTTGCAGAGGAAAGTAGTCCTCCACTTCCAGTTTTTTTTTTGGGTTTCTTTCTGCTGCTTCTCTGCTCTCTGACTGATGCAGCCTGGGCCCTAAACCTGACCGGTTTAGCTCTGATTTTTAATTTTTTCCCCGATGATTATCAACGTATGAAAATCTTCTCCACTTTCCTTGGGTCTGCAAAAATTTAAAGCAGAAGGGCATGTCCAGAAAAAACGAAAACAAGAACAAAAACAAAAAACAAAACAAAGACTCATTTTAGCTCATTTCAATGTTTGCTGCTACGTAGATTTCCTGGCTGCTTGGCAACCCATTTAGGACAGATCTGAGGCAGCATGATCGTTGAGAGGTTAGAGGTGAATATTTTGGGCTTCAGAAATTTCCTGAAATTTCCAGAAATCTCCCAAGTTACTAGCTATGTCTCAAACAAAATTGAGGGCTGGCCTTTTACCAAGAGTTATAATCTAAATATACCGCAATATTATTATAAATATTTAAAAAAGCTCTAAATAGACCCAGACAAGAGAAAGGCCAAAGGGAAAAGATAATGGGCAGCTCCCGCATAAAAGGGAAAATGAGCCATGTTGTGACCCTGACACGAGGCCCATTTGTGCAGTATTAGCAGCTCTTTGCATCAGGCATTTCCAGGTAGCTTAGAGAGGCTATTTCAGAACTATTTTTTTCTCAAGAGTTGCCATTTTCGGTCTTGTAACTTTAAATATCAGAATAAGTATTTGATGTAAACTAGGAATTAGAATATGGAATCATAATCGTTTGAAGTTTTCTAAACATGACCCCTAACCATATCTTAAGAAACAGCCAGCACATCAACTTTATAGATGAAAACATAGTAGGACCAATCTGTTTATATTTGGCATAATTAGAGATAATTTATTTCCAAAGTGTTGTTTAGATTTGATGCCAGTGGCCACAAACAATGAGAAACAGAAAAGAAATGGTCAGAAATTCACACATCAAATACTGATCTTACTTCTTGTTCCTCCTGATTGCTTTGTCAATTTGTTCCTGCGTATCTCAGCTCATATATTCAGAGGACAGGAACAGATTCTGGGAGGCCTGGCTACAAGTTTTGGCTCTGTTGCTAATCCTGTGAATTTAGCTGAGATGCTTAATCTTTGTTTTGCATTTCCCCGTCTGTTAATAATGCGCCATTTTTATCGACTCTGGTTGCACTAGCCACATTTCAACAGTCATGGTGTGGCTAGTGGCTGCCATATTGTATAGTGCAAATCATGAAACATTTCAGTCTCCGTAGGAAGTTCTGTTGAACAGTGCTGGCCCAGAGGTAGACTTTTCTTCCAGTATGGCTGAATATAGGTGTTTGAAGAAAGCCTTCAGGACTCTCACTTTTTCCCGATCTTTTGACTGTTTCCTATTGCGTTGGCTCCATTTCTCAGTCCAGCAAGGGGAGTCCCTGGTTGGCTTGGACCTAGTCATTGTGCTCTAGCCATGGACCCTGGCGCATCAGTGAAACAGAAATGAGCAGAAAGCAGAAAACAAGCTGACGGAAGAGCAAACCCAGCGGTTTTGAGACACACAAGCCGATACAAATTCTTAAACTATGTTTCTATAAAGTACTAATCTATACACTACAAATAGAAAAATACCAAAGCCAAATTTATTTAGAAGTATAAGAAAAAAATAGATGGGCAAAATTGCCTGCAGATAAAAGGAAACAAGGAGTGGCAATATTAACTTCAGATAAGATAAATTTCAAGGCAAAAACATTAGATAAGACAGTGCCATTTTAGATAAAAGGTACAATTTACATGGAAGATGTTAATAGTTAAAAACCTATATAAGCCCAAGTACATGAACTTAAAACATATAAAACAATTTCTACTGGAAATATAAGGAGAAATTGACAAATACCCAAATGTCATAGACATTAACAAACCTCCCTCAGTCTTTGACAGATCAAGTAGCCAAAGTAAATAAGGATTTAAAGAGCAATAACATAATTTGAAAGTTGAATTAATAGATATAAATTATTTATTATACAGAGAACTGACTTTTTTTCCATTGAACACATCCAGTAATTAATCATATACTTGGACAATAAGAATATGCAAATCTATTTTGCAAAGCACAAATTATACAGTTTACATTCCCTTATTATTTTGTAATAGAACTAGGAATAATAGAACTAGCAAAAATTTAAACAAGAATAAAAAAAGGATCAAATGCTTCAAACTCAAAAACGAACATAAGAAAACCAATCAAAACATCATCTTTGATGACTGTCGTGTTTAATAGTATTTTTAGCTCATCCTTTTGTTCCCCAGGAGCCGAGACTCATGTAATTTATCTTAGGAAGAGGGGGGAATGTCGCTAAGCTACATGAACTAGAATTGGAGTAGAAGCGCCATCAAACCCAGCTCCCTGCTTCTCTCTGTTAAGGGGCATCTATGTCTCCTCTCCCTCTATCCTCCTGCCCTTGACCCCAACAACCCCTGTTACAGGCACAGAAGAGAGTGATCATGTTGATGTCAATATAAATGTGTTGCATTTCTTATCTCAAACGAATTCATAAGTCTGCTTTCAGGTTTTTGTGTGTGACTTGGTTAGGGGAAGTCAGCACCCCTGTGTCTAGGAAACCCCAAGGCAGGGACACGGATGGGCCTGAACCTGGACAGCAGTGAATTCACAATGTGACCGAGCAGGAGCCAGCCCTCTAGGCAACTACGGGCCTTCTACAGCTGCACCAAGGGGAACAGGCATATCATTTTGTAGTTAGAACATCATAGATGGTTAAATTGTAAAAATAAGTTTTAATTCATAAAGGCATAAGCTTGAGTTATCTTGAAAACTACCTTTCAGATGGTCACATACCCTTTAATATCAAGTAAACAAGGTATTAGTGTGTTTTGCAAAGTTGAACGTGGAAAGAAGGAAAAAAATAACTGATTTCTATGGTGGACCTCACAAGAATCGTTACCTCTTTTTTCCTGTTGTGATATAAAAATCCTGCAAACTGCTGTTCTAAGTCTCAGCTCATCACTGGGCCAGTGAAGGTCTGAGACAGATTTCATGACCTTCTTCATGCACCAAAGTCTGTAACGGGAAGAATGAATGACAGGCCGCCGTGTCTGTGCTCGCTCGTTCCAATGGCAACACTTGCCACTTGGTGGCAGTGATCAGTGGACACCAGCCTGAGGAGTCAGTTTCAAACTCCTGTGATTTATCTCCAGATGCTTAGAAATCTAATGTTATAAATATGTAGTATCCACTTAATATGAATTACACATGAACTAATGGACCAGTAATGGGCTTCTGTACAAAACTGAAACATGAAATCAAATTGAAATAACCCCTCACAAACAAGGAAGCATCAGATCCTGGATTTTAGGATTTGGCTTTTGAACATTTTTTTTTTCAAATCAGTATCTATTATCACCAGTTATGCTCAGTAACTATTTCAGCAAATATTCCTCGAGGTGTTATATGCAGCTCCTGGGGAGTGACAGAGTCGCATGTTTGCGGGATTTCTCAGAATTATGGAGGATGGGTTGGTGAGATCCACTGGAGGTGAGGAGATTGGCTTAGTTGATGTCATTACCTGACCTGGGAATTGGGAGGACATTGTCATATTTCACGTTTTAAGTGGGATCTAGCCAGTTATGGAATAAAAAAGCAGCGTGTATCATAAACTATTAGAATTAGGTGAGAGAAAAATGTCTACCCCAGTTGACTGTTAGTAGGGCATCCCCCAAGATGTCCATGGTCCAATCCCCAGAATCTGTGAATATGTCACTTCACATGGCAAATGGACTTCGCAGGTGTGACTAAGTTAAGGATCCTGAGATTGAGAGATTAGTTTGGATTCTCCTAGTGGGCCCAGTGCAATCACAAAGGTCTTTTTAAGAGGGAGGAAGGAAGGTTAGAGTAAGAGAAGGTGATGTGACAACAGAAGCAGAGGTTGAGTGATGAGGAGCAATGGATCAAACAATTCAGGCAGCCTTTAGAAGCTGGACAAAACAAGGAAATGATTCTCCCTTAGAGCATCCAGAAGGAATACCGCCCTGACAACTCATTTTGAACTTCTGACCTTCAGAATTGTATGACAACAGATCTGTGATGCTTTAAGTCACAAAGTTTGTGGTAATTTGTTACAAGAACAATGGGACACTGACACACCCGCTTACATTGTTTCTTCATTTCTTCCATCTTTCCTTCACGTTTCCAAGAAATGCTTGTGGAGTGCCCGCTCTGTGCTGAGCATTGTGAGATACATCAGGGAACAAGATACTGACCCTGGTTTCCAGGACTTCACAGTGTAGAGGGAGTTATAGTCACAGAAGTTCTGCAGTTCACACTACAGTGAATTTGTGGACCTGTAGATGCTGAAGAAACCACCCATAAGTCCTCACTTCCAGATGAATCTTTGTTCTGCGACACTTCCGTTATCATTCTATCTTGACTCTATTTGCTAGTAACATCCTGAAAATCCAACAAATAATTTATACTAGAAATCTTATCTTTGATCTATATTTTAAAGTATTTCCAGCACCTACCCTATTACCTGTGTTTCCAATTCTTTGATTGTCTACTTTGTGAGAGTCTCTTGTTTTGCCTCCACCATGGTTCGTCTTTGCAGGCTTCAGAGTGTCTACTGGTTGATGGCACTCCTGGGCCAGCCAATGGAGCTGAGCCTCTGCCGGGGCCGGGGCCGTGGGCACAGTCCTGGCTGGAAATGTGGGAGATGGAGAGACAGCACTGAAGAGTGATGGAATGAGTACTTCGGGAGAAGCCTTTGTGACTGAGAAATAAGGTCCTTACTTGCCAAAGGTCTGCTTCGCTAACCAGCAAAGTCCAGCGGGGGGCCCATCTGCCTTGGTTGGGCCCTGGCCTCCCCTCTAGAATATTGGCTTTGTCGTGGCCTCAAGAGCCCATGAGGTAAGAATGGCTGCGATGTTGTGTTCCCCCAGGCGTGATCTCCTTTGTTGTTGATGAAGGCTTGATTTGGATTTGGTGAAACAAGGTTCTTAACCAACAACGTTACAGACTCAGTGGGACTTGTCAGCAGGTTGCTATTAAGAAATAATCCAGGCTAAATGGCCCCAGGTACCAACTCACTTACTGGAACAGGGAATGGTTATGTTAAGGTTATTAGGTGAGACGATTAGGGGGATCTTTGCTGGTTAAGGGGAAGACCCCAAATGTATCAGGTTGGAGCTAATGCTTTTCCTAATTAAGCAAGTGACTGAGGATTGGAGAAGAGAGAGAGAACGAGAGAGAAGCCAAGCACCAAGCTTTTACATTTCAGTCTTGAATACTGGAAAATATAATTAACTCAGCCAACATTACTTGACCATCATATGCCAGACATTGTACCTTGGGGTTTAGAGTTAAAAAAAAATCAAAAAAACCCTGCCTATGAAAATCTTGCTTCTTTTAACAAGGAGAACATTTCTGCATCGAAAAATGATACAATGGCGGGAAACTGCATTATATTCAGAGTGCTTTTCATTCCAGGAGGCTGGGATCCTGCTGCACGGCTCATTCCACACTCCTTGGCTTGCCGGGTGAGACGTGCCTCAGTCGCGACCTCAGCCAGCCTTCCACTTTCATTTCTTGTTCCTTCTTCCCAACAGCTTCGATTCTCAGCTATGCCAATGATTCTCAACCTTATCAGACTCACTGCTTCCCTCTTCTTGATAAAATATACATCAAAATGCCCTCTTTAGTATCTTGAAATGAGATTCATAAATAATATAACCTATTTATAAGCTTAAAAAAAACCCTACTTACATATACACTTAAAAAAAATGTAATCCAGTAGAGTAATTTGGTTAAGAGTACGAGCCCTGGAGCCACACTGCCCAGGTTTGAATCCAGGCTCTGCCATTTGCTTGCCATGGGACCCTGGGCAAGTTACTTGACCTCTCTGTGCCTCAGTTTCCCATCTCTGAAGTGGG
This sequence comes from Vicugna pacos, assembly GCF_048564905.1. Lineage (NCBI taxonomy): Eukaryota > Metazoa > Chordata > Mammalia > Artiodactyla > Camelidae > Vicugna > Vicugna pacos. The sequence goes on along the minus strand of NC_132994.1, from coordinate 67,687,978 downwards.
GGTAAGCCTACTTGTCTCAGAGTTATTGTGAGGCTCCAGTGAGTTACACGTACAGGTCTTAGAAACATGTCTGGCATAGAACAAACTCTCTATTTACTCTTCATGTCCTAAATGAGATATAAAGAAGAAATAAAAGCAGTTTATAACCAAATAATATGTATGTTAACGTATAAATACTCAGACATGATCACACTAGGAAAACAAATGGAATAGTCAGACCCTTGCTCCAGTCTTTAAGGAGTAAGTTTTGATTTAAGTTGAAGATGATATTCAACTACATATTGTTGACAAGTGAAAAAATATTTGGCTTTTGAAGAACGCCTGCCTAACCACATTCACATACAGGTGTCCGATCACTGTGAGCGGCAGCCACTAGTGCAGGCGGATACAGGACGGATTTCCTAAGCGGGCCTTTCAGAGCTACCGTGAGTTTCTGAAATGGGGAACGGTTCTTCATAAATTTCTAAGCAAAACAAATTTGCAAGATAAATTTGAAAGTGATGGTATTTTAATGTATATAAAAGCCATGCAAAAAAAAACCCACTTTGTTACTAGACTCAGGTAGCAAAGACTTCCATGCTATTCATATTTATGAACATCGGCGAAGGATAATGCTTTGTTCTGAGGGCATCAAACTCTTACCATGAAACCCACCCCTAGACCAACTAGATGCCGGAAGTGACTCTCAATCCCTGTAACAAAAAAGCCCTGATAATTTCCAAAACGCCCCTTGGGGGCGCTGTAGCAGCTCAGTGGGAACCACTGAGCTGATCGTCAGCTTGCTGGTCTCCTGAACCTTGTCCCACTAGGTGGATGGTCCTCCCCTGCCCCATCCCCCTGTCAATAGCCCATCTGTGCTCCAGGGATCAGCGCGTATGCCGTCTCCTCTGTGAGCTGGCGCAGGTACACCCAACCGGATTCTTTCCCCCCGTCTCTGACCTTTCCCAGTCCTTCTTTTTGGCTCCAGTCCCATGCCGTCTCCTGTCCTCCTTGTCCACTTGTGTCCCTGAGCTCTCCTCCCATCCCAGCTCCAGAGCCTTCAGGTAACCAGCCCCGAGTCTGACACATCATCGCTCAAGAAACATAGTCCACAAATACACTGAATAAAATTTAATAATAATGATAGTGATAAACAGTAAATAAGGTGAGGGTTTTTATATGGATTAGTGGAGAAGGTGATAAAAACATTTCAGGTCAGGCGAAAATTAGAGACGAGGTCCTATGTTTTGGAGACCATGTATATTTTTCAAAAAACATCTTGAGTATTGGTGTAATTTCACATATTTTCACTTCACTGAAAAGTGGCTGTGGCTGAGGCTCAGCAAGCTGAATTAATCGTCTGTACGTTTTACTGACACGGTCCCAAATCAGTGCCACAGCCTTGTGTTGTGTTCAAAGTGTGAACTTAAAGTGGTTCGCCTTCTTTGGGGGTGGGGTTGGTTCTGTCTGAATGGAAGGGACCTGACAGATCCACGCTGGTTAAGGTTCGCTAGCGAAGCTTAAAGGCTACCTCTCCCGGAGGGACTGACAGTGCAAGAGAGGAAGCGTCATCAAAAGAAAGGAGTGAAACTGTAACTCCGACCCTTCAGGCATCAGAGGAGAGAGTCTGAGATGTTTTATGGATGGTGTTGAGGTGACTCCTGGCATCCTACAAATCATAGCTTTCCTGAAAGATGGATTATGTATTGGATCTTAGAATATAAAATTACAGCCCTTAAGCCAAGTGAAATACATGTAAGTATCAGTTAGGCAAACGGCGATTTACTGAGGTCCCTGTACTCGTTTACGGGGATACAAATTTAAACAAACCGTTCATCCCTGCTTTCGAAGAGCTGACAGTCCAGCTAGGACGTAAACTTCCAAACAGGACACCGGCATGATTCGCAGGGCCCAGTTCAAAATGAAAACAGGGGAATCCCTTGTCCAATATCACCCTTAGTGGAATTTCCTTAGTGGAATTTTGCAATGGTGGTTATAGAGCATCGAATCAAGTACGAGGTCTTTCTAAGGACAGGGACTTGAGAAGGCACATGTCGCATGTGCTTATAAACATAATAAAATATAATTTGAGATTTTGTGCAGAATACTGCGAGAGCAAACAGGAGGGAGTGGCTCAGTCTGAAGGATGGGGAAAGCTTCCTCGAGGAGTGACGTGTGGGCTGAACCATGACGGGTAGATGGACAGCTGGGGCAGCTGGGGGGCATCGAGGCAAGGGGGGCTACGGGAAAAGCATCTTCCCTCTGCTGCAACCCTCTCCACTCCGACCTGATCGCGGGCTTCCCGCTAGGCTCTTCTGGTTTCAGTCCTTGTGATTCTTTACTGTGTTCATGGCCTCCCCTTTTGTCAATTTCAGACACTATCTCCTGACCTCAGGGAATAAGCGTTGAGGGTTTGGCTCACTTGAGAACACCCTCATCTCCTTCCTCCTCCCATTATAATGAAATCTCCATTTTCAGTGCTTCTGGCAGTTACTTGGCAAGAATGTGCTGAATGAATGAGCATCATACTCTCATGTGAAATGAAGGTCCTGCAGAGCTTTGGAGGTTTTGCTCACTTGCTATCTAACCCTCAATTCTACTTCAGAGAAATCGGGAACCCTTCAGTTTCTTGTTTCTGTAAAAGTGATTTGTTTTCTGTATTTGGGAGATTTTAGGATTTTCTCATCATCTTTGGTGTTTGGGAATTTTACCATAACTGAAATTCTTTCTCCTGGGCATTCATTGAGACCTTTTAATCCAAATACTCATGGACTTCACTTAATGGAAATCTTTCATGTTATTTCTTTGATGAGGTCATTGATAACAGTTTCTGAAAGATTTACTTCAATTTGTCATCCCAGCCTTTCCTGAAAACCTTTATTTGGCAGTCGTATTTATCATATCCAAAGGTTCTTTCTTATCTTCAGATTATTTCTTTCTTACCACCCTGTTCTTTTTTTTTTAATGTATACAAAATCTTCATAAGTATCTGTAAGGATACTGATTAGAAGGGCATTTTTTTTTCTCCTCTTCTGCATTTCATGGTTACCCAACAGGGAGAAGATGTTATGCTCCAGAACATGCTGAGTGATTCTCTCACGTCAGAACGTGGGATTTTCACTCTGAAGTACCCGTCTTAGCATTCATTGCCTGTATTCTCTGTACAATTTCAAAATTTTTGGAGAAGAGCACCCTTTCCCCAGTATTGCTCAGGGTGGGCTGAAACGGCTGCTCACAGGATTGAATGTCTTTGTACACACACTGTGTAAAGGCGGGGCTGACAGAGGTACTTGACAGAGGGGTGTGGGAGGAAGGCTAGGGTCTTGCAGACTTTCAGTACATCTTCCAGTTTTCAGTCCCCTCACTCATTTAGGTTTCCTAACTTCCGTGGACTTTTTGAGTCTTGATCCTCTCAGGGATCCCGCATCCCAGGTGGCCAGTTTCTCTGCCCCAGTGTCCTTATTGATGGGATGCTGTGGTCCCCTGACCTCCTTCATCTCTTACTCCTCCTTCATCATCCCATCTTCCAGAAATCTGCTAAGATCTCTCAAGCGCTAACACTCTTCCTCCAATTTTACTTTTGCTATTGTGGGTTTATATATATATATATTTTATACTTTCCCTATCATTTTAATAGAGTCTGGGAGCGAAGGAAAGGGGCAAAAAAGAAAAAGAAAAAGAAAAAGAAAAAAAATCTGTGATCAGCTTAGCCTGAACGGGAAGGATTTGAGGATTATTGCTCTTGCATGAATCAGGTGATTATGTTCGGAGAATTTAATTGGCTCCAATCCAGGCCCCACAAGTGTAAATTTCACACCCTGTGAGGATGACTGTGAAGATGGCATCTAAACCTGATGAAAAACAAGCCTGTGCTGCTGATGTCACGAAATACTTTTGACGTCATCTATTACTGCTGGATGCTGAAGGCAGGAGACCAGAGGACAGCTCAGTGTGGGAATAAGAAAAGGCAGCTCTTCTCAGAAACAGAAGTTTCTGCAAATAAGAAGCCACTGAGAGAACATGCATGTTATATTCTTGATCAAAATATACAGCATCTTCTTTGAATCCTTTCACTTCTCCACAGATTGAAGTTTTATCTTCTCATGAAATGAATATTAAAAAATGAGAGGAAGTCTGAGACCAGAGACTGGACCAGTGTTCAAACTCTGATTTACTCCCCAAAGGCAAAGCTTTCACCAGATAGTCACTTTGTCATGCATTCTCTCTTTGCTCCCTCGACAGTTGTTTATTTAACACAGATTTTATTGACATTTGGACTGTGAGGTAGGGGGTATGTCTGGATGTAGACTGTTTAATCTGTAAATTCAAAGACTTCTGAAAAAGCAGAGACATCAAACATGTCTTACAGAGGATTTCCACTTTGCTTCTGAAAATGTTGCCCTTAACCTATTGCCAGTTAATCATCAAATCAAGTGACGCTGGTTGCCGGCAGCTGTTATCAGCACATCTTCAAATTAGGAAGACCGAAAATCACTGAATTATTTCCTTCTCCATCCAGAATGACCCTTTTCTCTTATCCTCAGTTGTTGGAGGCCAGGAAGGACTCTCTGTTTGCTCTGGTCTAAGCAGTTCCTGCTCACAAAGGAGGATGGAAGGAGCGATCTGCTTTGTACCTGGTGGGGTTGGTGGGGTTGCTGGGGTTCCAAGCAATAAAACTCTGCCTTGTCATTCTTACGAAGGAGCAGATTCATTGACTGGCAAAGTGTTGGGCAGTTCTGATTCCAATGAAATACATGATTATGGAGACTAGATAAACCTACTGAGAAGAGCCCACCTCTGGGCTTGCTGTGAGGCGCTCTCATGCCTATGGTTCAGTGAAAAGTTATTCTTTTTATGAAATTTCTTCGGCCGCCTTCCAGATTTAGGCTAGTTTTACAGTGTCGTTTAGATTTTCACTTGTATGTTACTCTGTGGAATGAGGAGGTTAATTAGGCTCCCAGATCTGAGCAGTGTGATCTTGGTAATGGTGAGAGTGGGCTGTCAGCTCATATGGTGCCTGGAGGGGAGTCTCAGATTTCCCCTTAATGGTCTGACTAGGTTGATGGTTTTATCTTTAGATGAATCTCCCCGTTTGTTCATAGTTGGCTGGAAAGGGGCAACTTCCGTTTGTCTAAAATGTCATATACTTTATTTAAACCTGTGAGATAGCCCCCTCGCACGCCCACCTCCTGAAATATGCATTTTGCGTAGACCCCTCCTCTTGAGTGTAGACTGGACCAAGCGATTGGCTTCTTACAAACAGAAAGTGGTGAAAGTTGTACCACATCTCTTGTGAGACCAGGTTGCAAAGGAGCGTGACTCCTGTCTCGTTCACACGCTCTTTCTGTAGGAGGCCGTTGGAGCTGGGCCAGGGAGGGCTGAGCTGTCGGGTGCTGGAGAAGCTGAAGGAGTGAAGCCTTCGGTCACTTGGTGCCAGCGCCTAGGCCGGAGTCCACGGGGTGGAAGTGCCATATCCCCTGCTCCATTTTCCCCAGGGAGTGGGACATTGTTGAGAGGCAGGGCTGATGTGGTCATCATCTCTCTGTTGAGGGAACCCCAAATAAAAGACTCCCGCAGTTTGGGGGCCCCTGAAGTGTGTGTATGTGTGTGGGAGGGGGGCCCAGAAATAGAAAAGTCCTGACTGAGTGTTGGGGTTCCCCACCTCCTTTCATAAGGAGGCCTCAGTAGAGGTACCAGGAGAGGACCCTGACCCAGGGTCTCAGATAGAGAGACCCGGGGATGAAGATTCTGAGGCTGGGAATGTAAATACCTAAAGGAGCAAGACCAGGGGCCTAGGGCCTTGACTCGACTCCCCTCAGATGCGGCAGTGCCCTCCTGTCACCCAGTCCCTGTGAGGCCTGAGAGGGGAGCCTTGGTAATTCCCTGTGATCAGGCCTAAAGACGCCACCCAGGAGCTTCACCAGGAGCTGGGCTCCTCCCTCCCGCTCTCTTTCACTCTGGCTGATTTGACCCGAGAGGAGGACCCAACAGATGTGACACAGAGCGTGGCTTCAGGGCAACAGCTCATCTTGAACTGACACCCCCAGTCCCATGGCCGTTAAGAAACTGAATCCTACCAACAACTGTGTGGGTGAGCTTGGAGGAGTTTCCTCTTCCAGCTGGGCCCTGAGGTGGTTATAGTCCCCGTTGGCACCTTGGCTGTAACCTTGTGGGAGATCTAAGCTGGACCCAGATTCTGACCCCCAGATACCAAGAGGTAACAGGTATATGTTGTTTTCAGCCCTAAGTGCTGGGATAATCTGTTTTGCAGTGATAGACATGCTAATGGTCTAGCAACCACATTTTGGGAAACTGCACGGTCAAGAAATTATTTCTAATGATTGGATTTCTTTTCTTTGAAAGTAGAGTTTAATACAATGAGATTGTACTCTTTCTCCAAGAAGGCATAAGGACACAAGGTGCTGGTACTGATAAGGGGAAGTGGGCTGGCAGGAACTTACTGGTGATGATTTCAAATCTCTCCAACCTTTTGCCTGTCATCTTCCTTTTCTAGTGTGTGAAGGATAAATTTTGAAGCTAGAGAATTTATTAGGTGTGCAGCAAAAGAAGGGCAGGCTAAGACTTATTTTCATCCTGAAATACTTTTTATGGATTTATCCATGCCCTCTATTTAGGAGTGACATGAACTATTAGGAGACAAGAAAGAAGGGAAATTTGAAAGAGCATTGAGCCTAAAAAAGTTTGATGATTAAAAAAAGCAGCATTTCAGCTTAAACACACCATGCACAGCTCTGCAAACGGCCTCACCCTCCACACCTGCAAATCAACATCTTTGCCTCCAAAACAGGAGAGCAACACTGTGTCATGTTTCACACACATGCCCTGGAAATGGATACACCGAGCCGTGTTTAGTGATGGATGGAGTCAGACAGATGGGCCGTGCCTGCTTTGTGTCCTGGATTTTGGAATCAAGGAAGGGCTCATAAATAATAAGAGGGAAGAACCACGAAATTGGGGAAGTAGAGACAACACTTCCTCTTCTTTCGAAAGAGCCTTGCTCTCTGGTCAGCCTCTAATGGTCGTCCTGTGGGGGTGGAGCCTGCAGAGCTGTGGCTGCTGACAGTGGAATCCTCATCCTTTGCCTCCGAGGATTATGAGTTTTCTGAATTCAGGGATAAAGAGCCAGTGTCTGGACTTACGCTCTTTTTATTGCACGTAAGTAAAATCACTCCTTGGCTGATGTGTGAGAAGTCACTGCATGGCATATCAGGATGGTAAAGGAGTCGCTAGCCCAGCGCTGGCTTTTGAATAGTCAGTTGCGGCTAAGAGGTGACTCTTGGCATCTGATGTTTGCTCAGCTCTTTGTGAACCTGCCGCTGTGGGGTCCAGCGCTAAAGGTGCCCTTGAACTCTGCTAGGGCTTTGCAGGAGGGAGCTGTGGACGCACTCTGCCTTCTTCTGTTTCTTAAATGGATGTTGCCCCGGTTGCTGCTGGGACTGCAGACCATGGATTTGATTTAGAAAAACACAATTCAGCATTTTGTTTGGGTCCCGAGGAGTTCCTTTGGGGAAACACTCTGCGGTCACCCTCTCTTGAGAAAGTGTTTTTTTTGTGTGTATACATGTCTGTGTGGAGAATCCCCCTTTGTATGCAGGCGGCTGAAGGGGATTTTACTTTGAGAGAAAAGTCACCAGCTGGACAAAATATCTCTGCAGGAAAATGAGAGCTTAGGTGATGCTGGTTCAGAGATTTTCATCCAGGCCGTCTGGAGCGTTTGGATTTCTTTGCTTGTGTATGTGTGAAATCATCTTAACTGTAGGAGACTCTGATAACCCACCAGAGCGTCTTTGACTATAGTCGTGGGATTTATTAGTTTGTGGGAGCCTGCGTGTTCTTCGTGCCGTCCTGGGCATTGTACAGTCATACGCAGAGTCTGATTTCTCGACAGCTAATTCAAATTTTACATAGAAAACAGAAACAGAAAGAACACAGCTTGCTTTCTGCTCCCATCGTGCAGGTGAGAAGGAAAAGAACTTCAGCTTGTGTATTTGTTGATGTACTCATTCTTTGATTAATTAAATTTTTACTGAATTATAGTTGATTCACAATGCCGTGTTGGTTTCTGGTGTACAGCATAGTGATTCAGTCATATGTGTTCTTTTTCATTATAGGTTATTACGAGCTATTGAATACAGCTCCCTGTGCTCTACAGTCAGACCTTGTTGTTTATCTATTTTGTAGACAAGAGTTTCACTCCTTTTCTCTCTTTGGGTATCAGGTGTCGGTTCTGGAGAGGGTCCATGTGTGAACTATTTCAGGCAATTGGCACTAAGCAAAAACGCATCATCTGAGAATGGAAATAGGAAGTTCTTTCCTGCGGTAGCTGGCTGTGGCAATAAGAGATAAGAAGTTACTTCATGACTATTGCCTGAGACTTTCCTTTTGACTGGTGTATCCTTAAACAGCTCACTTCTGCTTTCCATCCAGCGTGGAGGACAGGCAGGGTGAGCTGGGATCCCAAGCACGGGCTGATGGTTTGCAAGCAGGTTTAATAGGGTCAATGGAGAATATGAAGGTTTGAAGAGAGGTAAGGGTGTGTAGGAAGGAGGTGATAAGCCCTAAGGGTGGCAATGTGGTGGTGAAGGTGGAGGTGGTGATGGAGGTGGTGATGTAGAGTTGGAGGTGGTGGTGATGGAGGTGGTGGAAGTGATGGTGAAGGTCAAGAAATACTTCTGGTTAGGATCTTGGCCATCCCACCTCACAGTGCTGGCCTGTCTCAGTGAAGGAATCCCTTATCAGAGACTTAACCAAAATCAAGTATTTTGGCTTATCAGTGTTGGAAGGAATCACCCATACTTGTCTCAGAAATGATCACGGGAGAGATAATTGGTGGATTTGTTAAAAAAAGATGAACAAATGTGAACAAAAGGCAGGTCTCCTAAACTGACACAGGTGTTCAAACAGAAGTAATGGAAAGGTGAAAAGTTAGCCAGTTTAAACTCACCCCAAAATTACTAGAGTGCAGAAAAACTCTTAAAAAATCTGAATTAAAAATGACCAAGTCTTCACTGAAATCTGAAATTTAGGTTGGAGATGAAAGAATTAATCAAACAGACAACAAAACTTATGCCCAGTTGTAAAAACCAGGTAACCCAGTGAGGAATATGAATTGAACTAGAAACAGCAGCACAGAAGACTCTGGGATAGATGGTCCACAGTGTTACTGAATATTTCACGTGTGGAGCGCTGAATACAAACCAGTGCTATTGTCGAACACTTGCTATGTTCGAGGCAGTGTAATCAGCATTTTTATCTTCACATGAACAATTCTCAAAACAATCACGTCTCAAACCGACCCAGGGAAATAGCGCTGCTGTTATCTCCACAAGGTAAATCTCAGAGAGGTAAACTACCTGAGACCCAGCCTGCTGGGCAGGGGCGGAGATGGGATTCCAACCCACATCTTTGTGCCTCTCTGAGCCTGTGGCCTCACTACCATCATACACGACGCTACACTGATTTCATTTGCATTAAAGATTTTCTTAGGCAAGATGGGGATTTGAGGCCAAGAACTGGGAAGCAAGGGGTGAGTATGAGCAGATTCACTTTCTACTTAGAAATCTTAAGTGGAAGTGGCATTCCTTTCTATTTCTTCACAGAAGAGGTAGTGGAAAGGAATTTCTCTCTGTTTTCAGGGGATGACCTGCACCCTGACATGACTGCGCATACGTGGCCGTCCTGGTAACAGCTTCTTAGGTGCCCTGAGGTGTTGTGTAGGGAACGCTTCTCAATCAGCAGGGACAAAAGGGTTCTGGAGAGTCATGGGGTTTTCAGAGCCATCCTTAGATAGTCTACAGCCTTGGTCAAGATACATAATGGTTCTCTCATCACAAGGATGCCTCCTGCTTCCCTTTGATAATAACATTCTATTTACTTTGAAAACATCCCGTTTCCATGTTGAGGGTCAGTGCCTGCAGAGTAATGGTCTTTATAGTAGGCTCTGTTTCTTAGTGGGAGAAGCATGGATGGAAATGTTAGGAGGCCCGAGGGTTCTTCCTGTGGTGTATGAACGTGGTGTGCTACCAAGCAAGGTGTTTAACTTCTCTACACTTAAGTTTTCTCATCCGTAAAAGCTGAGATATAAATACCTAACCAGTCTGTTTGGTTGTGTGGACCAAATGTAATTAACTGGAAATGCTTTGAAGAAAGTAAAAACATAATAAACCAGTGGGGTCTTCTGTCTTTGCTCGTATTTTATTTTCTTACCATGGAGAGAGTCAGTTGGCACACAAAAGCTTTACTGGCAGAAGGGGATTAAATTAAAGGTAGTAGGGGGTCTTATGGGCTAAACAGTGCCTCCTCCCAAGAAAAGATAGGCTGAAATCCTAGCCCCCAGGACTTCAGAATGTGACCGTATTTGGAAATGGAGTAGTTGTGGATGTGATTGGTTGACTTCAGAAGGTTGTGATGAGGGGGCTCCTAATCCAGTATGACCGGTGTCCTTGTAAGAAGAAGGTCCTGTGAATACAGAGACACGCGGGGAGACGGCCACGTGATGAGGAAGACAGAGACTGGAGTGACGCAGCTGCAAGCCAGTGGACACCAAGGAATTGCCAGCTCCCACCAGAAGCCTAGGAAAAGGCAAGGTAGCATTCTCCGCTGTAGGTTTTCAGAGGGAGCCTGGCCCTGCCAACACCTTGATTTCAGACTTCTGATCTCCAGAATTCTGAGAGAATGCATTTCTGTTGCTTTAAGCCGCTCAGCTTGTGGTATTTTGTTATGGTGGCCCTAGGAAACAAATGCAGGGACTAAAGACTGAAAGTCACTTTAAGTGCTGATGGTAAACTCATCTGTGTTGCTGGCAAGCATGTCTAGGGATCAAATCCAGCATGACTCATTTCTCTGACTTCAACCTGTGGCATGGGGCCTCAAACAGTAATTCGCTTCATCATTGAATGGGAATGAAAAAGAGGCTACACAATGAGACACATTTACAAAATGAAAATTAGGCTATTGTGAAATCTATAAAAGGGCACTCAGCTAAGGATTCCCGATTATTATACCGATGTGGTCACTTACTAGATATGGAACATTAGTGTCTGCTTGGGGGGACATTTACTTCCCCAAGTTGTACAGTGAAAGAAAAGTTCAAATCTTCTGAATTGGAAAAATGGCGTAATGTGGTGGCACTTTGGTCCCAGTATAAAACCTAAGGCTCCAATCTAAGCAGATGGCAAACTGAAACTCCCCAATTAATGGGATGTTGGGTCATTTTAGTTGTTTTATCTATAATTGTTCATCCATTTGGCATAAAGTTAGTCTGGTACTCGAGTAGCTAATTTAATGACAGGATAAATAGCCAGGATTTCAAGCATAATCTTGGGTTTCTCTGTAATATAAGAATCCCTTAACTTCTCTTTTCAGTTGAGTTTAAATTACCCTAATTCCTATTAGCATAATTATCCCAGCAGAACAACATTGTTTTAGCAGGAAAACATTATTGTAGGAGGCTAATTCATTTAATCTGCTCAAAACTAAAAATATCTTTTTGCTCCCCTCTTAATTGACCTTAATTGATTTATATTCCATTTTCTGTAGACTTATTTATTTTATATAATTTCTTTCAAAATGCTCAATAGAAATTTGTGACTGGATAGATTCTTTCAAATTTGAACAGGATAGAACTTCTTTTCCCCTGACTATCCTGAAGGAAAATACTTTCATAGGCGTCTTGTGCACCAATCTCTAATATCAAAGAGGAGTAGGACATATAAGCATTTGTAGACACATTAACATATTGATACCTAAGACAGGAAAATACAGATCTCTCAGAAGAAAGGAAAGAAATGGCACTGACACACTATTCTTCCCAGGAATCTCAATTTGACATTATCCCCTCTTACGAAATACAGTGGGTGTAAGGTGTCCTGACTCACCCAGAAGACACTTGGCTGCACTTATACTAAGTCACGTTTTAAGGAGAAAATCTCTAATTCTTTTCAAAAATGGAGACCATGGCTGTGAACATGAAAACCATACTTTTTAGGCGGCTGGTTTATGATTGCTCTGTCTGGAGCGCTCAGAGCGCGACACACTTCGGGGGGTGTTTGCACTAGTTGTCATGGTCAGATGAGCACACGTGGTCTCATTAGCTTCTCGAACGTGTTTGAAGATTCTGCTAGGCTAGCAAACTAATGGCTGCAACAGGAAGATTTCATTAATTCACTTAAAGTGCAGGTCAGTTATAACAACTTTGTTCGTGCCACCTGTTAAAAGCCCGAAGTGAATTACGCTAAAAGCCTTATTTGCTGTTTCCTCATTGGATCATAAATCCCAACCTCTCTTACGATTCTGGCAAAATAGGCAAAGAATTGCTCTCACTCGTGAGTGTGAATGTTAATCACATAACACGATGAATGCCCATTTTTTAATATTTAACATTCACCAAATGCTTACCGGATATTTTGTGTTTTCTGGATATCTTTATTTCAAGAGAACAGACAAGATCACCTTTTCAGTTCTCTTGTTATGGGGGAATTACCACCTTTTCTTGGTTAGATCCAGCCATTCTGTCAAAGGGAAGGAACGGAACTTGAATTCTCTTGGTGAGATATGGCCAAGGTTTTCCAGCTCGAGCTGGATTCCACCCTGGAACACAAGCTACCAAGTTTCCCTGCACTTGAATTTTCAGCTTGGTTAATCACCTGCAGCCGTTTTGTGTAGGTAACAGGGCCTTACGAGGACATTGTCAAGCAGGGTTTGAAGCAGGCACTACAGCGCTCTTCAGTTTTATTTTGTGAACACTCACAAACATTCCACAGTGATGTACAAACCAGTTGCCTTGAGAGGAACACCAGACGCCCCCCAGCCTTTCCGAGCTGAGAAGCCAGCACAAGGAGAGGGACCCCAGAGCGTTCATCAAAGCAGAGTAAGTAAGCAAGTAAGGCTTAGCTATTTCTTCCAAAGTCACTTTGCTTTTCAATTTGGTGTTCCTGGTAGCAGCAGTGTCCTAGACTCGGGTTACGGTCATTTCCACTTTGCAATAAATACTTACCCCTGTGTGCTTTGCAGTGGGAGCCAGGGAACATGATTCTCCTCTCAGTCCGGAATTGAGTTCAGACACCGAGCACCACACTGCCTGATCCCCACAGCCTCGTGTTTCTTACTGTGGACAGAATGGTTGGAGGTCCCTGGCCAGTGAGGTGTCCTCAGTGATGCCCGGGACTCTCTGGGCAGTGAGTGCCCCTGAGGCCAGCCTTGGTGTGATGGTCAAAAAACAGGGCTCAGGAGGGCTGCTCCTTGTTTCTAACGGCAGTTTCTCAGATAGGCTGCATTTGTTCCCACATCCCCAGCAGCTGTGTGTCACATGTCGTCAGCACTACGGTCATGACTGAGGGTTAACGTGTGCTGTCCACTTTCTGTCTGCCAGGGTTAAAGGTTGTATATTCATTGTCTACTTTCCTTAATTGAATAACTCCGGGAAGTGCTGTTTTTAACTAGCTCTCCTGTTCCTGATGAAGAAACAGGCTCAGAGAGTTTAAGAACCTGGCTCAAGGTCACACAGTAAGTGGTGGAGTCAGGATCCCAAGCCCGGTCATTTGATTCTGGAGTCTGACCTTGACTGTTGCACCTGAGAGCCCAGTGACACATGGCTGCCTTGAAGGTGGAGGACAAAGAATGTCACGTGATTCCTTGTTCTTAGATGAGGCTGCTTCATGCTGGTCCCCCTTCCCCTCATTCCTGGGCCGAGAGTGTATGTGAACTGACCCCATGTGGGCCAGAACAAGTTTGTTTGGGTGAAGAATATGATGTCCAGAGCATCTGTCACAGACTTGCCTGCACATTGAGGAAAATCTTGTTCCTAAAGACATTTCCAGATCACAGCTGAGGAGGCTTGGGGCAAAGAGAACGTTTGCTTCTAAAGATTCAGATTTAAAAGAGGAAGGAAGTGGACCTTAGAAGTTAAGAAGGCAGGATTTTGGGAGGATGTGTTTGAATAGTCTCCACTCATGCTTTCTATTTTTTAGAAGACCAGAAAAAATTCTTGAGAAAAAGAAAAGCTTGGTAAATATCAAATTAGATAAAGGGAGGGGAAAAAAAGAAACTCTTTAGGCAAATACTTTGCGTTTGGCCTCATACTAAATATATGCTATTAATGATCTTGCTGTTTACTGTTTAAGTTTTTAAAAATAATTTTTTCTTTAGTACATATATTTGTATGTTTATTGCCAAAAATGCACATAAAACATACATTTCCCCGCCATGATCTACCATATTGAAATAATCATAGTTAACATTTTGGTGTCAAAACTTCAATACTTTGTCCTTTTTCTTTACATATGTGTGTATTTGATAAAAATGAGAGAAAACTGTACTCTGACATATTAAAATCATGTTCCTAACACATTACCTACTTTATATATGATCATTTACATCTGGGGGTGCAGTAACCAAACTTTTCGAATGGGTGATGATGAATAGGTGAAGAGAGCCTTTTCTTCATGATAATGACCCTAGAAAGATTCAGATATGCAGCATTTGCAAATACTGTAAAGAATTGACAAGTTTAACAAGTTGTCAACCAAAAAGTAACTAGTAGTCATATAAAGCAAAAGAAAACAAAATAACAGAAGAGCAAAATGTAGTAGAGGGAGGCCCCCAGCATGAATTTGAATAGGTGTGTGCGAGTGGTGGTGGCTGTCTTTTGGAAAGAGGGTTGTCCTTAATTGACTTGTTTTTTTTGCAACTTTGTTTTGGTGCATGGTGGCCCTGAAGACTAATGTAAGGGCCTAATCTCCAAGTGTTTTTAAGCCTATCAGCGTCATCATTCATAGAATTTTTTGAGTTACTTGACCGTAAGTGGTATTGAAAAATGATTTCTTAAACATACAGATTCTCTTATGGTCCCTGAGAGATTCAGCCCAATTCAGCAAAAATTTGTTAAAATTTTTCTCTGTATCAGGCATTGTGGAAAATATAAACAAAGTGTTTTTAAAGAGTTATTCCCTAGAATATCTTCCTAATTTACTGGAGCAATGAAACCAACTCATGAGACATTAAGTGAAAAACCAAAAGTGATACATGATTGTTATAATGAACTGTATAAAGAGTAAGGACTTATAAAAGTTAGAGAGAGCATGAACCTGAAGAGTTTAATGAAGGAGGAAGAAGTTGAACAGACTGTGGAAGGAAGGCTAAATTTCAGGTGGATGGAAAGAAGAAAGACGACCATGGATTCAGGGGGAAAAATACATAACAGACCTTTCCCTCTAAAGCCAAGACAAAATGGCAGCCATGCTGGCAGCTATATAATGGGAAGAATCTGGGATCTCAAGCCACATGCTTTGTTATGCCAGTTGCTATGTAGGTGAACTTTGGGTTATTAATATTTCACATCTCAGTTTCTCCATTTATGCAATGGGTAGCATCATATCTTTACTTGCCTCAAAGTGTTATTGGGGTCTCTCATGAGATGATGTATATTAATAGCTTTGTAAACTGAAAAATGGGCTGTGTCACTTTGTGATGGTGATTTACTAGAAATACAGACAGAAGAAAAGCACAAAACCGAACGTAAAAGGACAATAAAGTTGTTAAAACGCACCGCAAGCCAATGTGAGTATTTTAAAGGCAGGCAGACATAATTGGGTCAAATGTAGCAGGGGAAAAGGGGCAGGCAGAGGGTTGATACATTGATGGCATTGATACTTCTCCTCCGGAGACATGAAGAAATGAGGGAAAGGAGAAGACTTGAGGAGGAAAGAGTTTGGTAAGGACATGGAATGCTTTGGAGAAAGTTTGATGTTAAGGATGGGTTTTCATGCATTTGTATTTTTCCTAACAAAACGGCACTTTCTTGAGTATTGTGGCCAAAGCATCATGTCAAATCCTTTAACATGTTCTTCCCACTAATTTAATGGGAAGAAAAGGAAATTTCTTCTTTTTCCTGTATTTCACTTATTTCCCTTTTGTATCCCTGGAAGTATATGACACAATGCTCAACAAATAGGTGAAGTCGTTTTGAGAAAATATTATCAGTCCAACTAGATAGTAGCTAAAGCGTGGACAGCGGTCCTAGGCTTATACATCACATTTATCTTTTTAGATAAAGCCATAGAGCTATTATAAATTATTAAGGCTTAATATAACCAACTCTTAATGAGTTATGACCATGAGAATCAGATAAAGCATGAATGAGTCCACACTGTCTATAAAGGTACATTTCAACATTTGTGCTTGTATCATTTCTTCACTAAACATTTCATAGATTTAAACAATTAGTGTCATCTTCCTTGTGCATTGAACCTTCTGGTGGACACAAAGGAAAAACGGACAGGCGTGTAGCAAGTAGGAGAAGGAAAAGCAGAGAGGCTGGGGAATTCATACATTATATAAAACCTTCTGAACTGACTTAGCCTGGCAAATCTCCTGCCTGTTTTCATTCATTACACTCTATTCACACTGCTCTCTGCTCAAATCTAGGGCCTTTCTCAACTCTCAGCCTCCTTTCTGCGGATTCAGCACCCCTTTCTGTGCTGATCACATCCCCAAATTATCCCTTCTGTAGTCTTCAAGACTCAGGTAAACCCCGTCTACCTTAATGACATACACTCCCTCTCGCTCTCAGACTTTTTCTTAAGCCTTTCAACCATAGCTTCTTATTTGATTTATTTCTTGGTTCTCTCTTGTTACTAGAGTTCTCTCTAGGGAAGTTCCCTGACCTCGATTCTCTTCAACTATTATTCCACAATGTGATTTGAATCCCCCATCTTTCCAGTCTCCATCTGACTCTGGTTCCCTACTCAGTTTCCTCTTGCTAGCAGGATTTTCCCCTCATATACACTGACATTGTACTCATATCACATATTTAAAAAATTCAATTATTGTCCAATATTCCCTGGATGGTGGATGAGCTCCTCATACTCTCTTGAGGATTCATGGAGAGTTGACCAAAACAAATGAACTTGGTTGGGTAAAATTTAAAAAAATCATTAAGGTCTCCACCCTCATTTAGGGGTTAACATTGCTCTGTTCAATGACACTGTGCACTGATATAGTCTGCTTGTTCTGGGGTCAAGATCGCTTTGTTGTTTAATACTTCTCTTCCTAGATGACCTGCTCATTCAGGTAAGAAAAGCTTTCTTCTTTTCCCCAACCTGTTCACCCCAATCAACAGCCGCCAGGGAATCTGAGCTGTGGCCAAATCTCTTTTCTCTATCCCTCCCTCTCCCCCCACATTTCTGTACCTCTTCTTCAGGATTACTTGCGCACATTGGACTAGTCCCTCTGCTGAGCCCTATCCTCTGCCTGCTGTCTCAGCATGTGTCTTGCCTCCTGGTGTAAAGCAGAGATTCTCTGATTCTTTTGCTTGCTTGAATGTCTTGTGTGGTCTGGGGCCTTGAGTAAGTATGACAAAGACTTTGGGTTTAGCAATCATTTTATTATGCAGACATTTCCAGTGAAAGTCTCCTGTCTGTTCTCTTGGAGAGCCTAGAGAAGAGTCATGCATTCGTATTTCAGTGTCTATATTTTAGGAGTGGGCAAGTAGGAAGCTATTTTCTCAAAATTTTTTTTTAGCCTTTCATTTGTTTTTGCTTTTGTTTTAGTTTTTTGAGAAGGAGACCTCCTTCTAAATCCTAAATGCCCATTCACGTGGAACCTCTGAGCTATGAGTACTTTATAATGTCCCAGGCGCATATGTGCAGATTTTCTTATATTGACTTTGTGCTTCTGGGTGTGGGGCAGATAGGGATGTGTCCATTGAGGAAACAGGCTTGGAATGGTGAAGTGGCTTGTCCGAGGCTGTAGTACTAGTGAACAACTAAGCTGAGGAGCACTCTATTGCCTGACCTTTATCAGTAAGTTGTCTCCGCTGATTTATCACCTAGATAAAAGTTTGAAAGACTAATTGTCTTCTGCTCCTCTGTGCGTCCCAGGCTCGGTCACCGCATTGGGCTTGTATGCTTAGCCTTGTCCTTGGCTGGGCTGGGAGGCCTCTACTCCCCTCTCTCGGATGCCTGATGTTAGTGCCTACTCTGTAGGATCAGACACCAAACCTATTTTAGCTAAGAGGGACTGTAGACTTCATTTACTCTCCACTTACCACTTTATGGAGAGGGAGCTGAGGTCCAAAGGGATTTTGTGATTTCCCAAATGTGTGCAGCTTGTTAGAGGTGATGCTCAGTTCACTGCCTAGATTTCCTGACTCCTAGACTCTTTTCACTCTCAAGTCTGGGTTAAAATGAACACATTCTTGGAAGGAAAGGTCTTTCAGTTGTTATGCGTTACTAACACCCGTCTGTGAATCAGCCAGTCAGATCCTTCTGACCCAGAGCTGATGTGGATTGTCAAGCCACCTGGATCACAACTAGCTGATAAATACCTGACGTAAATCCTCTAAATGTGAACTGATCAACAACAAACACTGCATCACTTATTTCTGCAGATTCTTGCAGCTTCTCTCATATAAACCGTCTTTCAGTATAAGGAAGTATTTTCCTTTGTGGGTGAAGATGCTGGTGGTTTTCTGCATTTCATTCTTCCTCTTTCCTAACACTAGGCTCTGTCGAGGTTGTGGGGGTCTGTGACTGAGGAAACATCTCAATGAACTGCCTTATTTGAGGGCCCAGTCCGTGACTTTAGTTTCAGTAACACTCTGAAGACCACCAGGAAATGAAACTGATCTAGCTTTGGGGGCTTTGGGTAAGAGACAGGCCTGCATTCCCAAAAGGCAGGAGCTAATCCTGGCTTTTCTATTGGATCAAGTTTCTTTCAAGTCCCCCTGACCACGATCCCCTCCAGGGTCCCCACCAGACCTGCTTCAAGATCAGCTGAGCATCGAGATGTTGTAAGGCCCCTCCTGATATGTGACCTTGATCACATATCTTTATTGATAACTTTTTCTGACCCTATAATGTGCTTATTTTAAACAGAGCCCCTAGACAGTCTCCCTTTGTCTTTCAAGCCCCTCTCATCAGGTAACAGCTTCCCTTGGTCTTGGAGACTGCCCACATGTGCTGGCTTTTTCTGCTGCCTGGTGGTTTCTCTGGTGATGTAGAAATCTGCATAAGGTAGGTGTAGGGGGAGGGCCCTGGTGCCCAGTTGGTGTAGAAGACGTGGGAATTCAGCAGAATTGGACACAAAATACTCGAGTCTCCAGTTACATTTGCCGAAGTAGAGAAACTCTTCAAAGTTTTTAAGATTATTTTTTAATCAGAAAAGTTTTTAAGTACACACACAAAATGACCAGTTTTAGCTTCTTGATGTATTAAGCTTAGAAGCTCAGATCAGTTCTTGTCTCTCACAGCCTTTCGCCAGAAGTTGCATTTGCCACATAAAAAGTTATCAATAGGTCAAATGTCTCATAGGGCATGAAAGTATGAAAATGTCACAACCCTTGATTTTTCAGTTGCATTTGTCCTGCATGTGAATTAATGCAATTGTAGCAGGGTTTTCTTGGTGGGAACGTCACCTTGGAAAAATGGCAACAAAGGATTCCTTTAATAAGGTTTACCGTTAGCTAGTAGATTGGAGAGACGCTCTGTTGAACTTCAGGACTCGGAGAGACTATTTTGCGCCTGGAAATCTTGGAAGTAGGGTCCAGTGACAAACGTCAAGAGCTAATCAGAACTTAGGAAGGCCTGGTTCCATGGCTGGACCTACTTGTGAGGGCCCTGTAAGAGAAAATTCTTGGATTGGGTTTAAAATTTCATCCAAATAAAACTTTCTTGTGCAGAGTACTGTTGAACGAGAGGCTGTGATTTTCCAAGTCCTGTTGGTGTTCTGTTACCAGGAAGGTGGTTTCCCATAACGTTTTGTGTTGGGGGAGTGGTTCGAATGAGATCTCTTTTGTCCCCTGCTTGAAAAAATGGACGTTGCATTTGTTGTTATTGGCCATTGCTGTGACCTTACGAGGAAGTAATCTGGCAGGTAATACTGAATTTCAGTTGTTCTAAGCCCACACGTACTTAGTCTTTTCACTTTCGTCTTGCCAGGGGACCGGGAATGTGCTCTTTGTGACAGAGGTATGTTGTGCTTTACAGATGGAAGTCTTACAGGTGGAAGCTTCCGGTTAGCTGTGAGCTAATAAGAAATTTGACAGCATGGATTTCAAAGTGGAGCTAGGAGATCCTTGAGTTTGCTGAGAGGACAGCAGAGATTCAAAACTGAGACTCGTCCTGGTTTGAGCTCAGATTATAATTTCCTCTGGTGTCAGATCTCTTAAACAGCACAGAGAAGGGAGAAAGAAAGAGAGGCTCAAAGTTAAGCAAATTTCTTTACTGAAGAATTTTTATCTGGGGCTAAGCTGCTAACAGGCATTGTTAATTTTGAATATGGGGAAAGTGTTTACTTATGGGGAGACTTAATAAGCAGCTTTCCCCAGTATTTTGGCCAAGGAACCCTTTTATGACAGAGCACTGAGCAAGGCTAGTGCTCATTCACTATATACTTTATAAATACTGTCCTTTAGCTTACTCCATCCTTTAACCAAAATATAAAGTTTTTATAAGTGAAACAAAGCCTTAACAACTGTAATTCTACATTTTGTTGGCATTGTTGCTCTACATCCAGAGAAAAAGACATAGAGATGCAGTGGAAATGAGAATTTAGGACACTGATGGGAATTCTGTGGATGTGGATGATGGTAAAAGTCTTTGGGATTTTAAAAAAATTAATTCTTATTTTTATTGGAGTATAGTCAATTTACAATGTTAGTTTTATGTGTACAGTAAAGTGATTCAGTTATATATATATACATATATATGTATATTTTTCAGATTCTTTTACATTATAGCTCATTACGAGAAACTGAATATAGTTCTCTGTGTTATACTGTAGATTCTTGTTGTTTATCTATTTTATATATATAGTAATGTTCCTCAGGACATAATTTAGGTTTGGATTCTAAAATAATGAATTAAGTAGTAAGGGAGCAAGGGGCTTCTTAACTCTCAACAGAGAAACCATTAAAATGAAGTTAGAGATTGGAAATATTTTGTTGCAAGAAGAATGAAATTCTTCAATGGTACGAGTACACATGGAGGCTGAACCACGAATCTCTTCTTGCTTCTTCTAACCTGACAATTCCTATCCAAATGATGATGATGATGATTGTGGCAGTTCCAAAGAATGCATTTCTATAGTTACTATTTTATGTAAGACTCAGTATATTCACTTACATTAAAAAAGGGGCACATATCCAAAGAAAACATTTATGAAATTGTAGGAAAAATGACTAGACTGAACAGAATTCATTAGAGACTTTTATTTTTTCTCCCCTGAAGAGCATGTTAGACCTGAGGATAGAGATTTATGTTGGTTTTCCACCACCTATATTCCTACTACTTCAAATCATGATTGACACAAAGAAATATTTGTTGAACACAATAATTTAGTTTTTTAAAGTCAACTAGCTATTTTTCATTGAAAAGGTAATGCTGACATACATTTAAAAATTTAACCATTATGAAAAGAACACAGGATGGAAAGTTATGGTTACTCCTCACTCAGGACTTTCAGGCTCCCATCATAGGAGAAACCCCTGTAGCCAGTTTATACATTGTTCTTCTAGAACATTCTATGTGTATTTAAGCATGCATGCAAATTTATGTATATATCAATATACATGTATATACATATATAATTATTTTTACACAGGTAGAGGCATACTATATAGATTGTTCTACATCTTGATTTTTTTCACTTAAGCATTTCTTAATGACATATATTTTAAGATTTGCCTTCCAATAAATGAAAAGTCATATAACATTGACATTTTACTTTTCAATTGTTTATAATTGAGATCGGCTGTCTTTTCATATGTTATAAACCATTTGTGTTTGTTTTCCATGAGCTGCCTCTAAGTTCTTTGTCAATTTTTCTATTGGCTTAATGGTCTTTTATAACCGAATTGTAAGAGGTCTTTCTAATATTAAGATAATGGGCTCATTGTCATAACATGTTGAAGTATTTTTCCCAGTTGATCATTGGTCTTTTAACTTTGTATGATATTTTTGTCTGTGCAGAAAAAACCATTTTTATGCCATCACATTCACTAATCTTTTTGGAATTTGAGTTTTGTATATTGCTTAGAAAAGTTGCTAATCTCTAAAAAGAAGTAAATTCTCCTATACTTACTTCTAATAGTTTTATTATTTTATTTTATATATTCAAATTTTGTATTCACCTGAAATTTATTTTGATGAAGGTAGCTTTTTAAAGGTGTTTTCAACATGGCTAGTCAGTTGACTAAGACACAGTACTAAGTTTCAATGTATTTAAGCATTCATTAAAAAAAATAAGCCTTGTTATTGTGGAAAATTCCCAACTTATAAAAGTAGATAGTGAATAATGGGGAAGATGACTTGATGGGCAAGATTTGGACATTTTTGGCAATATCTAAAACTGGAAATTTTCATTTTTTTCCTCTAACAACCTCAGCTGTATAAATTGGAAATAACAAAGATGTTATTAAGTATCTTTACATATAAAATATATAAAACTTGATTACTCACATTGCTCCCAACAGAGCAAAACAAACAACCATCTGCATTAGGACAAATTTAGGAAAAAAATTTCATAATGTTTAAATGCTGAAACAGTGATGATTACAGGGAACAAAATATCAAACAGTACTGTATAATTCTATTTCTATAATTCTATTTAGGTTCTTTCCAGTTTTAGGCTATTTTAAATAAATTTGCTATATACATTTGTGTACAAGTCTTTGAACATATATGTTCTTTAATTTCTTTTGGATGAATATTCAGAAGTAGAATGGCTGGGTTGTAGTGAATGTTTAACTTTTTAAGAAACTACCAAGCTGTTTTCCAAAGTAATTGAACAATTTTATATTTGCACCAGTAATGTATGAGGGTTCCCTTTGCTCCATATCTACATCAAGTCTTGGTATGATCAATATTTTTAACTTTAGTCATTCTAATAGGTACGTAGGAGTAACATTGTGCTTTTAAGTTTCATTTCCCTAATGACTAATTGTGCTGAACATCTTTTCAAATGCTTCTTTGACATTTGTCTTCTTTTGTGAAGTTTCTGTTCATATCCCTTACCCATTTTTTATTGGGTTATTTGTTTTCTCATTGAGTATTGTGAGATGTCTAGATGTTCTGGGTATAGGCACTATATATATATGGGTATAGGCACTATGTGTATATATATATATATATATATATATACACACACACACACACACACACATAAAATTGATTCCCAGAGTATAGTTTGTCATTTCATTCTCTTAAAAGTGTCTTTCAAGGAATAGAAGTTCTTAATTTTGATAAAGTCTCCTATGTTTTCTTCAAGAAGTTTTATAGTTTCAGGTTTTACATTTGGATGTGTAATCTGTTTTGAGTTAATTTAGTACACAGAGAAAAATATAGGTCAAGGAAGTTTTTTGTTTATTTGTTTCTTTATACATAGATACCCAATTGTTCCATCATTATTTGTTGAAAAGAGTATCTTTTCTCTACTGAGTTGAGCTTCTACTGTTTTGTCAAAAATCAACTGACCATACATATATGCATTTATTTTTGGACTCTCCATGTTTCTCGAGTGATCTATCTGCTTGTCTTCATGTCAAACTGTACTATCTTGATTACCTTAGCTTTATGATGAGTCTGGAATCTGCTGTTGCTTTTGTTTTAAAATTGTTTTGTCTATTCTAGCTCCTTTATTAAAAATATTATAATCAGTTTGTCAATTTAAAAAGTTCTGCTGGAATTTTGATTGGGAGTGAATTGAACTGATAAGCCAATTTGGAGAGAATTAACATTTTAACAGTATTCAGTCTCCTGACTCATGGAAAATGTGTATCTTTCCATTTCTTTAGGTCTTTAATTCTCTCAGCAATGTACATTTTATTGTATAGGTCTTTCACATCTTTTGTTAGATTTATCCCTATTTTGTATTTTTGATGCTATTATAAATGGTATTATTTTATAATTTATTTCAATTTCCAGATGTTTGTTAGAATATAGATATAAAACTTATATTTTCTATCTTGTATCCCACCCTTTGATAATTCACTTATTAGTTCTAGAAGTTTTTGTTTGTTTGTTTTAGATTCCACAGGATTTTCTTTTAAAATGATCATGTCATCTGCAAATGAGGGTTTTTTCTTCTTCCTTTCCATTCTGTAGGATTTCTTTTTAATTTTTATTCTTGCCCCATTGCACTGGCTAGGTCCTTGAGTACAATGCTGGATAGAAGTGGTAAGAGCGGATGCACCCTCATCTTGTCCCTGAGCTTTCCATGATGAGCTGCAGGTTTTGGCGCATACACTTTCTACATCTGTTGAGATGATCATATGGTTTTCTCCCTTTATTCTGTTAATATAGTGATTATATTGATTGCTTTTCAAATGTTAAGACTGGGATAAACTTCCCATAGTTATATGTAATATCCTTTCTATATATGGCTGGATTCAATTTACCAATATTTTGTTAAGAATTTTCACATCTTTGTTCATGAGGGAGACTGGCCTGTACAATTTTCTTTTCTTATGATGTCTATTTCAGGTTTTGCTGTCTTCATAAAAAGAGTTGGGAAATATTCCCTCCTCCCCTTCTGGAAGGTTTTATAAGGTCCCTTGAGCCTTTTTGATGCTCATTACGTTTTAATTCTCTAAAAGTTAAGAAAAAATTAATGTACATAGTATCTTTTTTTCCCTGAAATGTTTATCTACTATGTAATGAAAGTTCATGGCTAAAAAAAATTTGGATCATCTGTAGGTTTTATTTATCCACATATTGTAATTACTTAGCTTCTTTTAAAACTAGCATAAATATTTGAAGTGTCAGAACAGCAAACTAGAGCTAACACTTACATATATATTGTTCACATATATTATTTTATTAATATATATTATATTATATAAATATTTATATATATTTGTTGGTTTGAGAATGTATATAGTATCCTAGGAGGCGCTTCTCTGAGTATATAGTGTGATTGCTGGATTTGAGCAACCTTTCATATTATTTAATAACACTGAATATCTAAAAATAGCATGTTACACTTTTTAACTAGTATGACAGGAATTAAGAATATAAGGGATTATTTAAATTCTCAGATGCATGAAAAACTTTATTAGAGCCAAGTTTTCCAGGCTACTTGAAAATAGATCTTTTCCTCAGGGCTGTCGAAGTCAATTGTATTCATTTTAGTCTCACCTTTTCTTTATCCAATCACTTTCTTTCCAGAGTGAAATGAGTTGTACCATGGCCAAAAGATAAATCAGGGAAAAGAAAAGGAAAAATCAAGGTCTTAAATGAGACACAAATTAAAAAAATAAGTCACAAAATTGTTGAAAACAATCATTCCTTTTATTTTTGCCTCTTGAATACATACAAACTATGGTCAGCTTCTAGGATTTATAATTCACTCAGGAGTTTTTGTTTTTGTTTTCATTTTTTAAATTTTGCTTTGTTATTGCTTATGACAACATATCAATAAAATGAGAAAATGTATTTCTTTTTAAAATTTATTTATGTATTTATTTTATAATATGTTTTTGTAAATTGAAGTTTAGTTGATGTACATTATTATATGTTACAGGTATGTGATATAGTGAGTCACAAATTTTTAAAAGTTATGTTCCATTTATAGTTATTATAAAATATTGGCTACATTCCCCATGTTATACAATACACCCTTGTAGCTTATTTTATACCTGATAGTTTGTAACTCTTAATCCTCCGTCTTCATCTTGCCCCTCCCCCTTCCCTCTCCCCGCTGGTAACCACTAGTTCCTTCTCTACATACGTGAGGCTGTTTCTTTTCTGTTATATTCACTAGTTTGTCATATTTTTTTAGATCCCACATGTGTTATCTTATAGTATTTATCTTTCTCTGTCTGACTTACTTCATTTAGCTTAATGCCCTGCAAATCCATCTATGCTGTACACCAAAAACTAATACCTTTTAAATCAACTGTACTTCAATTAAAAAACAAACAAACCACCAACCAACCCATTTAAAATATGGGCAGAAGAACTGAACATACATTTTTTCCAAAAGAGGAAATGCACATGGCCAACAGGAACATGAAAAGTTGCTCAACATCACTCATATCAGGGAAATGCATATCAAAATCACAATGAGATATCATCTCACACCTGTCAGAATGGCCATCATCAAAAAACAAACAAACAAATAACAAAAGTTGACAAGGATGTAGAGAAAAAGGAACCCTTGTACACTGTTGGTGAGAATGTAAATTGGTGCAGCCACTATGGAAAACAGTATGAAGGTTTCTCAAAAACCTAAAAGTAGAACCACCATATGGCTCAACAATTCCACTCTTGGGCATATATCCGAGAAAAACAGAAACATTACTTCAAAAAGATACATAAACTCTGCTATTAGCAGCAACATTATTTATAATTGCTGGAAGCATCCTAAGTGCACATGAATAGATGAATGAATATAGAAGATGTAGCATATCTATGTAATGGAATACAACTCACCAACAAAAAAGAAGGATATTTTGCCATTTGTGGCCCTTCATTCACTTTTTTTTCCCCTTCAAAAACCAGAATTTTATAACTGTCATAAACATTTCCATTGCATCAAAAACAAGAAAATACCTAGAAATAAACTTAACCAAGGAGGTTACCTATACTCTGAAAACTGTAAAACATTGATGAAGGAAATTGAAGATGAAACAAAGAAATGGAGAGAGATTTTGTGCTCTTGGATTGGAAGAATCAATATTATCAAAATGGCCATACTATACAAAGCAATCTACAGATCCAATGCAACCCCTGTCAAAATAACAACATTTTTCACAGAACTAGAACAAAGAATTCCAAAATTTATATGCAACCATAAAAGACCCCAAATTGCCAAAGCAATCTTTTGTAGGTCCTTTTTTTCTCTTGCTTCTTTTTGTTCTCTTTTCTTATGGTTTGAGGACTAAAGAAGTTCCTTTAAAATTTGTTGTAAAGCTGGTTTGGTGATGCTGAATTCTTTTAGCTTTCGTTTATCTGTGAAGGTTTCTGATTTCTCCATCAAATCTGAATGAGAGCCTTGCTGGATAGAGTATTCTTGGTTGTAAGTTTTTCCCTTTTGCCACTTGAAATATATCATGCCACTCCCTTCTGGCCTATAAACTTTCTGCTGAAAAATCAGCTGATAACCCTATGGGAGTTCCCTTGTATGTTATTTGCTGCTTTTCTCTTGCTGATTTTAATATTTAATATTTCCTTATCCTTAACTTTTGTCAGTTTAATTACTATGTGCCTTAGTGTGTTCCTATTTGGGTTTATCCTGTGTGGAACTCTGTGCTTTCTGAACTTGGGTGACTATTTCCTTTCCCAAGTTGGGGAAGTTTTTGGTTATTATCTCTTCAAAAATTTTCTCAGGTCCTTTCTCTCTCTCTTCTCTTTCTGGGACCCCTATAACGTGAATATTAGTGCACTTCATGTTGTCCCAGAGTTCTCTTACACTATCCTCATTTCTTTTCATTCTTTTCTTCTGTTTTCTGTTCTGCAGTAGTGATTTCCACTAATCTGTCTTTTAGCTCACTGATCCATTCTTCTGCCACATTTAGTCTATTCTTGGTTCCTTCTAGTGTGTTATTCATTTCAGTGATTTTGTTCTTCAACACTGTTTGGATATTCTTTATATTTTCCAACTCTGCATCTATACTTCTCTTGGGTTCTCTGGACATCTTCACCATCATTACTTTAAACTTTTTCTTGATTAAATTGCCTGTCTCCTCTTCACTTATTTCTTCTTCTGGGATTTTATCTTGTGCCTTGGTCTGGAAGGTATTCCTCTGGTGCCTCATATTGTCTATCTTTCTATTTGTATTTTTAGGTAGGTAAGTTACATTTCTTGACCTTGGAGAGGTGGCCCTCTGTGGGAGACATCCTATGTATCTCAGCAGTACACTCCTCTCTTGTCACCCAAGGGCCAGCGTCCAGCTGGTCCCAGTGTAGAGTCTGGCCTGTGTTTGTGGATTCCTTTCACAGGCTTTAGGATTGCTTCTTTATTTCTGGTATCTTTCCCCTGGTAGGTGAGCCTCAACTAGAGGCTTATGCGGGTTTCCTGTCAGGAGGAGCTAGTGCCTGCCCACTGCTGGGTGAAGATCGGTGAATATCGGTTCTGGACCTCTGATCAGTAGGGCCATGTCTAGAGACATTTGTGGCTCAGGAAGTCTGCTGATGGATGGGGCTGTGTTCCCACCCAATATGTTTTTTGGCCTGAAGCTTCCCAACCCTTAAACCTACAGGCTTTTGGGTGGGGCTAGGTCTTGGTGCTAATGAGCCAATCAAGATGTTAGCCTCCAGGAAAGCTCATGTAGATGAACACTCCTGGAATGTCTGCCACCAGTTTTTATGTCCACTGGGTGAGCCGCAGCTGTCCCCTACCTCCCCAGGCAACCCTCTAAAACCAGCAGGCAGATCTGGCTGAGGTTCCTATGAAATCACTGCTTCTGCCCTTGGACCTGGCACATGTGAGATTCTGTGTACACTTTTGAAGAGATTGAAGTCTCTGTTTCCTCCTGTCCTGTGGAGCTCCTGGAGTTAAGCCCCTGTGGCCTTCAAAACCAGATGTCCTGAGGTCTTCTCCTCTACTCAATGCCAGAACCCTGAGCTGGGAAGCCTGACGTGGGGCTCAGAACTCTTGCTCATGTGGGAAGGCCTCTGTGACTTAATTATTCTTCAGCTTGTGAGTCACTCACTTGGAGGGTATGGGGCCTGATTATATCACAAGTACATCCCTCCTACCACCCCTCTGTGGTTCCCTCTTTATGTTTCCAGTTGCAGAAGATGTTTTTTGCTAGGTTCTAGTCTTTTTTTTTTTTTCAATGCTTGTTAAGCAGTCAGTTGTGGTTTTGTTGTAGTTGCAAGGAGAGGCAAGCTGGTGGTCCTACTACTCGACCATCTTGACCAGAAATGGAGAAAACAGATTTCTGAATTAAAACCCACAACCACAGAATGAAAGTCAAGCAAGATTGATTTATTCTAAACTAGTGTTCTGAAGAGAATCCTCTCATGATCTAACTGTGCTTTATATTTCTGGAAAAGCATATGAACTTAAAATATGATTGACTTTGTTAAACAAACTGGGAAAAAATTAGAACAGATGTTTGTGTTGTGATTTGAAATTTTGGGCACCTTGGAATATTTGCCTCTTGAAAGCCAAGAATTTTGTTTCTTTCTTCTTCCTCCCTCCCTCCCTTTCTTCCTCCCTCCCTCCCTTTCTTCCTCCCTCCCTCCTTTCTTTCTTTCTTTCTTTTTTCTTTCTTTCTTTCTTTCTTTCTTTCTTTCTTTCTTTCTTTCTTTCTTTCTTTCTTTCTTTCTTTCTTTCTTTCTTTCTTTCTTCCTTCCTTCCTTCCTTCCTTCCTTCCTTCCTTCCTTCCTTCCTTCCTTCCTTCCTCTCTTTCTCTCTTTCTCTCTTTCTCTCTTTCTTTCTTTCTTCATGGACTTTTTCCTTAGATGAAGTCTTGCTAACCTTGGAGGACCACACTGAAGTCAGTTGTTTCTCTGGGAGAGGAGCTTTTAAATTTAAATAAGGTACTTTTCCCTTCATATTTCAACTTAATTTTGTGCTTCTCACTTACTGATTAAAAAAAAAAAGACATGCATGCTTTGGTTAGGCTTGGAAAGTAATGATTGATGGCAAGAGAGGCTGCTGAGGCCACAGGAAGGGAATTAGGAATGAACAGGGCCTGAGAGGGGCCATCTTATCTTCTGTTTTCTTTATACAGAAATGTCTCAGGATAAGAGTGGAAACAATGGTTTGGACAAATATATTTAAAAAATGTTTAGTAGGCACATTTTCCAGTCACGTTATGATGAGAAACAGATGTTGATGCTGTTAAATCATGTCAAATATGAACTGCCTGTGGACCCCGTGTATGTGTGTAAATATTTAACTGGAAAAACAGTCACAGGAGAACGACTCTGGAGAAATCTTGGAATCAGGAAGCCACAAATTATAGGTCTGAAATTTACCAGGCATGGCTTATGAGTCCAGATAAGTAAAACCAAATGAAGAGACTGAAAGTTTTGTAAATAGCTCATGTTTTTTGATAGGGGGAGAGAAGAGAAAAGATTGAGGAAAATTTTCGTATACCTCAAGTTAAAGTCAGTACATTTAATTACAACCAGAGTACTAAGAATCATATGATAGAAATTCAGTTATGTCCTTGAATCTAGGGACTATCACTTAACAACTTACCTAGGAAAAGTGACTGTATAATCATAGCTTATCCTGTTAGTTTCTAAAATTAGTCTGTAAGGCAAAAATCATATATATTCAGACTTACCTTGGACAGTCTCCCTGGAAGTCATCCTGTTGGAGACAGAAACAGGTAGTTCTACACAGCTAGTAGGTCTCTTGAGCCCCATATTTCTGTAGGTTCTAGATGATGAGATTGGCTTTAATTTATGGGCTGCATGGGTGAGGGGGAGGGACAGGTAACTACTGATGTCAGAAGCTCGTTGTATGAAAAACATGTATCCCGAAAACTAGAAGCACGCTGTGATTCTAGTCAGGTGGAAACGAAGACAGATTTGTAGCTTCCGTCTCACCCACAGTGTGGGGCTTGGCCTCCTCGAGGTAAAGAGTGAAATGAACTTGCCCTGTTTTATTCCTTAATTTGTTTTCAGGTTTAATTTTCATTTCATTAAAATAATATTGTTTAATTACCTTCTGTGCTTAAACTTATTTTATTGAAGTGTAGTCTTCAAGTAGGGAGATGTACAGCTTGTAAGTGTTAGAGTTCTGTGACTTTGAGCAGATGCATATTTTCATGTAAGCCACACTGTTACCAAGATGCGGAACATTTCCCTCCGGCCCCATTACGGTCAATCTCACCACCCTCTCCTCTCCCCAGAGGCAACCATTGTTCCGATTTCTTTCGCCATAGATGAGGTCTGTTTGTTCCAGGACCTCTTATCAGTGGCATCACACGGCACATTCTCTTGGGAATCTGGTTTCTCTCGTTCAGCATAATGTGTGTGAGATTAAGTTCTGCTATTGTGTGGAATCAGTAATAGTTCATTTCTGTTTATTGCTGCTTATTCTATCACAAGGATACAGCACCATTAGTTTACCTCTTTTCTCTGTTTTTGGGCATTTGGGTTGTTTCTGGTTTGATGCTATTATAAATAAGTCACTGAGTATTCATGTGCAAGTCTTGAAAATGGGTATATGTTTTCCTTTCTCTTGAGTACATACCAAGGAGTGAAACTGGTGGTCATCGGGTAGGTTATGTTTCACTTCATAAGAAACTGCCAAACATTAAAAAAAAGTGGTTGTAGCTTTTTGCACTCCCAGCAGTAATGTCTGAGAGTCCTGCGTGTTCTGCATTATACCAATTTCTTTTTAATGTTTGCCCTTGTCAGAGTATCTCTTTGTGGTTTTGTTGCACTTTTTGAGCACTATTTTGGGTGCTTATTGGCCATCTGTAGATCTTTTGTGAGGTATCTATGCTGGTCATTTGACCATTTAAAAAAAATTGAAGTATCATTGATTTACAGTGTTGTGTTAGTTTTAGGTGTACAGCAAAGTGATTCAGTTATACGTATATGTATATATATATATATAGTCTTTTTCAGACTCTTTTCCATTTTACATTATTACAAGATATTGAATATAGTTCTCTGTGCTATACAGTAGGTCCTTCTTGTTTATTTATTTTATATATAGTAGTATGTACCTGCTAATCCCAGCATTTGCCCATTTTTAATTGGTCTATTTGTCATTTTATTATTGAGTTGGAAGGATTCTTTACACATTCTGGATATTGGCCCTTTGACTGAATAATGTTTTGTGAATGTTTTCTCCCAGTCTGGTTTGCTTATTTTATTCATATCATTTTTAATGAGCAGAAATATTAATTTTTTTCTTAGAGCTTTCTGTATCTTGGGTAAGAAGTTTTTGCCGATTTCAAGACTTCAAAAATATTCTTTATATTTTCTTCTGGAAACTTTATAATTTTAACTTTCTTGTTTAGGTTTATGAGGTAGGAATTGAAGTTAATTTTTTTTTCATATGTATAGCCACTTGTTCCAGCAATATTATTAAAAAGCCTTTTCTTTCTTCATCGATTTGCTTTGGTGTTCTTGTTGAAAAACAATTGACCATAAATATCTATTTCTAACTCTCTTGTTTCATTGTCTGTTTATATGTCCTCATGCCAGTCTCATGCTGTCTTAATTGCTGTAGCTTTGACATAAATCTCTTCTAATTTTTATTAACCATGTTTTATAGTTTTCAGTACAGAGACTTTTAGATTTCTTTTGCTAGATTTATCTATAAATTTTTTTTTTGCTTTTTGATGCTTTTGTAATGGGTATTATTTTTAAAATATAATTTCCATTTGTTCATTACTATTATATAAAATACCATTATTTTCTGTTTTGACTGTTTCCCGAGGCCTTGCTAAATTCACTTATTTGTTGAGAGATAGTTTCATTTCTTCTTTTTTGAGATTTATATATTTAATCTTCTTGTGTTACTTACACTGGCTAAAACTACCAGAATGATTTTGAATAGAAATATTAACAGTGAATATTCTGATGTTGTTTCTGATCTTAATTGGTGAGTGGTCAGTCTTTCACCATTAAAGTATGATACCAGCTATGGCTTTTTGTGTATGTCATTTTTCAGAGTGAAAAAATGTCCTCTATTGATCATTTGGGGGCAGCCTTTTAAAAAATTTATTATGAATGGGTGTTGAGTTTTGTCAGATGCTTTTCCTGAATCTACTGAGGTGATCATACAATTATTTGCTTTTATTTTGTCAATGTGCAAATATATTGATTAGTTTTCAAAAGTGAAAACAAACTTGCATTCTTGGGGTATGTTATACTTTTTATATATTGTTGGATTTTATTTGCTAATGTTTTAAACAGACTTTTGTGTTTGCGTCCATGTGGGAAATTTATGTATAATATTTTTTCTATGAATAATAATTCCTTCTATGAAAATAAATTTTTACAGTTTCCTTCTCTGTTTTGGTAACAGGGTAATTCTAATCCCATAAACATAGTTTAAAAGCATTTCCTCTACTCTTTTCTAGGAAATAGAGTCAGTAATCCTATCTACTTCACAGGGTTATTTTGAGAATCAATTGAATAAATGTTTATTTAAAGGTTTAAAACATAACTATACACAAATAAAATATTTTAACATTTTTGTTAATATTATATTAGTATATTATGTAAGCATTCTAATAAATGAAATTCTGTATTCTGAAACTTCAAAGCTGTGGAAACATCCATTATTTAGTTATTTGATATGCTTAATTGGAAGACAATATATTTAGCTCCAGAACAATAAAAAATAAATCAGATATGGCACACTTTTTATAGAGTTTGTTCATTGTAATGAGTAGACACATTATGAAATCTGAAGTTTATTGTGAAATATCAAATATATCTACAATATGGTTTTGCACTAATATTTAAGTGTATTCTAATTCTTCAAATTGGTGGTCCCTGTATAGGGGGACTTACAGTAATTATCCACCAGCACATTATTATACTCCCTCATGCTCCTCCCCTCCTTGATCTTGTTGGAAAGAAGAGCTCGTCCTAGTTGTGTGGCTAGAATATGAGTATTGGATTATACACCTGTCTTCTGAATATATTCTGGGATAACACTTACTTTTTCAAAAAGATGATGTTTAAAAAGTAGAACATTCTGAAATTTTACCACCTTATGGATAATCTAGAAATTATAAGTGCATATAACCTTTCCATTGTTTTGCAATAGGGGCTGGTATATTTATAATTCTTTTTACTAATGTCCTTTTTGAGGAGGTCTGAAATTAATATGAAGTATGCTTTATTCCTTATTGTGTGAAAAAACTGCTTTGGGAAGGAAGGCTGACTTCTGGAAGGCTTGATAAAAAAGATGAATTAAGTGGTAAAATTTAAAATTTGAAACCCTCATTAAAATATTTTAGGAAGGAATAAACACATTCATCATCCTTTTTGGCTCTTTCTCATTCTGTTCTTATTTCCTTCTATAATTCACTATTTTTTCTTTTCCTTCCTCTTCCCCTTAAATTCTCTGAAGCTTCTAGAGAGATACTCACACTTAAAAAGTGGCGATTTTTGAGGAAATTCTGTGACTTTCTTCTTTTCAATGGTAAGATTCTTACCAGAAATTCTTTGTTTATTTGCTTGTTGTTGCATCTGTCAGTAGGTGGGCCTCAGGGTGGCGAGCTGGGAAGCATAACTCAGTATGTGAGGAGTGTAAGTACTATGGGTGTAGTACTTGGCACGCAGGCGGGCTTAAAGCCATTAGCAGACATAATTTTTACTCACTGTTTTTGATGAGTGTTTGAAGCAAGGAGCAGTGTGTAGATGGCAGTAAAGACGTGGTGGCTGTGGTTCTAGCTTCTCACACTCATTTTCATTATAATTTGGTGAAAGAGAGTACGCTGCTTGGTGTGGGCGTGAGATTAAGGGTAGCAGAAGTAGAGGATATAGTCCTGGACCGCCGTTATGGACTGAATGGTGTTCTACCAAAATTCGCACCTCGCAGACCTAATGCCTAGTGCCTCAGAATGTGACTGTATATGGAGACAGGCCCTTTAAAGAGGTAATTACGTAAAAATGGGGATGTTAGGTGAGCCCTAAGCCCAGCCTGTGACATCCCAGACTTCAGCCCCGACGCCTGTGAGAAAATAAACGTCTGCTGCTTAAGCCATCCAGTCTGCAGTGTTCTGTCATGGCAGCCCAGGTGAGCCAACACAACCCCACGTGCGAAATGACACCCACCAAGGGGCATGAACACACATGTGAATTTTACATAGTGTCTGCAGGTGGAGGGAGCAGTGAGGTAGAGAAATAAAGTGAGATTTGGAGAGGAAGCAGACGCAGGTCTGAGAACTGAGTCTGGCTGACTTGACTTGATGTACGACTTTGAGTGAATAAGTTGTTTGACCTTTCTGAGTTTCAGATTTGTCCTTCACAGATTGGGGTCATTGTGAGGGTCACGTGGGCACAAGTGAAAGCGCTGAGAACAGAGGCTGGTAGGTGTTTCACAGCGTTCATGCCTGTCTCTTCCTTGCCAGGGACCTGCTTTCCCGAGAGGAGCCGTAGAGTTGTTGCGTGGATCCTGAGACCTTTCTGATGGAAGGACGTCGTAAGCCGCCTCTGGGTCTTAGTTTCTTGACTGCAAAGAAATGAAGGGATTGTGTGGTTGGATTGTAACCCTAGGTCATTTTTTTTTAACTCTAAAATGTGATTCTTTTAGGAATTTAAGGAAATGAACCTGGATGAGGAGGCGAGGAAAGGGATTTTGAATAAAAGACAGTGTATACTGAATTATTACATAATGAGACAATAAGCACTATGAAATTAATTTGATGGCCGTGGAGAGCTCCATCTAGAATTAGATACAGGAGCGGGTGCGAAGGAAGAAGAAGGAAGTTGGGAGCAGAGTCATTGGCTGAGAGGAAAGTTAGAGACAGAGAATTATTATTGATTTTGTTTCCCAGTGAGATATAAATTTTGTGAAAGATTGTTCTGACAAGCAGGTGTAGGACAGATATGTGCAGAAAGGGGGAGAAGATAGAGGTGTAGGGAGAAGCATGAAGATCCACGGCCGGGTGACTGTTGTGAGGACGGGAAAACGCCGGGTGAAGAAGGCATGGCACAAGTTACTCAGGAGTGGGCGTCGTAAGTGAAGGACAAGGGAGCCCAAGTCCATGGAAAGTGAAGCTGGTGAACCAGGCTATGTAGTGGCAGCTTGTTTCTCCTCCTAAGAAACATACCTGACTGGGTAAATGCTGAGATGGAGACAGCAAGGAAGTACTGGCCCTCTCATTAATTTTCTTATGACCTAAAATAGAAGACTGTTTTAGGCATAGACTGATGGACTCTGTCTACAGTGCAAATGAAGAGCTTTTCTTTTCCAAACTGAAGATGTGGTGGGAAAGTTTCCAGGTTAATATTATGAACCGTGTGTGGTGCTGGGAGGTCGGCAGAGCACCCTCATCTGTAGGTGGCTGTCTCTGGATTGGGGGATCTTGGCCTCCTATTTTTCGGGGTGCCTGGCTTCCAATCCAACTACTTACTCCACCAGATTAGGAATCTCCTAATGTAAACAGAACTTCATTCAAGACGTCTGAATGGTTCTTCATTTTTTTCTTCATTTCTTAAATGTTTCCTAATATCTTGATGATGGGCTAAGAGTTGGGAAGGAAAAGATAAATGAGATGCCAGCCTTCCTCTCAAGAAACTCCCAGTCTAAGGGCCGACAGACATAGACATGGATACGTACACGCTCGTAAGACACTGTGACAGTGACAGTGACAGTGCTGTCACCCAGCTCCATTTAAAATCTGATGGGGACGTATTAAGAATGACTAAGGCTGCTGGGTTGCTGATCAGCACTGCCTGACTGAAGATGATAACTACGTGTTGTAAAGATGGTCTGCGTCACTGGGTTTGTAGAGTCAACAAATAGGGAAGTAAAGGAACGTGGGGAAAGATAGGAAACAATCATTACGCATTCACTAAATGCCTGACGCTTACTAGGTAAATACACGGGATATATATCACTTAATCTTCACAAACACTCCAGGTCCTAAATTATATTCACTTAACAGATGGAAAAATTGGCCCTTCGAGAGAACGGGAGTTTCCCCAAAGCCCCACACAGCTGGTTGGAGGCAGAAGAGGACTGATGTGTGTCCAGTCCTTCCACTGCG
Source organism: Vicugna pacos (assembly GCF_048564905.1). Taxonomy (NCBI): domain Eukaryota; kingdom Metazoa; phylum Chordata; class Mammalia; order Artiodactyla; family Camelidae; genus Vicugna; species Vicugna pacos. Next base: position 67,651,335 of record NC_132994.1, on the reverse strand, counting down.
TGGTGGGGTTGCAGCTAAGTGAGACAAGTAAAGGCTGGGTGAAAAAGGAACTGGGAAACCTTGGTTTTGCTGCTTCTGTGAAAAATGAGTGTGTGACTCAGAGATTTCTGACATCAGGACCAATGGTTTGTGTGGTCAGATCTGTAAGTATTTCAATTACTGGATTCAGGAGGTTTTAACGCCGTGGCCGAAGCTTGCTGTCAGCCGGGGTAAGCATTTCTTTGAGTTGGTGCGGAGCTGCACCTGTAAGAGAATGAGGCCTCCCTGGGTGGTTTCCACAGAAAATCAAGTATAGTTGAATCTCATTTATTTGGAAGTTATCTACACTCTAAACTCACACATCCAGCACACGGGAAAGAACCAGCAAATAAGTAAAACTCTGTGAATGCTCAAACAGATATCACAAACAATAAATAATTACTCTCATGCACCTTTCATTCCATTTAAAATGTGCTCATGCCTTCAATCTATTCATTATTGTATATCTGGTGTCCAAATCCATTGGTGCAAAAAAGAAATTCTTCATAAGGATTGCTAAAAACAGGGGGAAATGATGTCTGACAAGAAAAGATTAGGCCAAAAAAATAAAAAGAACAGAAAAAGAAAAAAGCAGCTGTAAGAACTCAAAGATCTCAGCATTAATTCAAATTATGGTCAAAGACCCTCCGTGGATCGTGGGGCTTGCCCTTGTAACACGCCCATGCAAGAAAACATGTGTTTTCAGCGTCAACCCAGAACTGTCAATATAAGAGTAAATGAACTTCAGGCTACTTCTCTAAGTATGTGGGAGGTATAGAGTACATTTGTAATACATTCTGTTGTCTAAAATAACTAACATGAAAAAAGTGACATGTAAAAAGGTAAGAAATCAGCCAGCTGGAAAATGTACTAGTCATACAAAGTGATGTGTACGCAGAGGAGCTGAGATCATCTGGTCCCTTACCATTTAACTATCAACTCCAGTTGCCAACTACAGCTTTCACTGGAATAGGGACAGGTGGCCCAGGGATAATACCTCCTGCTGGCCTGAAAGAATGACAGAGGGTAAAGTCCACCGTCACAGGGACCCACCACCCTGTCTCATTCCCCACATCCCACTGTAGTTGCTGTGCTGAGTGTTGGGTATGAGAGTGTCTCCCCAGTTGGTCCCTCCTTCCTCTCCTGATCTTTGATTAACAGACTTGGTGAATTGGGGCAGAGGCTCTTGCCCGTGGCCTCCTGGGGATGGTCACACCGCATGTGTACTGTTCCCCCCAACACCCACACAAACACACACACTCCATTGTGTGGGTCCTCCTTGTGAATGTCACCAAAGTAACTAAAAATACTTTTCAAGTGTGTGTTGAGTAATCAGACTGAGAGCCTTTGGTTTTAGTTCCTTATTCCAGTTGTGCTAAAAGTGCCAAAGTGTCTGATAAAAATTCAAAAGAAGCCTGACTCACAAGGGAAAGAAAAAATGAAAGGAAGGAGCTTGGGTAATTTTGCAACATAGATAATGAGTCTTCACATGATTGAGTCAAAAGTGCTGCTTTTCAGTAGATGTTTTAAATGTTAAGTTGATTGACTGTTCTCTCTTAGTCATAGAGATGCTGACCTCAGTCATAGAAAAGCTGCTAAATGCCTTTTCAGAAGTTATAAATGCAGACAATAGATTTATTGCATGGGGGCTGATTGTGACCTTATATTGTCAAAGGCTCTACAAGATTCGTGCAGCTTCGAATATTTCCTCTTATTTGAAAGAGGATGCAACTGTTCTCCAATCAAGAGAAACCACCATTACCTAGTCATAGGCTAGAGCTCTGTAAGATTCTTACAAACACTCTGTAAAATGCTACCAAAACAGTTTGTGTTTGTCAAGAGTTTTCCTTTCTTTTATGCCCTGGACACCCCTGGCTGTCTGAGGAAGCCTGTGGACCACTTTTCAGAATAATGTTTTTAAATGTATAAAAGAACATGCAAACGATTGCAAAGTAACCAAATGTATAAAAATATAATACTAAAAAATATGTGATATAGTAATATATATGCTTCTTTATTAATGCATTAAATACAACCTATCAGCAAGTCTAGTGACATTTGAATGGTGATGAGGAGCATACATGATATTTGGAGATGGCTTCAAGAACCCTCCTGGAGATGAGAATACTTGTGGTTTCTCCAGGAAACAAAACCACAGAAGCTGCTAATACTTGGGTGGTTTGCTGCCAGTATTTATATTTGAAGGAAATGTGAAGTTTCAGTTAGAGATCAGTGAAAATGAAGATATGTTTTTCCCATTTAAGTGTACAGACTCCCTAAATTCTGTCCACAGGACTCTTGGAGGGCCCATAAGCCCCAAGTTACGGACCCCTGGGATAGGAAAATCATTTTCATAGGATTATGAGTGTGGTTGAGATAATGTTTCTTCAAATAAATGTTTGTATATAATTCCCAATGCAGTTATGAACATTTATATTTTTAATTCTCAAATGGAAATGTCATTCATTCATTCATTTATCTTCTTACTTATAACCTGTTTTTGAAAAGATTTGAGGCAACTTGCATATATGCATATAGAGAAATATAATAAAATTACAAGTAAGTGGATGAGAAAAAAGAACAAAAGAAAAGATTGGTATGAAAAGTAGAAGGTGTCTGGGAGTGAAGTTAATATACAAAGTGTATGTGGGAAGGTTCTAGACCTTTGCTAGAGTACAATGACAAGTGTGATTCTAAGTTTAACATTCAATGCAAAGGGTAAGAAACAATTAGTTATAGATTCATGACCACGTCTCCTGAGATGCCCGATTCTTTCTCTACTGAAACTAGAGAGGAATTTCCTCCATAGTCCTTGCCTTATAATGACCTTCTCAGTCAGCTCGAGCTGTTAGACCAAAATGCCATAGGCTTGGTGGCTTCAGCAACAGACACGTATTTCTCACAGTTCTGGAGGCTGGGAGGTCCTGGATCAGGGTGACGGCATGGCTGGGTGCTGGTGAGGGCTCTCTTCCTGGCTTGCAGGCGGCCACCTGCTTGCTGTGTCCTCGCAGAGTGGAAAGAGAGTGATTTCTACCTTCTCCCTTCTTAAAGGCACTAATCTTTTCATGAGGTTTCCACCCTTATGACCTCTGAAAGGCCTGTCTCCAAATACCTTCACTTTGGAGGTTCGGGCTTCAACATGTGAATATTGGAGGTAACACAATTTAGTCCATTATTGCTATGTGTATTATTGCTATGCACTGAAGAATGAAAGTAACAGTACTTTTGAAAACTTCCTTTGTTTTATTGGAATATCTTATATAATTTCTTAGTGAAAATTAATGTCACAGGTTTCTACTGGCCCAGCTTAATTTAGAAATGGATTTTAAACTATCTAGTGTACATTTTTTAACCTTTTAGCAGTATAAAGTATTATTTATTTTTATTTATTTACTTTTACTACCACCTCCTGGAAGTACTTATTCTTGAAATGTAAATTAGTGATTATTAATTTTTACATCTCATGGACCAATTTGAGACTCTGATGAAAGCTATACATGCAGACACACATTAAATTCTGCTTGCAATTTCAGGGAATCACAGACCTCCTGAAGTCTCAGTGCTCTGAGAGTAAATAACTCTGCAGTACAGAGTCATAGATATGCCATTAGACACATTATATAAACATCATTTACGTAACTGAGCATTTGACATGGACTGAGAACCAGCCGGTTGGACTTAATGCTCTTGGCAAGCGTGGGAATGCAGCTATTCTATGCTGCAGATTAAGCAAATGCTTCAATAACTTGGAGAACAGGAAAGCTGCAGGCACATTTAACAAGATACAATGCTAATGTTTCAAGGTTGGAGAGCTGCTTGGCTCAAACAACCTCAACTCTCGTGCCCAAGATTCTCATGCCCCTGAAAGAACATCACAAATCTCTGGCTACCACCATCTCCTGGTCCCAGGAGATGACGACCCAAATATGAACACTTACCAGCTCCCCGCTTTTACTCCCACCATCACTTAACCAAAGCCCAGCTGAGACCAAGCTGTAATGTGAGAAATCAGAAATAAGCAGGGTAGATCCAGATTTCGTAAAGTCCAAAGCTTATACAATTTTGAGGGTCTTTTTCAGGAAATATAATACAAACTTAAAAAGAGAAACTTGTAAGAAACTCAATATTTAAAATGCATAACAATTAATATCAAATTTTAAAAAGCTACAAAATACCAGAAACAGCACATTATTCAGAAAAATAAGATAATTTACAAGTTAACTGCTTGGCAGATTTCTAAAATACGTCCCCCCTACATTTTTAGCTGTGTGTTTTTTGGCTGCCTCTTCACACGATAGTGAATTTTATAAAGTCATTTTTTTCTTGAGAGAACATAGAAAGATCATCTAGTCTGTCCTCTAGCGTAATCGATCAGAATTGTTTTTCATTTTTATTGATTGTTCAGAAAAACTTCTTTTGGCTTCCCAGTTTATCACTGGTAATGTAAAATTTTGGGATTTCTTTCTCATGTTTCTTTCAATGGTGAGCTTTAAAATTTGGAAGGATTTCTCCCAAACTTGCTTCTGGTTCTGCTTATTACAAACTTTGTTTCCCTCCGCTACCCGTTGGCACAGGGAGACACGGGACCTGCATATATTGTAATATGACTTCTGACTCTGGGCCATCATATCACTGTGCCTGGTGAATTGGCCAGTGGAGAGCAGAGTGTTACTGGAAGCTATCATTACACTTAAACAGCTAGCAATAAGCTAACAACACTAAGAAGAGATTGCAAGCAGCATCACGTGTATCCCACAAACTACAAAAAGATTCTCTATATGCCTGCTCTCAGAACTCACGGGCCACAGCTCGCCCTTGTGAGATCGTTTTTACTTTCCTCTTTCCCATCCTACTCCAAGGGTGCCTCCAGAAGGCTGCGGCCATCTTTGCAGCACCTGCATAGAAACTTCTAGAAAGATTCCTGACAGCTCAGGCTCAAGAGAGCAAGGCCAAGACAGAAGGAGAAAGAAAATTTTCCTTACCATAGCTCAGGGTCCAAATTTTTCTGAGTTTGTAGACATGGGGAATGTATACCCTCTTCTGGAAAGGACTTGTTTCCCATTGCAGGAGTGCAGTGCTACCAGAGGCCCTAATAAGGCAAACATCTCAGAACGCACCAGCCTAGGATGAGCATGAGAAAAAGCCACTTGGAACAGTATGGGATCGATTTCCATTCATGATGTAGTGGTGTTTAAGGCCACAGACACATAGACCACAGCACATGGCTATGATGATTTTAACTTGGAAAATTTAAACCTGATAGAACCATGTGCTCATTTCAACTAGAAAACTCTCAGTAGAGCACACGTGGAACAATTGAACTGACGGATATAACTTTCTGGTGAATGTCCCAGGATAACTGGCTGCAAAATATATACTTTGGTTAAGTGGCTGAGTTAACTTGTTTTATAGATGTACTAATTATACGCAGATTAAATGAAAAGCTGAGAGTAACCAAAGTGCTCACTTTGGGTTTAGAATAGTCACTCTGTAGCTCTTCTTTTCAGGGGTCAGATATCAAGGCAACTTCTCCCTTAAAGCCACTCCTAGCTCACAACAATGAAAGCTATTGTTTTCAAATACAAGCGTTCTTATTTTGGAATAGAAATGAAAAGGGAGTGTTGACTTCATCAAAGAGAAGAGTAAGTTGCTAAGGCGTGAAATGTCTGCCTCTTCAAAGCCCAGGGGAAGTACCGTGTTTGTGTTTTTGACTTTGTTCTGTGGGGGAAGTATCTACTTTGCTTGTTTAGGAAAGAAAGCCATTTCTCTCAATACCTATATTCATAGAAGTTGAAAATAAATATTTTTAGAGACTCAGTTGAAGAATCAGAATGAATAGAACACTCTTTATGTTTAACCTAACCCATCCTCTGCTTTGGACTTTGCCCACAGAGAGGCCAAATCTGCATTTAATTTTTAATGAAGATGCAGAGGAGCTGTCTTTTCCTTCTGGGAGGGAACAAAACACCAGAAATCACAGTGGGAGGAAGGCCCTCCTTCATGCACGGGGGTTTAGACAATGAGCGGTGAGGTTGTAGACCAGAAGCAGTAACACATCTATATTATCTTCAATTGATTTATAACAATTCTAGAAATTCATTTTCATTTTTTATATAATTATCCAACTATGAATTTTACAGATTATTCAGACATGAAATACCTGAATTTTGGAAAAATAAATTAGAATGGTGTAGATTCACAATTTTCAAAAGCATTAAACAATTTTTTTTTTTAAATCATGGAACCCTGAAAGTATGCCCTGCAGTCCAAAGTGACACCAGTAAGTGTGGACTTGCCCACCTCACGCAGGCTCTCGACACCTGGCTAGTCCCTTCTCCCATCTGCCAAGAATCCTGCCAGCTGCTGGGCATAGAGCACCCAGCCAAGTTCATGAACTTCTCGTGGAAGGACTGATTGTTCAAGGTTCTAGGAGGCAAACCACTGACAGCAGAACTTTAAGGCAGGGATGATTCACAACCTCTCTACAAAGGAAATAGCTCCTAGGGTGAATACTGCAATAAACAATAGGATCCTCTCTTCTTTTGATAACGTGTGTGTGTGTGTGTGTGTGTGTGTGTGTGTGTGTGTGTGTGTGTGTGTGTGTGTTGCAGATACTGGTAACCTTAATGGGAATTACTCATTTTCTATCGAAAGGAGACCCTTGATGATTCTTCATTCTTGAAGGGAAGGTTGGTCTCCATTTCCTTCACTTTCTTTGAGTCTGTCTCATTTTTTCAGTTGAATTAACTGGGCACAGTTTGCTTCTTGCATGAGCAAATAAAAATATCCCCTCAATTAGAGATTATATAATTGACTATAATAACTCATGAAATGTTCGGGAAGTTAAAGTTAAGTTGCTAGCTTAAATTCAGTTTAAGTTGTTATTAAGAAGTTCTCTATAAAAAGTCTAAATTTTGGGGACTATTTGAGAAATTGCTAAATCAAAATGATACTTATATGAAATATCATTGTAATACATTTTCTAATATGTCTTCAGTTTTTTTTCTAAGAGTTTTTTCTAAGAGTTCTGTGAAATTGAGCCAGAGAATCCAGAACCCAATGTTTTCCAGTGAATTTTGACTTAAACAATCTGCCTTCTGTCATTTATGTAGCTTTTATCCTAAAAGATCACAGAAACGTTAAACAATGAAATATTTGCGATCACACCAATCACTGAGCCTTATAAGTTACTAGTCTTGTTCTCAAAAGCACTTCTGTGCTTTCTGTGCTGGTTTCAAACGCTGAGAATGTATATGTGGACTTCCACATTATTCTGCACCCTAGGACCTCCTGCTCAACAACGGAGATACAAAAGGAATGCTCTCAGCATTACAGCTCATTACGGTGCTGTCCAAAACCGCATACATGCCTGATGGAGTTAGTGGAATGTCAGGGGCTCTGCAGTGATTAAAGGATCTAAATGTGACTTGTCAAGTAGCTCAAATATTAGCTATAATCCCCAATCGTGCAGGGCTCTAAGATTAGGCTTTGTAGACACGAAGCTTTGTATATAGAACACTCTTTGTTCATTACAAGTTTTCCAAACAAATAGAAGAAAATGGAGCAGGAAATACACAAGTTAAGAGTGGATATGTTTGCACTGGGGGCTTATGGGTGATTTTTGTTTTCTTTTATTAACTTTATTTCTTCTTCATTTTAAAGTTTAAAACAATACAAATATGTATTTTTTAATATCAAAAACTTTTTTTTTTTAAAAAGTAGAAGAGTTGCTGTAGTTATTGGCAAGGCCAACCTTGGAGTAAGGACATGGTGAACAAGTGTCCTGCAGATACCTTGTTCCTCCCAACATTCATCAGTAGGCACCATGTCAGACGTCCCTCTCAACTTTGAGTTAAAAATATGCTCATGGTAGGGGTGGTGAATCAGGAGCCTGCTCTACGCGAGAACGACAAAACTAGAAAAGTAGTGAATTCAGGCCAGGGAGGAAGAGAAGGAGAACGCTTCTAGTATAATCTGCATTTAGCATCTGCATCCCAACCACCCCTCCCTCCCACCATCAGGGGTGGTTGGGAGGGTCCTCTCTGCTGCTTCTACTCTGATTGTTTCTTCCTCTTTTAACCAATGCCGCTAGCATTTATGAATCAGCATTTTGTGCAGAATAGCACTGTGGTCAGTGACAGCTACCGCAGGAGAGCCCCTCTAGGTGTGGGAAGTGGACACAGATGAGTCTGTACTCACGGGAGCTTCCAGGGAGGGTGATGGGGCTTTCTGGTGGGCTGGCACGGGTAACGACGGGATACTGGCCTCCGGGAGAAGCAGAACCGGAACGGGAGAGCTGAGGAGTGGCTTTTGCTATTAGCGTTCACCTGCCTTCTTTACACCCTCTTCTGTGTCGGCTCCTTCCTCCCCTCCCAGGCCTGGCCTCCTGCCGCCCTCTGGCTGGTCCAAGTCCCCACAGTAACACCCCATCCAAACGGTTCTCCAACCCTTTCTTTTCTTTCTCCCTGTGCTTCCCTCATCAAACCCGCGTTGAGTTCAGAGCCTATGAAGAATCAAAGCACAGAAAAGTTTAAGAGTCACGAATTTTACCTCCTTCATGTAGCTGAGAATTCGGAACAGACGGCTGCAGGCAACCATCCGCTACTGCGCATGTGCGGGGCGCTGCAGGGTCCCCCCGGCTGCAGAGCGTTTGGTGAACAGCCGAGCCGCTCCGGAACCGACTCAGAGGCGTGACCAGGAGTACTGCGTGGGGTCCAGGAGCCCGGGCAGAGAGGGGCTAAACTTTTCTGCAGTCGTGGCTTAGGCGTAGCAGACTTGACTGGTGGAGTGAAGGCTTCCAAAGGAGCGGACTAGAGGGAGGGCCCTGGGCACCTGGCAAAGGCTGGGATGGGGGGAGTCTGGCAGCGCGGGAGGAGGCAGGGCGGGGGTGCAGAGATCGCTGACCCCGGTCCTCCCGGTTCTCCCCCGACCCACTCAATCCCTCTTGTAGGATGTCTGTGGGTTCCGGAGGGAGAGAAATATGGTCAGAGGAAAGCATGTGTCTCTGTGGAGAATCCTCATCAAAGTAGTGATCAGAAGCCGGTGTGTGTGTGGGGGGGGGGGGGAGGTAGGGAGGCCATCTAGAGGAGGTGGGGGGCCACGCATGAGCGTGAGGTGGCAGCTGTCCCCAGAGCAGAGGACCCCAGCCAGAGCTGCATATTTCAGGGCAGTCGTCTTCATCTGTAAAATGGGAGTAAAGTATCAACTTCACAAAGCCGTTGTGGAAACCAGATGATTAATACATGTACGGCATTTAGTGTATGCCGGCACAAACTAAGTGATGATCAGAGCTTAATGAATGTGGGCAAATGTTACCTTCGTCCCTGTTGTTTCTGTGAGATCCCTTCTCTCTGCTTATCTTCAACTTATTTTCAAGTGGTGGTTGTGGTTTGATTATATGTGATACAATCAAATGGATTTTGGCTGTGTTCTTGTTTTTAATCAGAGAAACTATTTCTCAGGATGTAATAGAAAAAGAGTTAGATTAAACCTTAAACAGACTGCACTTGAGCCAAGTTTTAAAAATTACTGTGGCAACTCAAAGTTGAATTTTTACTGAATAAAAAAGTTAGGCACTCATGTCAGTTTTTGCTCTAAGAAGTTTGTGAGAATAGCGAATAACACTTGGTAGAGGTTAATGTAGTATTAAAAGTAGTAATTTTAACAGTTTTGAACTCATTTTTCAAAGACATAATTGGAATAATTTTCAATAGACGTCAGTCTTTATTTCTTAGGAAATTACAATGATTAAATTAACTGCAGGCAGCCTCTCATTGTTACTTGAAGACAATAGGAGTCTGATGAGGATTGGTGGAGGAAAAAAATGAATGATATGTGTTCTATTAAAGAGTTCACAGCTGAAACGTTGTTCATCACTCTGGCTACAATTTATACATTGAAGGCATGGTCATCAAATGCAGCTTTCTGTACTGTAATTGGCCTAGAAAACAAATTCAAATGAAGCATGAGAATAATGCTTTTCCTGGGATTAAGATAAAGATTTTTCTTTTGAGGGGTACGTAGTACCCCAATTCAACAGAACATGATGTCACCCTTGCAGAACTCTGTGAAAGCTGAAAGGAGAGTTTTGCTCCTTCTTTGGGTATTTTCAGGATTCTGTCCCTGCCTCCTTATGAAATTGAGCACTGGATGAGGACAATAATATCACACTCATTATTCAGACATTTGAATAATCTTATAACCTTCTTGAATAAGTATCTTTTTGAATAAGTCTTTTTCCTTTGAAATGAGATATTCAAATCACTGAGTGGTAGAGAAATTGTGCATGGACGAAAGAATAAATGAATCCTGATCTGCTATCTCTGCATGAGGCTTTCTGGATGTGCTAAAGTGATTTTTATCAGTGGAAAATAGCAACCAATTTCTTCAAGATCGTTCCAAATTCAAAATGATTTAGACAGTATATCTAAATCTGAAGACCACCCAAATAAGCAGTCACATTGACCTAGACATGTTGGTATTGCTTTTTAAATGTCAGTATTGCTGTAAAAGTTGTCTGGCTTTTACCCCCATCAGTGCCCTTGATTTATAGGATAGGAAAACCTATTTGTGTTCTTCCTGGCTGGAATGTCTACTTAGAGATTCATTCTGCTGGCTATGATGAAGTTACATACAGTGATACCCCAACTTTTTTGACTTGGCCCTCACCTAAACAATACTGGGATTGTGAGGTCCAACAGTAAAAGAAAAATGTAAAAACTAATTTAATATACTAAGAAGTTCTTACATGAATGCTGATTACGACCACCGGAAACAACGCTATTTTCACTGCTTTGGGGAGTAGAAAGAAGTGACATAAAATCCTGTTCTGGGGAGAAAGAAAGCTGGTTTATTAATAGGTACACCAAATGCAAAGACAAACAGGAACAGAAGCCAATGACTTGGCATCCAATACAGTTAACTTTCATCTACGTTTACATTGTTTCTGGTAAACATTGGTTCAACTATTGTAATTTTAAATCACTAGAGTTGGAAAATGTTTAGATAAAACATAGTATCACCTTACCTTGTAATTTTAAAGAACAAAACTAGATCTTTAAGCCACAAAGTGTGAACAAGGGGGAGTGCAGGTTGTAGAAGAGGAAAAGAGCTGTCTAGATGTGTTTGACATGAAAATAGAAGGCTTCTTACTGTAGTGTGATACACACAGTATTTCTTTACTTAAATTTTGGCCACAGAAGTAGTCTTACTGGTTGTATAAAATTGGATAGATTTCTGTCCAAAAAGAAAAGATGATTAAAAATACCTACTTCATGAGGTTGTTATGCAAGTTGAATAAATTAAGTTAAAGCATTTTGTAAACTGCAAACTCTAACAAAAATGTACTTTACAGCAGATAGTCATTACGTGTTATTAAGAGTCTGAAAAAAAATTAATCCAACCTCTTTTGTGCTTTTTTTCTAAATTATAAAAAGAAAGCATTCGCATGTATATCTTTGCCAAAAATGTTTAACCTGAGTGTAATTGTGGAGGAACAATTAAGCAAATCCCATTTGAGGACATTATGCAAAGCAACTGAGCTGGAATCTACAAAAATGTCAATCACCCAAAACAAAAGGAACTCTATACACATGACAATATATGCAATGGTGACCTTTGATTGGATCTTGGTTTTAAAATAAAATAAAATAAAATAGTCCTTCAGACTGAAAAGGGCATTATTGCGACAACTGGGGGAATTTGAACTGCATATTACATAATTGTATCATTTAAAATTTCCTAGATGTGATCATTATCATGTAATTACCATAGGAAATTTGTTCTTAGGAGGTACATGCTAAAATATATAGGGGGCGAAACATCTTTTTGTCCACAAGTAATTCTCAAATGGTTCAGCAACATATTTATATATAGAGAGAGATAAAGCAACTGTAGCAAAATGGTAGTAATTTGGGAATCTAGATGAAGACTATTCAAGTGTTTCATTGTTAACTATTCCTGCAGTTTTTGTATAATTTTGAACGTTTCCAAAATAAAAAAAGTTGGATAAAATTTTAAAAAGGTAAAACAAAACCCCAAATACTCAAAATAGTTGAGTTATTAAAAAACAAATTTTCTTGACATATGTTCTTTACAGATCATGTTTTTCTATCATCTCATCTTGGTGTGAGATACAACATATAGGTTTAAAAAGAAAAATCTTCCAGCAAAAGTAATGCTTGAAGGACATTTATAGCACTGAATGCATATATTAGAAAAGGAGAAAGATCTAAAATCAATAATGTAAGTTTCCATCTTAGAAAACTAGAAAAAGGAGAGCAAATTAAATCCAAGCTAAGCAGAAGAAAAGTTATAATAAAAATTAGAGCAAAAATCAATGAAATTGAAAACAGAGAATCAATAGAGAAAGTCAGCTGAACCAAAACGTAGTTGTTTAAAAGAATCAGTAAAATCTATAAGCCTCTAACCAGGCTAACTAGAAAAAAAGACAGAAGACACAAATTACTAATATCACAAATGAAGGAGGAGACATCACTACAGAGCCCATTGAAATTAAAAAGGATAATAAAAGAATACTATAAAAAACTCTACGCCCACAGATTTGATAACCCAGGTGAAGAAGACCAATTCCTTGGAAGCCAAATCTGCCAAATTCACACAAGAAGAAACAGATGATCTGAATAAGTCTGTATCTATTAAGGAAATTTAACCAATAATTAATAACCTTCCAAAACAGAAAGCACAGGCCCAGATGGTTCACTGGTGAATTCTACCAAACATTCAAGGAAGAAATACTACCAACTCTCTATAACCTCTTTCAGAGGGAAGCAGCAGAGGGAATACTTCTGAATTCATTCTCTGAGGCCAACATTACCCTAATACCAGAGCCAGATAAAGACAATAGAAGAAAAGAAAACAAAAATCCTCAACAAAATATCAACAAAATGTCATGCAAAAATCCTCAACAAAATATCAGCAAATGGAAAGCAAAAAAGTAGACAAAGAGTTACACATTACACAGCTGGAGCAAGTGAGGTTTATCTCAGGTATGAAAGGCTGGTTCATAGAAATACTTGGTAAACTGGACTTGATTAAAATTAAAAACTGTGCTAAAGACAATATGAAGATGATGAGAAGACAAACCACAGACTGGGAGAAAGTATTTACAAAAGACACATCTGACAAAAGACTGTTATCTAAAATGTACCAAAAATTCTTAAAACTCAATAATAAGAAAACAAACACCTTAACAGACACCTCCCCAAAGAAGATACATACAGATGGCAAATAAGCATATGAAAAGATGCTGCACATGATATGCTATCAGAGAAATGCAAATTTTAAAAAATATACCATCAAACACCTATTGGAATGGCCAAAATCTGGAACACTGTCAACACCAAATGCCAGTGAGGATATGGAACCACAGAAACTCTCATACATTGTTAGTGGGAGTATAAAATGGTACAGCCACTTTGGAAGACAATTTAGTGGTTTCTTAAAAAAAAACTGAACATAATTCTACCATATGGTGCAATAATCATGCTTAGTATTTACCCAAAGAAATTAAAACTTCTGTCCACACAAAAATCTGCACATGGATGTTTATAGCAGCTTTATTCATACTTGCCAAAACTTGGAAGCAATTAAGATGTCCTTCAGTAGGGGAATGGATAAATAAGTAAACTATGGTACATTCAGACAATAGACTATTATTTAGTGCTAAAAAGAAATGAGCTATCAAGCCATAACAAGACATGGAGGAATCTTTAATTCATAATTACTCGGGGTAAGAGGCTAATCTGAGGAGGCTATATACTGTGTGATTCCACCTATATGACATTCTGGAAAAGACAAAACTATAGAGACAATAAAATGATCAATGGTTGCCAGGCGTAGGGGTGGGTGTGGGAGGGATGAACAGGCAAAGCACTGAGGGTTTTTAGGGAAGTGAAAATATAATGTAATTTTGTAAAATATAATGATGGATATATGTCATTATACATTTGTCCACACTCATAGAATGTACCACATCAAGAGTGAGCCCTTAGGTAAACTATGGACTTTGGGTAATTACGATGTGTCAGTGCAGGTTCGTCCTTAGTGAAGAATGGACCATTCTGATGAGTGATGTTGATAAGGAAGGAGGCTACGCATGTGTGGTGGTCGCAGGTATATGGGACATCTCTGTACTTCTCTGTACTCTCAATTTTACTGTAAACATAAAACTGCTTTGAAAGGAACTATATTTGATATCTTATAATAACCTTTAATGAAAAAGAATATGAATATTATATATATTGCATGACTGGGACATTATGCTGTACACCAGAAATTGACACATTGTAACTGACTACACTTCAATTTTAAAAAAAGGAAAAAACTGCTTTAAAAAGATTTTTAAACAAAGAATCTTCATTTAAAAATTTATTGTTTAGGCAGTACTTGAGATTATTATTACTAATATGAAACATTTTCCTACTGGCCAAATTTCAGGGAACTGGATGGAAGTTCTAAATCCATGTGCACATCTTTCAAGGTATTTAAAAGCAAAGTAAAAATGTATCTTCAGGAGTGTTCAGGAGATTAGAATATTGTTTTCATTAATTGTCTTTTAGAAAACATTCAATTCTGAGGGATCTCAGTTTAATGACTTCCTGCTTTACTTAAATTTTGGCCACAGAAGTAGTCTTACTGGTCATATAAACTTGGATAGATTTCCATCCAAAGTAAACTACCCAGTTTACTTACTTTTTGTCTCATTCTCCAGGAGAGTCACTGGGTGATTACGACAATGAGCAAGTTACCTATTTTGTTGTCCCTTCTTGGGGCTGGTGTGGTAGGATTCTGCCTTGCTCCCAGGCAGCTGAGTACAGGCAGAAGTCTGATGATCTCTTTCTTGTCCTTTTCTTGTTTACAGATCAGAAGCAACAGAATTAGAACGAGGACGCTCATAGCTTTTTGGTATGTAATTGAACTCTTCACAATGAATCTCCCTTTCAGTAATAGTTATGATCTGAAGGGCTCATACTCCACTTTGTTATTCTAATTTGTGAACCAAATTATAGCAGCCTTGGTAATCCCAAAGCTAGGATTAATGCGGAGAAAAGCTAATAGTGTTAATAAATAACCAACTGTGTTTGGTCCTCTGGGTTTTCGTTGAAAATGGATTCTTGATGGCGATTACTTTTCAGTGGGAGAGCTGTTTGGTAAAGCAGTTCATGGAATTATCTTGTTTGACCCCTTCAGAGTTCAGGAATAGATCATAACTATCAAAGTAGAACTATAATTATGTGAAGAATCTATAAGCCACTGTGTGTGTAGATGCCCATATATATATGGAAAGTTCTAGAAATGAGACATGTGCTAATCTAAATTTACTAATGATTACAACAAAATATTTATACTTAGTAATTATAAAAGTAAATCAAACTTAATATGTTCTCATCTTTAAATTTAATCCCTAATTGTCTAGGCAAGGATGAAGTTCTGTAAATATGGGTGTTAATTCTTCTCATTTTCCTTTAATTTTCTATTTATAAAATGATTTTAAAAGAAATATATGTTTCTGTTTCTGACTAGGACATCCATCTGTTGTAAGTTTTAACTCTTTTATTTTTTAGAGATAAAATACAATTCTAGCTTGCTGGAGAACGCAAGGGAAGCATTCTTTTTTACAGCTATCTATCAAGAACAATCCTTTTGTGATTTCATGGATAGAACTGAAATTCTGGTTCATTTTCAGAAAATATTAGTAAAGTAACTTAAGTGCTATTAGTTTTCTATAAGCCAAATAATAGTAGTAGTAATAATCAGTGTTCTCCCTAGTATGTAATTTTTACCACTTCCAATTACCTTGCAAGTGTCTTTGAAACATTGTTACTCATGACTCATTAGTCACCATCATCCTTTTTGATGACCTTCCCTTCTCTTTCTCTTTCTGTAGTTGTTAAAGTCCACTGTCCTGGTTGTCCAACTCACTGACAAAAAATTAGCTGTGTTGCATACGTTAGCGGTCAGATGTCTTCAGATACATACATTCCTTTTGTTTCAACATGTGTGTACCAAAGATGTGCCTTTGTTGATGAGATAGATTGTATGAATCAGTCAACAAGATTCCCGCGTGGCCTTCCATGGCAAAGAACACTTTATTGGGCATAATATTTGATATTTCATTGAGGAATTTGAAGTGATACTTTTCATACTTGTGCTAGTCATTGAAGGTTTACAAAACTGCTTACCTTCAGGTGTTAACGAAAATGGGTAGATTTTTACCATCTTCAAAAGTTGTCAAGTAATTTCCCAATAAAACATTTCTGATCCTCAGATTGGGGGTCTCCCCATCATAAAGGGTAGTTATCTGGCTTGCTATCAGAAGGAGGTGTGTTAGAAGGGAACCCTGCATTGGTAAAGACTGGCTGAGATGAACTCTATGGTCTCTTGTAATGAGAAACTTGACACTGCCTGTGTGAGATGATTCTTGGCTCTGCAACCAATGACCAAATTAGATACTTTGAGCCTTGTTGAGCATTCTAGAAATTCTTCTCCTGAGTAAAATCAGACAGTATCGTGGTGAAGACAGCAGGCTCTGAATTGAGATGGCCTGGGTTTGAATCTTGTCTCTGACTCTTACCAGCTGTGTGACCTTGGTCACGTTTCTTAACCCTTACGTGCCTCCCTTTCATCACTTGTTGAATGGAGACAGTAATAGTACCTCATAAAGCTGTTGATAAGAATATAATCCTTAGAATCGTATTTGTTATATTGGTATGTACTGGAAGATGCCAGTTATGATGGTGATGAATGAACGAGGTTGTCATCAGCAGATGTCATCACAGATGTCATCAGCTGGGGCATCTGTGCCTCTTGGAGAGCTTTCTACATTTGTCATTAACCTCCCAAATGTATGGCTTTTAAGAGTGGAGTGCACCTGGCAATGGCTTCTCTGAATTTCTAGCAACTGATTTCTTCAAGCATCCTGAAATACTGTCTTGGACTCACCTGAAGCCAACATGAAGGCATTGCTCAGACTCTTCATGAATTCCTAGTTACACCAACATTGTAGATGTCACCTCTACACACAGCTACCCTCCTTTCCCCAGGCACCATCTCCCATTTACCTTGCATCGCTTCATGCAGGCCTGTCTACCTACATTCAAACATTTCTGGATCTCAGATTTCATAACAAAGAACCATTTTTTTTCTTTATTGAAGTACCACCAGTTACAATGTGTCAATTTCTGGTGGACAGCACAACATCCCAGTCGTGCTCAGACATACATTTATTCGTTTTCATATTTTATGAAGAGCCTTATTATGATATTTTCTAACAAATCTAGAAGTTTACCTAAGAGAAAGTCTTGTGCCAGCTACTAGGGTAATAAAATGTCTTCCAATTTGATGCAAAAGCATATTAATAATTTTCATCTTTACCATTGTTATTAAACAATAGTAAAGGACTCTGGCTTATGCAGTCACTCCAATATATTATAGATAGTTCTCGGTCCAAGTGTGTGTAATGCGAGCAAACAGTTCATAATTAGTTCTCATTCACATGTGCTGAGATTTCTGGCTCCATGTTTATTTTGAGTTCTTCACAGAATTTTCTTTCTTATTTTGGTTTAAAACACACATACCCATAAAATTCACCTTCTGAACCATTTTAAGTATACAGTTTGGTGATACTGTACTGTTTAAATACATTCACATTATTGTACAAACATCACCACCACCATTCCTTGTAATTCTTTCCATCTTGTAGAACTGAAACCTCATGCCCAGTAACCAATGTCTCCATTCTCCTGTCCCACCCAGTTCCTGGCAACAACCATCATACTTTCTGTCTTAGGATTTTGAGTACTCTGAATATCTCATAGAAGGGGAATCATACAGTATTTGTCTTTTTGTGACTGGCTTATAAAACTTCACACAATGTCCTCAGGGTTCATATATGTTGTACCATACTGCAGAATTTCCTTCCTTTTTAAGGCTGAATAATATTCCATTGTGTGTACACCACATGTTGCTTATCCATTCATCTGTTGATGGGTTGCTTCCATGTTTTAGCTGTTGGGAATAATGCTGCTATGAACATGGATGTACAAGTACCTCTTTGAGATCCTGCTCTCAATTCTTCTGCATACAGACATGGAAGTCAAATTGATGGATCATATAGCAACTCTATTTTTAATTGTTTAAGGAGCCATCATACTGTTTTCCACAGTGACCATACCATTTTACTTTCTTACCAGCAGTCTTCACAGAACTCTTATGTACAGAATGCTTGTCTAATTATTTTGACATATTTCTGTTGGGTAGTGAGTATTATGAAGTTTTCTGTGAATATATTTTGAACACAAGGTTCTATTTTTCCTGTTCTTTTCTTCTTGCTCTGCCTATGAGCAAGAAAGAACTATTTAATGTTAATTTATGTTACCAGGTGATTCAAAGTGTCAATGGAGTTTTTCCAGAACAGGACTATGTGTGGCCACGTCTCAGACTTCTAATGGAAAAACAACTCGGGCTCTGGGGATTTCTAGGCTTATTTTAAAATAAGCGCTATGTTAAAATCTCGTGTTCTGGCAGTGTAGGCGCAGATGACCCCATATGTTTTCTTCTTGAAGGCTCGTAAGTTTTTTTGCACAGAATATACCAACATGAGCAAGAATGGGGACAATTGGATTACAAAGAGAGAAATGGCTCGCTGAAAAACTCCTTCTAATACAGGTTAGTTTTTGAAACAGAATCTGCAGGCTTTTCAAATCACGAGAGGACAGGTTAATATTTAGGCAATTATTTTATCTGGCTAATAATACTTGTGCTTTCTGAAATTTTGGTTTAAAATATGAATATAGCTTTCTAAGGGATAGAATCTAATTCCCAAACTGATGGAGATTAGCTGACCATGTTGAAATCGTTTGAGGTTATTTCTACAAATGAATGGGGCATTTTCCCAGAAGATTTTCTGCCTTCACTGTAGGCAGTGAGGAAAAGGGGGAGGATAAAAATAAGCTTACTCAGGAAGCCAAAGTTTCTTGCTGTCAAACATTTCATTTTCCCTTAGTTTATTGTCCCCAGTAGAAATATTAATGTCTTTCTGAATAAAATCACCTTCTACCAAAGTGTTCAAAAAAAGGATTAATTATCTTGGGTATATGACAGTTTACAAGAGAAAAAATTTAAACATAACTTAAGTAAAATGAGAAAAGACTCTTGTTAGTGATGAGTGAGGCACAAGTAGCTCTTATCAGGCTAGGACACTCTGCTGTAGCAAATTAACCCTGCAACCTCAGTGGCTCAACACAACAAACCTTTATTTCTTATTTATACTGTATACTCAGTACTGGTTGACATGAGGAGGGAGGGCTCCTCCATGCCACATAGTCACTCAGGGGTGCAAAGTGATGAAGCCCCATCACCTTGTGGTGTCACCATGGCAACAGATGGCTTCAGTGTTTGCTGTGTTCGGGCAAGAGAGACTGTGGAGGACTCAGACTTTTCTCCAGACTGGAGGTGGGGCATGTCACCTCTACTGAGAGCCTATTGGCCAGAACTAGTCATTTGGCCTCTTCTAACCATGTTGGGCTGGAGGTC
This sequence comes from Vicugna pacos, assembly GCF_048564905.1. Classification (NCBI taxonomy): domain Eukaryota; kingdom Metazoa; phylum Chordata; class Mammalia; order Artiodactyla; family Camelidae; genus Vicugna; species Vicugna pacos. The sequence continues at coordinate 67,631,763 of NC_132994.1, read as the reverse complement.
TTCCTGGGGCCCCAGGGAGCAAAGGAAAACGAGACATAGTGAGCACCAGTAATTCCTTCTTTGATGAATTTTGCTGGAAATTCTTGTATTAGGCATCTATATGAAACAACTTTCCTTCCTAAATCAGTCACACTTACCATTCCCTATGGCTTACTATGGTACTCTATTTAAATCTTTTAAAAATGATGAAAAGCAATGGCCCTCAAATGTCTAGACAGTTATAGAATTCTGTTATTAATAGTATTCCATAGAATTTATTTGTATTCTTAATAGTATTCTATTATTTCTTTTCTTTTTCTTCTCAATAAAACCATAACTTGAAATTAAATGTAACTCTAAATACAGAGCAGATAGCAAAATCCATTCACGTGACATCAGGCTAGGAATATGAAAGAACAGTTTTAATAGATTTGTCTTTCATAATTTCTTCTTCTTTTTAAAATAGGTTCAGCTTTCCCTGAATCTGAATCCCACGTTTTTCTCCTTAAATTTTCTTTTCTCTTTATTGGAGTATTTTACCAAGTGATACTTTTATATAGGGCACATGAGGAATAAACATGTCTAAGAATGTATTTTGCCCTCATGATTGATTATGTGTTTGTTTGCCTGATATTGAATTTTATGTAGAAAACTTATCTTCATTTAGAACTTTCAAGGCGTTGCTGTAACATCCTGTGACATCCCATGTTGCAGGTGAGAAATCTGATGTCATTCTTATGCTTGTTTCTTTATAGATGATACCTTTTTAAAAATTCTGTCTGTAAACTTTTAGAATTCTCTGTGTATCTTTGGAATTCTGAAATTTCACAAGGCATATTCAAGGAACCTTATAAAATACGTCTGATTCAGCATTTTGCAGCTTAGGAAAATCCCTTCCTTCCTTCCCTCCCTGCTTCCTTCCCTCCCTCCCTCCCTTTCTTTCCTTTCCTCCTTCCTTCCTTCCCTCTCTCTCTTTCCTTCCTTGCTTCCTTCCTTCCATCTTTTCTTCCTTCCATTTTTCCTTCCTTCCTTCCTCTCTGAGCTCTGCTTCCCACTGCTTTGGTTACATTCTCTATTCTTTCCACCGGGTAACGCAGATGGTCACTGCTAGCTCCAGGTCTGCATCGCACTCATGACTAAAATTCTAGAAAAAAGGATGACTCTTTTCCTTAACACTCCAGGCAGAACTTCCTGATTAGCCTGACTCGGTTCATGTAGTCCCTTCTGAACTGATTGGTCCTTGTGTCAAAGAGGAGGCTCTATCTCCTTCTTAGCACCTCTGCTGCTACGCCTCTGGTCCAAGGCGCTCTCACGTCTTCTCTGGATGACTGTGGGAGCCTCTTACCCGGTTTCTCGGTTTATATCCTCGCTGCCTCCAGCCTCTTCTCAATGTTAACAGCTGGAGCTCTTAGTGGGTTTGTCAGGTCAAAACCCTGCAAAGCTCGCCTGTTTCACTTCAAGGAAAGCTGGAGTCTTCAGTCATCGCTGAAAAGCCCACCCGAGATCTGCGTGATCCGGCCTCCCATGACCCCTCCGAGCCATGTGCTGCTGCTTCCCCCCGCTGCCCCCCAGCCTCAGCCGTGCTGGCCTCCCCGCTACGCCTCACACTCCCGGCGCCATGCGGGGCCCCTGCGGGGGCCGCTCGCTCCCCCCGGGCTGCTGCTCCCTCGGACACCAGCCAGAGGCTGCGCCTCACCTCCTGCTGGTCCTTACCCGGACGCCGGCCGTTCCAGTCAGAACGTTTCTATCCCCCAGTGTAAAACCACAGCCCTCTACCACACTCTTCCCTGTTTTATTTTTCTCCATTGATCTCCATCCAATATACCATTTATTTCACTTACTTATCTCAATGGTTTTTCTACCCCCACAGGATGGAAACCCCATGAGGGCAGGTTTTATATATTGTGTTCAATAGTGTATCTTCAGTTCTTAAAACTCTGCCTGGTACACAATCAGCCAATGCATATTTGATGAAGGAATGAATGAGTGGCATACCTAAGCCGTATGCTGGCTCCTGCTTGGGGATGTGGGGCCATGTAATTGACACAGGAGGGGGAAGGGCAAGTCTTTGAAGTGAAAGGAGCTGGTCAGACACAAGTTAATAAAGAGCAAATAAAAGATCCTAATAGTGAGCTTTGAGAAATGGGAGTCTGTATTAAATGGTCTAAGCATAATAGGTGGAAGAGAGCAGCAGACTCTGAAACCTGACAGTAATTTTCCAATTTGTTTGATTTTGAATTTTGCATGTGTGTAATTGTCCGTATATGTTATAATTAGTCTTTTAAATGTTAGGTAATTTTGCCTGGAAAAAATTATGGGGGAAATGATTTTTCTCTGAGTTTCTGAGTAATTTATTTCATTTTCAATTAGATTTTTACTTTCACTGATCAATGTGGGAAAAAAATAAGTCAGACTTTGGCAAAGAATATTTTATTTCTTTCAGAAGAACAGGTTGCAAGATGGATAATTGGTTAATCTCTCCCTATTAGATTTTTTTTCCTTAACTATTTACCTGCATCCAAATGAAATTTTTTGATGTTAATGATTACAGGCTGAATAATTGGTGAGTTAAGAGCTATAACTCAGAAGTTTTTATTTGTATCTAGCTTTTCCCCCTTTCTCAGTCTTGCTGAAAGTTCTACTTTACTAATTTTAGTTCAAAGAACTAGCTTCTTGTTTTACTGATTCTCTCTGTATTTTTCTGTTTTATTGATTTATGCCTTTATTTTTACTATTTCTTGCTTAGGTTTTCATTTTGCTATTTTTTCTAGTTTCATATGTTAAACCCTTAGCTTATTTGTTTTCTTTCCTTCTTGTTTTTGATAAATGTATTTAAGGTGTAAGTTTTCCTCTGAAAAATGCTTTAGTCTTGTTTCCTAAAACTTCTGACACGTAATGTTTTTAATGGTGATACATTCTAAATATTTCCTACTTGATTTCCTTGATCCAATTTTTTTTAGTAATGCAAGATATAATTTCTAAACATACAGACTTTTTAAAACTATGCTTTCTTATTAAAGTCTATTATTAATGCATTATAGTCAGAGAACATAATCTGTGTTAAGCTGATTCTGTAAAATCTATCAAGACTTCCTTTGCAAGACAGTACTTTTGTCAATTTTTGACAATATACCGTGTGCGTGTGTGCTGACAATGAGTGTGTATTCTGTTTCTTAAGTACAGAGTTCTGTGCATCTGAATTTATTAATTTGTGCCATTTGGGTCATCGCATTTCTGTGTTCTTATTGTCTGCTTAAGCTACTGATACCTGAGAAATGTGTGTTGTAATCTTCAACTGTACCTACTGAGTTATTTATTTCTCTTTCCAGTTTTATGGGTTGTGGTTGCTTGAGTCAATATATTTTATTTTGAGGCTACATATTAATATGCTTATGAAGGCCATGTTTTCTTATTTTTGGTTATATATATTTACCATGAACTTTATATTTTGAGATATTAAAGTTGTCACCACAGCTTTTGGTTTGTATTTTCCTGGATATCTGTTTCCATCCTGTGAATGTTAACATTTCACATCCTTTTGTTTTCTGTTTTTCTTTTTTTAGCTAACATATGGCTAAGTCTTACTTTTTAAAGTAAATTTGATTTTGAAATATATCGTACATTATGCTAAATATAATATTCATAGAGAAGAGGGCACAAAACTAACTTGAATAGCCTGGTGATTTATCCAAAGAAAAAATTCTTAGAACTATGACTTTAGGCAAGAAATAGGGTCCTGTTGGGGCCCCAGTGGTGCCCCTTCTAATAAATACTCCCTACATCCCTCTAAAGGTAACCAATCTCCTGCCATTTGTGGTAATTACTTCTTTGCGTTTCTGTATAATTTTATGACTCAAATGTACTTTGCTAAACACTACGATCTAGTTTTGCCAGTTTAATTATTTCATATAAGCAGAATCATACAGTTTATATTCTTTGGTGTCTGGCTTCTTTCTCTCAGTATTATGTGACTGTAGAATAGGGAGTTTTCTTCTTTTAATTGCTAAGTAGAATTCCATTGTATGATTAATCCACAATTTATTTATCCACTTTCTTATTGATGGACTTTTTTTTTTTTTACGATTTTGCTATTATTAACTAAGCTGCTAGAAACATCCTTACACATGTTTTCAGTGTAACTGTGCATGCGTATCTGATGCATGTTCACTTGAGTAAAATGTATGGTTCGCATAGACAGTGCATGTGATCAGCTTTAACAGATACTGCTAAAGAGTCTTCCAAGGTGGTTGCCCTAATTTACACTCCTAATTTACAATAGCAGTGTTTGAGCGTTTTCTTCGGCTCTACAGTTGTACTTGGTACTGTGAGTCTTCTAAAATTGCATGATTTTGGTGGGCGTTTAATACTGTTTCTTTGCAGTTTTGGCTTGCAGTTTACTGATGTTAATGAAGTTAAGCATCTTTTCATACGTATATTGGCTAATTGATATCCTCCTTTGTGAAATGGCTATGAGGTCTTTTCTCATTGTTCTGTTGGGTTTTCCTGCCTTTTTCTTATTGCTTTGTAGGAGTTCTTTATGCATTCTGGCATGTAGCCTTGTATAGCTGTGTATACTAAGAACATCTTTTCTCATTCATTTGCTTGCTTTTACAACCCCTAATGTTGTCTCTAGACAAATGGAAATTCTTAATTTTAGTGGGTTCCAACTTATCAAGCTTTTCCTTCATGGTTAGAACCAACGGGGAAATGACAGTGTTTTCAATAAATGATACTGAGGCAATTATTATTAATTTGAAAAATGAAACTTGACCCTTATTTGAAACCATAATAAAAAATCAACTGCAAGTAGATTGTAGATCTAAAATGAAATACCAAACAAAAGTTCTAGAAGAAAAGGTAAGGTAATATCCTTATGGCCATTGGATAATAAAATTAACAGCAAAGAAGAAGCACTAACCATAGTCATCTTTGCAATCTTGAGTCTTCTAATTAATGAACATGACATAGCTTCCCATTTATTTGGATCTTCTTTAATTTCTTTCAATAACATTATATAGATTTCTTCATAGAAGTATTATATATCTTTTGTTAGATTCATTCTCATGTATTTACAGTTTAATGATGTTGCTATATATGAATCTCCTTATAACTTTTATTTTCATGCTATCTGTTACTGGTGTGTAGAAATGTTAGTAATTTTTACATAGTGGCCTTATATCTAGCAACTGTTCTGTGTGTCCACTTTTTCAGTTTAAATAATTCATGTATAGATTCTTCTCCACATGTAAAATCATACCATCTGAAAATACTGACAATCTTAATTTCTTGTTTTTTAATTATTAGAATTCTTACTTTTTTAAATGAGCGCTTCTGATACAATGTTGTGGAACGATAATGAGCATCTTTGGTTTATTCCTAATATCCAAGTAAAAGTCCCAACAGTTCACCATCAAATACGTGATGGAGAGAATAAGGACTGCTTTACTTACTGAAAATGGCAGAGTAAGGACCTCTTTGTTTTGCCCATGGCAGATTGGAAGGGCGTGGCTCCACAGTTCATCCCTGATTCATCAGGTTTCTGCTGGAGGGGTAGGGATGACCTACTTCCATGATCACTTATTCATCCACATGTCTGTGTTCCTTGGTTTCGCCTTCTCCTGGCACTTCATTCTGCTGGGACTCTCCACGAGGCTCGGCTTTTCAAGCATGGCAGTTTTCAGAGTAACTGGACTTTGTAGATGTTATCTGACTTCCCCTAGAACAAGCGTTCCCCTTTCAGATCTAAAATTCTATGAGTTGGAGTCCACACATACAAATTGCAATTAAACATATCTATTTAATTAAAACATTCTCATTCATCTCAACACTTGACATAAACAAATTTCAGTACAATAATGTCAAGAAAAAATAGATAATTCCTTTTTTGTGTGCGATGACAGACTTTTCCTTTTGAGGTTAGGTGAAGTTGTCTAGGGCAGGGGGAGGCGGCAGGTGCACATATAAGTTGGCTGTGAGAAGGTGGGTACAACACGGTGTGTAGGTGAGCTGTGAGTGAGAAAGGGAGCACGAAGTGAAGAGAGTGGGCGGACCACAGGAAGCTGGCTGGAAAAAAAAAGTCTGGCTTTACTTAATTAAAAGCGAGAATAAATCAACCAAAGACAAATGGAAAAATCTCATATGCAAAGCCTATAAACGAATGGAAACAAAAAAATAAGCACACAAGTGTTCGGAGAAAGGTGAACTCAAGTGGCTGGCCGGTTACATTCTGTTCTAGTTTTTGTGTTACTTCTCAGGACTTTATGCAGTAAGATAGTCTAATTTAAAAAACAAATAAAAGAGAAACAAACATTCTTCAGGGACGAACACAAAATATTCTTTGGTAAAACTTAGATTTCCAGTTTTATGATTCTAGTCGTTTAAAAAAGATGGTCTATTGAAATCAAAACTATTTTAACTCAGGGAGTCAATGATAATTTGTCTTTGGTCTGAAGCTAAATGGTGCACTTACATGTTTGTCCACTAGGTGTCTCTTTGCATACATGTTATGATTCCAGAGAAAGCTACTCCCGAAGGCAGTGGTTTACGAGGATTGTGTCAACAAACGTCTCAATTTGAGGGTATTTAAGAACGGCTTTAATTTAACAGTTCTTCCTAAAGAATAAATAGATGTGTCTCGGCTGCAGCTCTCACTCTTGCTTTACAAATTCCAGAGACATTAACCAGGAACTGTCAGCAGATGCAGAATTCAAGTACTTGCACAGGGTCGTGGCAGGCTGACACAGGTAGAAGCCTTAGATTCAATAGCCTGCCCATTTAGGATTCCAACCAGGAAGTTAGTCCTATATTATTTATGAATGAAGCCTTGGCAAGGATGCTTAATTACAAAACAGGCTGCGTTCGGCTCTCCAGCGTCTCCTTCTAGGAGCTGTACTCTTTGCTGATCAGAGCTTTCAAAGTTACCCAGTGGCAGCTCATCTGTGGCTCCATGTGTAGCCCTTTGGGTAGAAGGTATCAACTGCAGTCAGTCACATAAGGCTTCTCTGAATTGTTCAAATTTGTTTAATCATTTACCCTCTCTAACTTGTCCTAAAGTAGAAGCAAGGTCAATGTAAGTCGATAGGTATTATTAGGTGCCTACTGTATGCCTGGCCTGGGGTGTCTACAAGAATTATGGGACTCATTCCTTCTGTAAGAATGTAATGAGATTTACTGTTTGCAGAAAAATTAGGCAGGTTGCTAAGGAGAAGTTGGAAAGGCAAAGATTATTATAAGAGGTGGCATCGCTAATGTCCAAAGGGCCCTGAGCTTGGAGTCTGAAGACCTGAATTCAAAGTCTGACCTTATGACTTGCTAGCTGTGTAAAGCAGTCATTCTACCCGTTCAGGATGTCAGTTCCTTTATTTGTAAAGTATAGGTGATATTACTTTGCAGAGTTGATGTGAAGACTGCAAATAGTTTGTGATAATTCTGCGGAGTATTATGGAAAGAGCCTCCAAGAGAAGTCACCCTTTCTTGATAAAGGCAGCCTTTTGCATCGTAATGCACAGCAGTTTAGCTCCTTACAGTCTTGGTTTTTGCTTCTCCTGGCAGAATTGCCTTGGGCACTACTTTTGTAAAATCATAAGGCCCATCAAAGCGGTATTTCCCAAGAGAGAGATAGCCAGACAAAAGAGGAATTTTTGCTTCGACTCCGGGGCCACGGGTGCAAACAGCAGGCAGTTTATATAGTCCTTTTTCTTCTTCTGGCTTCCTTCTAGCCAACAGTGATTCCGTAGCAGAGGCCGCTGCTACATGGGGTATACCTACTCACTTCAGTAGAAAGAGGGTTCAAAGAAAGCCCTTGTTTGGCAAAGCTGAACTGAAGTGATTGGCTGCCTCAGAGCAGTGTGCACATGGTCCAGATTTCATAAGCAGAAAAATCTATCTTCCCGAGAGAGAAAATATGATTATTACTCACGTGGAGAAATTTATGGATGCAAATTGTGGGAAGGTGAGGGCGAGCATTGCCGTTGTAGACAGAGTGTGCCTACGGGACCCGCTGCAGTGGACTCAGTGATGCATGCGTTGCCTCAGGGCTACCAGTGCTTCCTGTGGCCTCATCACAGGCCTGGTGGCCCTTTCCCTACTTGGTGGAACATCTTGGGGGCTAGTACAAAGCTTGGAGGAGGTGCCTTCAATTTCCATCGCAAATCTTTTAAATTGGACCTAAGCACACAGCTGATTTGGATCTTAGAATGACCGGCTCCTAGAAGTTCCTTGGGTCTGTCACTGGCCTAGGAAAGCGGGTAGGTGCCCTGCAGGTTTTATCTGCACTGGTGCACAGAGCTGCTGCCGTGGGGGTGGGTGTGTGCGTTTTTGGGTGTGTGCGTGAAAACCTATTTTGTGGGGGCCTCAACTATAATAAATAATTTGAAGAACAAAAAGTCAGCATGCAAGTGGGATCCGTCACTCTTAGGACTGGGATTGTGGAATTTTAGACAATTACAGAAACAAAATCAATCCCTTAGAGATGAGGCCCAGTGGTCTCTGGACATCTGGTCGACCCTGCTCGCTGCTGAAGGGAAAGCAGCTTGGTTGGGAGCAGTGGGCACAGGGCAGACATAGGCAGTGTCCCGCTACAGCCTTAGAGGGGGATCAGCGGGGCCTCACAGCTTGCTCGAGCCCTAAGGGCATGCTGGGACACAGACCATAATCTGTGACTTAATTGTGGAGGCTCCTGAAATGGCCAGGATGCCTGCGGCCAGAGATGCAAAGGAGCTTCGTGCCTCCCTGAGGGGCGTGGCCAGTAGCCATTGGGTTTGGTGTGGGTTCTTCCAGGAGGAGGAAGAGGCATATTGTTGGTGATCGCGTACAGCGTGCCTCTGGTTTGTGGCTATGGTGAAATGGTCCTTCAGGAGCAGAGGCTGAGATTATTGGCTGAAAGAGGGACTTTTTTTCCTCCTCTTAGATTTGTGGATTTTTATGTCCACGCCTTGACTGTCAGGGCTGACAGCTTCCGTGGGAACGCATGAGGGAAGGGTAAGAAAGGGGCCTGCCGGTCTCAGATGATGGATCTGGATTTCAGCGGTGTTAAAAAGGAAATAATTTTAATCATAGTTTCTGTTTAAAAAAGCTGCAGCTCTTACAACCATCTGCCAGTTTATCCTCAGAGTGGAGAGACCGCTGAAAAAAAATGCAGCAAAGTGAGTGGAAAAGTGAACAATAAGAAAAAAAAAAACAAACGAAAGAGGAAGAATGAGGCTTTTAGAGAATGTAGGAAATGGATTGGAACAGAATGACAACAGAGCTTAAATTAAGAAGGAAAAAGTTTGAAGTAATGTGGATGAAGCCATTTTTTTTTTCCCTCTCATGAATTCCTGGACCAAGTAACAACCCCAGACCACCCCACCCCATACATCGCTGCCCATATGCTCACGAGGAGGTCGCCTTGCATTTTCCTCCCTTCTCCCCCGCTCTGCCTTAACACGAGACCTCTTGGAAGTAATGAAACTAATGGATTGTTTCATGTCTGTTGCTTTTACATATGAGCAAAGATAAGTTTTTTCTGCTGCTTCCTGTGATGATCACTTGACAGATGATGCTTACGGACAGTCTCATTACTACTTATGTGTACACTTTGTTGCCGTGTTTCACATGCTTTTGATGATTGAGACTTCTGCCTCTAGAATGATTAGTTTTCTGTTTCCAGAGAGCTCTAGGTTTTGGGTTAAGAATAGTGCACATTGTTTGCCCATGCGCCCGGATTTTCTTGAAATCCATTTGTTGTTCTGAGAATTTCTTGTCAAATGCTAGCATTATACTTTTAGAGGATAAACATGTTATGAGTTAATCTGTTGGTTTTTTAAAATTTAGGCTCCTGAAAAAGAGACTAACCCATTTATTTCAACTGGAAAATTATCTCTAACTCACAATAAATCATCTTCGTTTAAAAGAAATCTTTAAAACGGTAGGCGTGATACTTATTTTGCTGAATCATTTCAAAGATTATAATGTTGGAGAATAATCAAGACAGCTACTTTTGGATCAGTTGAACCTATAACTGCCTTTAGTAATTTTTTGTAGTTCTTAAAAAATAACAATTATACTACCAACTACCTGCTTTATCAACAGTACGTTTGTTGCAGGTTGATATTCTTGGGTTATTTTCTGGTTTTTAAATGATATAGGACCAGAGTCCATAATTCTGACTTAACTCATTTACTAGTTTCTAAAATAAATTGCTAGAATGAACTGTTATTTTATTTATGCTAAAATGAAAGGAAATGATTCTTCACCAGCATCTTAGTCAGCTTGGGCTGCTATAACAGAATACCATAAACTAGGTGGCTTAGCGACAGCAGAAATTCACTTCTCACAGCTCCGGAGGCTGGAAGTCCAAGGTCAGGGAGCCAGCGTGGTCGGGTTCTGGGAAGAGCCCTCTTCTGGGCTGCAGACTGCTGACTCTTCTTGTATCTCCACGTGGTGGAGTGTGACCTGGCTCTCTGACCGCTTCTAAGGGCACTGATCTCACGTATGAAGGCTCCCCTGTCATGACCCAGCTCCCTCCCAAAGGCCCCACCTCCAAATACCGTCACATGGGCAGTTAGATTTCAACATATAAATTTTGTGGGGACACAAACATTCAGTCCATAACAACCAGTATATATTGAGGAAAAAAAAACTCTTTGAAATTAGCTTTATTATTCATTTGGTAATGAAATGCTTTCAGTTGTAGAACTTATCAGAAATACATTTTATTTCATTCCACCAACTTAAAAAAATACTAATGCCCTCATCATTTTGGCTAAATCCCATGTTGTGGTGTGTTCAGGAGTTGTTCTTTAAAGAGGATAATGGTCTCAAATATGACTGAGAACACGATTCCCTTAAACCCTGAAATAAGGTACCCAAAATGTCTCCAGGGGGGCTAGGAGTTAATCAGCCCTGGAGTGTGCAAGCTATTTTACTTGATGAAACCTCTTCTCACTCTGCTCAAACCCTTTAGCTGTGCACTAATTCCGTTAGGAAGAACGGTTCTCTATAACAAAGCTATTTCTCGGTAATTGCTCCCATTCTAGGTAATTGCTACCTCTAATTGAGCACATGGTTCCCATATGATATTTCACTTAATTCTCACAAAACCTGTATCAGTCAGTTATTATTATTTCTGTTTAACAGATGAGACTCTTGCCATTTAGGGAAATTAAGTGATTTTTCATAAGTTGCCACATTTAACAAGTGGCAGAGTGAAATCTACTTGACCCTAATCCATGTGTGTGCAGTAGTTTTAAAAGTTTTTTTTTTTGGTTGTGTACCCATAAAATAATATGGAAACCCTATGTCCTCCCTCACAGTATAAATTGTCACCCAGAGATTTTGATTATATGTTTAAATCATTGCAAAGGAGATAACTTCTGGCATATTATAAATCTTGATAATGGAAAGGTAATATTTCTCCTTCAATATAACAGTGCAGTATAGATAGAAATTTCATATGTCTCCTTATTTATTTTTTAAAAGTAGTCTTTGGAGTTTTAAATTTTACATTGCTCTTTTTTTTTTCCCTGAAACTTGTATTTTCATTCCAATACTCCATGGATTTTTATTCAATTATATAATATTTTTATGTTTGAAAACTTTTATGGCTAATTCTATAATACATTTCAACTATATATATATATGTATTTTAAAATGAAATTAATTTTAAAATTTGAGGTGACATAACTCTTTAAGCCATAAATTCTTTCATTTGGAATGAGTTATTGTTACAATTATTGGTACATAACTTAAAAAACAATATGAATATGTTACACATTTTGACAAATAAAGATTAATACAAGAGGTAAATTTTTATTGAAAATGAATTATTTAATGAGGTAGATGAAGCTTTCCTTCTAATTATGTAAAACATCCATGGATGAATGCTACTTATTGCTAGAATGAGAGTTCAGAACCAATTCTAATCCTATTATTGATTTTTGTGTATGTGAGCACTTAAGACTCTTTTTGACGTAAATAAATGGGAATGGAGCACCTTTTGAACTGCTTGCAAGGATATGCCAAATATCACATGATGATCTGTCACAATAACTACTTTTAATGATTAAGAGACTTGAAGTAGATTTTTCTTTAATTTTATTGAAAGCAAAGAATTGGAAACTTGATTGATGAACACTATTTGTTACCCTGTCATTAGGCTCTTATACATATTTAATTCCTGGGAATTATACAAAAATTCTTTATAAAGACACATCAAATAACTACTGCTTCTTCCTTTAACTCTTTCATTTATAGGCACCTTGGTTAAACTGATATTCTCTGAAAGGTTGGCAATGTGGAAAAATTACTTCCAAAGCACTTTTGCCAGCATTATTATTATTTTTCACAAACTGCTTGTATTGCATGCTTCATAAATATTTTAATGTCTTATCAATATATAGATACCATGTAGCTGTAACATGGTTAGCTGAGCTGGTTCTCTTTGCCCAAACAATAGTCAAATGTATTTATATGAGTCTTCGTGATCACCATTTTACTTCCTGATTCTTCCAGCTTATGGGTGGGAGCTTTGTATGGACGGGGAGAGGCAAGAGTTGAGCTTAGGTTGTTTTGATGATTCTTCTGCCTCAAATTATCTTTCAATCATTTTGGTGAAATTTTAGATTTCATATATATCAACTACCTCAAGGAATAAAGTACCAAAACTCCAAAATCATTAAGTAAATACTCACATAGCCTCCACAAATGTGCATTCATTGCTAGGTCCCCTTACCTGTTCCTCCTTGCACCACTGATTGCATCTTATATCTACCCATGTAAATACATTTGCTTTTTGACTCAGGGAGGTTTGACATCAACACAGTTTTATTTCCACATCCCTCAGATGGGGAAGGAGATTTCTAATGGGATATTCATGATGGTACTATTCCATTAAATGGAAAAATTTGGAATTCATAAGTTTTCTTTATGGAAATTCATCTATAGTTTAGTGCTTTTCTTTTTTGTATTTTTAATTCATTTACTCAACAAATGTCTATTTAATCACCCTGTGTACAAAGACTGGAATATAGCAGTAAGCAAGTAGACAAGTAGATAAGGTGCCTGCCCTCAGGTAAGTTACACTATAGTGGGAGTCAGATGTTAAAGAACTAATTGCAAAATTAATAATCCAGTGCAATTATAAGAACTTCAATAAACACAAGATAAGGTGCTACGAGAGCATGCAGATGGGGTTGATCTCTCTTAAGAATCATGGAAAGCTTTCTTGACTAAGTGACATTTGGTCTGAGGGTTGAAAAATTAGATGATATAAGTCATCCTGGGTGGAACCTGTTGAAGAAGAGCCTATACCAACGTTCTGAGGTTGGTAGAAACATGTTTAAGGAATTAATAAAAATCCAGTGAGTCAGGAAGATGGAAAGAAAGAGACACAGAAATGATCCAAGATGGGGTTGGAAAAGGAAGCAGAGGCCAGGTAGTACAGAGCCTTGCTTGTAGGAGATTTTCATGAGTTTGGTCTTTATCTTAAGACTCAGTGGCCACTATAGAAGTATAAGCAAAGAGATGAGTAATCAGATGTTCATTGAAAAAACATCACTCTGGGCAAGAAAGTCAGGATGGCAGCGAGGATGGCCCTGCAGTGGTCCAGGAGAGAGGTGCTGGTGCCTTGAACTAGGGTGGTAGCAGTGCGTATAGACGTAGTGGACACAGTCAGGTGGGAAAGATGTACGATATGCACAAAATAAATATTCCTCAAAATCCAAGGTAAGCTTAATACTCGTGACTAGAGCAGTGTGTTGACTGAATCCCAATGCTTAGGAGAAGAATTAGAGGTGATTTTTTTCCCTTTTTCTTCCCTCATCTCCTGTCGGTTCTGTGCTTGTTTTAGTATTAGAGAGCTGTCAGAGTGAAGGATTCAGATTTCCACTGAATTAATAAAGTTGTCTGAGGGTGCAATCTATTAGTTTAAAAAGTCATTCGGCAACTCTTGCCTAAGCTGTACACTTCCCTGGGCAGAAAGAAGACTGTGTCTTGTCATTTGACATTCTCACTGTCCAATCAGGGACACCTGTCCACAGCATCGTGGAACAATACCAAGGTCATTGAGGAGTCAGTGGGAGACTTGTGGGAGCCTGGATAGTGTTATGGTACTTCAGAGAGCAGACTCTGGAGTCTGGGTTTGAATTTGGAAATACCCATTTACTAACTTCCTCCTCCAAATTGCCTAAATTATCTCATCTAAGACGTGGGACTAATAATAGTATATTATCCATAAAGTGGTTCTAACCATAGTATGGTATGATATAGGAAATCATCAATTGGCCAGACACATAGTAACTACTTAATAAATGCAATCAGTTTAACTGTCATGTTATTATAGGGGAGGGGCTGGTTAGCCATCTGGGAAGAATCAGGAAAGGTTACACAGTGATCTTTTACATCAATTTAAAGAGTATATATAGTTGATCTTTAATAAGTGTTGCTTAAGGAATGAGTGTGTTTTATGACAATAAAATATTTTATTGAGCACTTATTCTATGTTAGGCCCTGTGTGAACATTATAAAGATATTTTCTCACTTAATTCTAATCTGACCCTAAGAAGAAAATGCAGTTATTATCCCCATTTCACAAATGGGAGTCCTGAGGTCCCAAAATATCAGTTACTTGTCCAAAATTACAGAGTAAGTTGCTAAGCTGGGATTTAAGTCTAGTCTGGACCAGTTTAAAGCTTTGCTTTTAACTTCTATAAGTTCTCCAAGCTTCTTTACCTAAATGTTCCGCTGAGTTCAAAGTGGCTTTTGCTTATTACCCATTTACTCAATTAGTGCTAAAAATACATTGCTGTGGAGTCAACAAAATACTTATAGTATTTTATCTGAATATTTTCATTTTATAAATATTTACTGCAGAAAATAAATATATAGGGGAATAAAAAAATAAATTCCTGATTATTACAACTCTTATAGGTAATTACTATACATAATTTTTCATAGATACCTTCAGACTCCCACCCCCAGTGCATTCATATATGAGTTGTATGTATATAAACCCATATTTTTATAATAAAAAAATGAATGAAGTCACACTGCATATATTTTTACCTTTTTCATTAAAAATATATTGTAAAACTCTTTGCATATTTGGTATGGCAGTACTTAGCATAGTTGATGCACATAGTAAATAAAGAGTCAGCGGATGTCAGCAGCCATTGTGATTGTCACCAGTCATCGTCATCTTGACAAATTGCTCTCCAGGAAAGCTGTAATAATTAAATATCCCAACAACAACAAATTATTCTTTTAAGCACACTTCCACCAAACTTGGCTTCTACCAATTTTTTGGTGTATGCTAATCTTGAAGATCAAGAATAGAATTAGGCTGTTGTTTTATTTTGCACTTATTTTATTACTAATGATATTAAACATTAGTCATTTGTACTTTTATGTTTTGAATTTTCCTTCACTTATTTTTTTTATTAGTTTGCTAATTCTTTTCTTATTTTTAGTTGACATATAGTTGATTTAAAGTGTTGTGTTAGTTTCTGGTATACAGCAAAATGATTCATATATATAAGTATACACACACACACACACACACACACACACATATATAACTTTTCATATTCTTTTCCACTATAGATTATTACAAGGTATTGAATATAGTTACTTGTGCTATACAGTTGGACCTTAATATTTATCTATTTTATATATAGTAGTTTGTGTCTGTCGATCCCAAACTCCTAATTTATCCCTCCCCCACCTTTCCCATTTGGTAGTCATAAGTTTGTTTTCCATGTGAGTCTGTTTCTGTTTTGTAAATAAGTTCATTTGTTTTATATTTTTAGATTCTACATATAAATGGTAACATGTATTTGTCTTTTGTCTGACTTCACTTAGTATGATTATCTCTAGATCCATCCATGTTGCTGCAGTGGCATTATTTCATTCTTCTTTGTGGCTGAGTAATGTTCCATTGTATATATACCCCAACTTCTTTATTCATTCATCTGAATAAAGATGGACATTTAGGTTGCTTTCATGTTTTGGCTGTTGTAAATAGTGCTGCTATGAGCATTGGCATGCATGTATCTTTTTCAAATTGGAGTTTTCTCTGGATATTTGCCCAGGAGTGGAATTGCTGGATCATATGGTAACTCTATTTTTAGTTTTTTTAAGAAACCACCATACTGTTCTCCAGAGTGGCTTCACCAAACTGCATTCCCATCAACAGTGTAGGAGGGTTCCCTTTTCACCACAGCCTCTCCAGCATTTATTGCTTGTGAACTTTTGAATGATGGCCATTCTGACTAATGTCTCCCGATGTACAAGTCTTTTGGAAGAGTTTGAGAAGGATAGGTATAAGTTCTTTGTATGTTTGATAGACTAGGACTCCTCAGTGAAGCTGTCTGGTCCTGGATTTTGTTTGCAGGGAGGCTTTTTTTAAAAAAAGTTACTGATTCTATTTCACTTCTTTATTTTATTTTATTGAGTTATAGTCAGTTTACAATGTTGTGTCAATTTCCAGTGTAGAGCAGTTTTTCAGTCACACATGAATATACATATATTCATTTTCACATTCTTTTTCACCATGAGCTACTACAAGATCTTGTATATATTTCCCTGTGCTATACAGTAAAACTTGTTTATCTACTCTATATATATCTGTCAGTATCTACAAATTTCAAACTCCCAGTCTGTCCCTTTCTGTCCCGCTCCCCCCGGCAACCACAAGTTAGTATTCTATGTCTATGAGTCTGTTTCTGTTTTATATTTAAATTCATTTGTGTTCTTCTCTCTTTTCAGAGTCCACATATGAGCAATCTCATATGGTATTTTGCTTTCTCTTTCTGGCTTGCTTCACTTAGAGTGACATTCTCCAGGGACATCCATGTTGCTGCAAATGGCATTATGTTGTCAGTTTTTATGGCTAAATAGTATTCCATTGTATAAATATACCACAACTTCTTTATCCAGTCATATTTCACTTCTAGTGATTGTATGTCTTCTTGATTCAGTTTTGGTAGACTGTATGTTTCTAGAAACTTGTCCATTTCTTCTAGGTTGTTTAATTTGTTGACATATAATTATTCATAATATTCTCTTATGATTTTTTAAAAAAATTTCTGTGGAGTTGGTTGTTACTGCTCCTCTTATTTCTTATCTGGTTTCTTTGGGCCCTCTCTCTTTTCTTCTTGGTGAGCCTGTCCAGAGTTTTGTTCATTTTATTTATTGATTTTTTTTCTGTTTTTAATCTCTATTTATTTCCTCCCTGATCTTTATTGTTTCTTTCCTTCTGCTAAATTTAGGTTTTCTTTTTCTTTTATTTTTTTTTCATTCTTGTTGGTTTAGACTGGTAGTCAGATAAGCTCAAACTCATTCTAGAAAAAAAATCTATATTTTTCTTACTCCCCTACCTACATTTTACGATTTGATGTCCTATTTTACATCTTTATGTTTATCCTTGTGCTGTTCATTGTATTTGTAATTGCTTTCACAAGGTTCCTTTTTCAAAAAAATCTATGTACTGTCTTATTTATTTGATCTACAATCTTTTTATGTATTTGTTTTTCCTATTGTTATTTTCCCTTTCATATACATTCTTGCTTTTCTAGTTAGAAAATATCTTCCAAAATTTCTTTTAAGATAGGTATAGTATTGCTGTATTCTTTTAATTTTTGCTTATCTGAGAAATTCTTTCTCTCTCCTTCTACTCAAAATGATAATCGTGCTGAGTAGAGTCCTACTTTGCAGGCTTTCCCCTTTTAGGGCTTTGAATACATCTTGCCACTCCCTTCTGGCCTGCAGTGGTTTTGTAGAGAAATCAGTTGATGGTCTTATGAGGGTTTGCTTGAAACTAACTCTGTTTTTCTCTTGCCTTTAGAATCCTCTCTTTTTCTTTAGCTTTTGCCATTTTAATTATAATATGTCTTGGTGTAGGTCTGTTTGGATTCATCTTGTTTGGGACCCTCTGTGCTTCCTGTACCTGAATATCTATTTCCTTCTTTAGGTTTGGGAAGTTTATAGCCATAATTTCTTCAAATACATTTTTGATCACCTTTTCTCTTTCTTCTCCTTCGGGGATCCCTATTATGTGTAGATTGACATGCTTTATATTATCCCATAGGTCTCATATATTGGATTGATTGATTGATCATTTATCTTTCTGTCTGCTGTTCTGGTTGGATGATTTCCATTATTCTATCTTCCAGATCACTTATTTTTTCTTCAGCATGATTTAATTTGCTATTTATTGCCTTTAGCTTGGTTTTCATCTCAGCAATTGAGTTGTCTAGTTTTGATTGGCTCCTCTTTATAGTTTCTAGTTCCTTGTTACAGTGATCTGTGTTTCTATCAATAGCCTTTCTTGACTCCTTCAGGATTTTTATTACCTCCTTTCTAAACTAGGGGTTTAGTAGATTGAAGAGATCTGTTTCGTTATTTGTTCTTTCAGGGGATTTCTCTTGTTCTTTTAATTGGGAGTGGTTCCTCTTCTTCATTCTACTTACATTTCTCTGACTCTACGAATTTAGGAGAAAAAGTTATCCACTATAGTCTTGAAGGGCTGTTTTTATCTGGAAGCATCCTTGGGTAGACTGTGTGAGCTAGTATTCTTGGTGTGAGGGCTGTCTTTGGTATGGATGCCTGCCAGATCTTCCCTCAGGATGTGCTGGCCACTGTCCCCTTGATGGGGGTATGATCGGTGTTGTGGTGACCAGAGCCTGCACTGGGTGCTTGCCAGGCTCTCCTTTTTGTCCAGTAGTTGTCAGATCCCTGTCAGGGGCAGGGTCTGCTCCTCAGTTGTTAGAGTTGTGGTGTGAGGTAGGTGGGACTTGCTGGAAAACTAGCAGCAGGAGATGTCCACCAGCACGTGCGCTTTGTGACATCACCTGTCCCTCGTTGCGCATGCTCACAAAGTGCACTTGTGGAAACCTCCCTCTGCCCCGTCTCAGCTGGGAGACACCCAGCAAACAACTCGGAAGTCCAGGCACTGTACTCACAAAGCTGCCAAGGGTGTAAATTGGTGGAAGTCACGCACCCACCGAGCTCAGACATCAGCCCCACTTCTACGCTCCTGCGTTCCTGCGTGTGGGCAGCCCTCCAGCGCCTTTGCGCTCCCGGAGCTCACAGGGGCGGAGCCACACCCTCTGTGGGCGGGCTTGACCCGAGGCTGCTGTGACGGAGCCACGCCCCTTACTTTGCACTAACATTGACAAGAGGGCTCCGATCTGTCCTGCACACAGCTCCAGTTGTGTCCTGTACCACTCTTGAGTCCCTTGGGGCTGTCTCTATGCAGCCAAACTGAATCTTCTCCCTGGATCTGTCCACTGAAGCTCGAGTTTCAACACCCAGCTCCTGTGCACTCCAGCAGGTGCATGTCTCAGGCTGGAGCTGCAGTGAGGCGGCCAGGACCGTCTGTGCTAGTCTCTCTCTGTCCTGCCTGCCTCAAGCCAGCTGATGAAACCTCCTCGGAGCTTCTGAAGCTCCCTATCTGCCCCAGGTTATCTCCTACCTGGTGAAGGAGGTTGGAAGGGGAGGAAACCTTTCCCCTTTCACAGCTCCCTGCCAGGGGTGCAGGTCCCATCCCAAGTCCTTTTTTCCCCTTTTCATCCTAGCCAGTTACGTGGTGATCTTTCTTGCAGTTTTGGTTGTATGAGATCTTCCGCCAGTGTTCAGTGGGTATTCTGTGAGAACTGTTCCGTGTGTAGATATATTTTTGATATAGTTGTGGGAGGAGGTGAACTCCACATTCTTCTATTTCACCATCTTGATCTCCCAGTCTGCTTCTTATTTTATTGGTGAGTAAGAACTCTTTATGTTGTGATTCTTGTATATTAAGTGTATATTGCAGCTAATTTCATGAGCTTTTGATTTGATTTTCTATTTCTGTTATAGTGCATTTTTAAAACAAGTTAAAAATCAAGTAATTAAGTTATTCAGTCTTTTTTATTGTGGTTTTTCCTCTTTAGCATTTTACAAATAAATGTTTTATTCACATCTATGTCATATAAATATGACACTTTCATCATGAAAAAGGGGTATATATTTTTCAGAATTTGGGAACCATGGGTATAAGAAATAAAGTCTCATGGCGGTATGGACTTGTATTTATGGTGTCCCTGGGAAGAGGTGAAAGGTTCTCTGCTTTGGGGAGAGTTTCAATGGCTTGTGAATGTTTAACAAGTTTTTCGCTCGTCAAAGTCTGAAAACATGAGACTTTTTTCTTTTTGATTTCATTTCCTTTTCTTGAAACCACACAACACAGTATCTTATTTTTCAGGTAATTCACTATCCACTACAAAGTGCAATTCATCAAAAAGTACCGCACCTTCATATTAAAGTTGGGACTTCTGAGGTGGAGGAATTAGTTACATTTTTGAAATTGTTTAGTTAACATTATAACAATACTAATGGGTCAAATGTTTCCATATCTTACATTGTGTTGTTCATTATGAAGAGGAAAATATTTTCACTTTTCAAAGACATAGGTTTTCATATAATACAACATTAAGTAGATAAAAAATACACATCTTGCTGTAGACTTGAAAGAATATTGACAGATGTGCAGACGAAATTCTGTCTTATTTTATGAACTCAGTTATTAACACTAGGCTTATTCTGGATTAAAAGGCCACGTAATGAATTGCTTTTATTGTGAAATTCATTCATCAAAATAGGAGCGCCTTTCTTCCCAACTAAGAGGTATATGCTTTTATGAACAATTTAATCCCACATTTAACGGAAAATCTTTTTTCTCTTCTAGCTTTTATGTCTACCAATTTGACATCGTACATGGCTACTGATGGCAATGTTCTTGTAAGTGTGCCTTGGAATATTCCAGACTTTAGATATTAATCATCAGTTTGATGAATGAGTGAAAAATTATGTTGATTTTAAGTTTGGCTAGCTGTTTATTGTCCTCCATTTTATTAGTCACAGTGGAATTAAATAATCCTTTTGTTAGAATTTAAAGGTTTCTTATGATCACCAAGCGTTTGTTTAAGACTCCTAGATATTTACTCTTAAAGGTCAAGAAATAGTACCATGATTTTAATATACTATAATAAATCATCTCCATTTTTAATTAACCATAGTATAGAGTAACGTCTCATGCAATTTCTGTGGGAATAATTCTGCTAATTATTATGTTGAAATTGCAGGCTCCTTCTAAAATCATTTTATAGATGTAAATTTGCCTAAATTAGGTAACTCAATTGAGCAAGTTGCCTCTATTAGAGGAAATTTATGAAGGGAAAATAGAGAAGTTGGTTTAAGCAACATGACGCTTCTAGCAGAAGGGGATGTAGGGTTGTGTGGGCTTGGATGATGTGTATCTTTTGGCAAATCTAATGACCTCATGATGGGTGCATAGGACAGAGTTTTTGGAGTAGGGTCAAAAGCAGAATCAGAAGTAGACTGTTGAGAGAACATGATAGAGCCTTCCCATCAAATGGGGAGCATGGACAATGGTTGCCTGATGCTCATTAGGAGATGGATGTCAAGGCAGGTTGTAATACTAGTTGAGTGAACTGGGCAACTCCTGGAAGGGCCACCTTACTAAAGAGCAGGACAGCATATTCATTCTCTATTTGTTAACGATTTCCTATCCCAGAAATAGAGCAGGCATTGAGAGCACTTTAATTTTGATGCTACTTCTAAGGGAGGAAGGAGAAGCTTGCTAGTGATGAAAAATGGTGGGAACTTTGGGAGACAGATTATAGTCAATTATGCAATCTAGGACATTCACTACCTAAACTTGCAGAAAGAGGAACTGATCCTTTGGACATGAATGGGCACGTGTTTGATAAAAAAAATGTGAATAATCACAATGAAAATGAAGAAGGGGAGCGATTAAGAGAACACACGTGGCTGCAATGGAAGACTTTTGCAGGCTTTGGATATAAAGGCATATGTACAAGGTGTTAAACAAGGGTCCCATGCTCAACGATAAAAGCAAATGGATATCACAGGTCTGTAAAAATACAGCCAGGAAGACTCAAGTTCAGAGTATCCAAAGTTTATGAAAATTTTTAAAAAGAAAAGATGCATGCGATTATAAGCACTGTCATTCTTGAGAACGGTAATGCAGGGTTTACTTCTTAACATTGCTTCGCTTTTTCTGATGAAAAAATACAATCTTCCACCTGGAAGGAGTTTACCTTATATGTTTAAGAGAAAATGGAAATTAAGATAATAAGAGATCAGCTAAGGACTTTAAATGAATAAATTCATTCATTCATTGAAACATTTATTTGATGTTCACTGGTTACCACTCCTGGGTCAATTGTGTGTTGGCCACTGTAATAGGTAGGAATTGGAGATTTAATTGTGACTTGAAACAAGTTAAAATCTCCAATCTTTAAAAAAAAATGTATAACCCTGGGTTTTGGAACAAAATTAGCAGATGTGATTTCCAAAGGACTAACATATCATCTTAAAGTTCCCAACCTAGAGCTGTCACCGCTGTCCTGTGTGACCCGTGTCCCCTTGGTCCTGGGCACAAGTGGCCTCTGTTCTTATTGGTGGGAACTCTGGCTGTTTATGGGTCTCTCTCACTTCACGAGGCATCCTCCACTCCTAGACTTAATCAGCTAGGTCTCCTTGTGAGTCTTTGTACCTGTTATTTTTATCTCACCATCACCGTCTGCGTAATACTGCTTAATGTGTCTCTCAGGCATTTCTTCCAGCTGCCTTTTCCATGGTTACCCTACTTTATCTTTCCATTCAGAAAATTAGTTCAATTTTCTACTGTCATTTGTTCTCTAAATAAAATGTAGCACAGGAGACCTCATTTTATGCTAGGTAGTTTCAGTGGGCTTGACACATTTGACCTAATCACACCCCGAACTGCACCTCATTTCCCGTTCGCTAACGTGTACTGAGCTCGGTGTTGGAGTATGAAGGTCAGGAGCTACTTTTAAAGCACTTTTGTTGGTCCTGACCTACTAGTTCTCATAGAGGTAGGGATGGTTAGTGGTGGTACTAGAACTGTTCAGAAAACTAGATCCTAAGCATTTGCAGTTTGATAGTATGTGTGGTAGAACAGCCTTGCTCCTTTGTTGAGCTGATTTGTTGTAATTGGAAGGTATCCCTTTCTTTCCTTTGACTTTCTCTCCTCTGAAGGGAAACAGCAGAACTTTCAAAGTTAAAGCTTCACCTAGAAACGAAAGGATTAACTCACTGACTTCTGTCTGTTTTACCTCCTAAAGTATTTCTCTGTTTTCACAGACACAAAGTAGCCCTTTCCTCTGCTCAGGGGGCACTTTGCCTCCCTCTGCACTGCCTCCCACCGCCATCACCCCTCAGCTGATCCACTTGCCACACAATGAATGGCCAGGGTGAATTTTCCTAAATGCAGGTCTGAATTTGCCACTCGCTGCTTCCATCTGTTCAATGGCTTTCCACTCGTTTTCAAATAAACTGTGTACTTTCATATATAACTTACAAGGCCCGTCGTGATGTGCCTTGGCCACCCAGACGTGGTTACCACCCTCAAACCCCATCCACACTCTGTGGTTGATGTCTCCTAGCTTGTACCTGCATCCCTGTATCATATCCTCTTATGTGCAGGTCTTTATCTTGGGGGGAGGCCTTCCCTGACGCCCCTATTCTGGGTGAGCGCTATAATGGAGTACACTTATGTGTAGATTTCCTCATCCTTGAAGTTCAAGTCTCTTTCTTCTGTGGGTGCAGACCTCATCATCCTGTTCAAGTCCCCTTCTTCTGTGTTTGACTGGAAGCTGTGTTAGGGCTTGCTCACCACTGACTCTGGTCCTTGGCACAGAGTAATTGTGCGGTATGTGGTGGTTGAATAAGTAAAAGCTATAATTTACCAGGTGATGGTATGAAAGAAAGCACAGAAGTAATCTCCTTTAGGATCTGGGTCATACCTTGTTGGAAAACTTGCAACATAGTGATAAGATTTGGTTCAATCCCTAAACATCCATTTGTGTAATTCTTGACATTTGTAAGCCTCTCCATACATCACACGGTGGTGATTAAGTATTATGCAGTAAACCCACATGCCTTAATTTTCTTTTATGATCAGTTTCTCACTAAAATAGATAAATAGAGATAAATAAATAGATAAATAATGATGCCTAGCATATGAATCTTAAAGGTTTGATTAAGAAAGTTCTCTGGTCTCAGGTGTTAGTAACAATGTCTTAGCTAAGAAAGGAAACCAGTCTTAATTTCAAGGTGACAAGGCTCAAGGGAATGTTACCTCACCTCTTTTACTGTTGTAAGTAATTCTTTCACCTCCGGCTTTTGAGATTTCTTACTTTCATGGATTGCTCTAGTGGGGATGAAATGTCAGAACTAACCTAGATGAAAACTTTATGACAGTGTTTTTCTCAAAAACCGTTTAAAAGAAATTTCCTTCATTAAATATGGCTTGGAAAAAAATGTCAGGTGAAAACTTCTCCCTGAAACAAGACTCTCTGCATATAAATCATGGTTACTTTGCTCAGTTTTTCTGCTGAGGAGGGCAAGCTCCTTGAACCTGAGGGGACATTTACTCCTGGCACTGTGCTCACCGGGTTATCTGCTGTTGCCTGGGCTGTGATGATCTGTCTAACTGATCCTCGACGTGCTTGCTTCACAAGAAAGTTCTGTGTTCATCGGACAGCGAACATGTATGGCCTGGTCTTTATGTGCAGCGTGTGCCAGGAGCAGCTCAGGCAGGATCCGGGTTCCTGGGGAAACTGCCCGCCACCCAGTCCACACCTGTGCCCCTGCTGTGTGTCTCAGGGATGTGGTGCTATTCAAGGGGTGGAGTGAGGAATCTATTTTTCACATCAGCTAAAAGGAGCTGAAGTTTTGGTAGCTTGTTCCCAGGCACATTGGCCCAACTCTATGCTGAGTTGGCTGTGCGGGAGCTGCCGTGGGGAAGCCTGACAGATCAGGCTCTGGAGGCCGTTCTGCCTATTTTCTGTCCCAAATAGGACTTCAAGTGGGGAAGCGCATGACAGCTGTCTGGGAACAGATCACCGGGGACGGGCTTGTCCTGGAAAGTTTGCATCACTCCTCCCTTTCCCCCGCTTCTGCCCCATGTATGCCCATTTCTTGGGTTCCAGATTCTTAGTATTTGGGGGGTATGGTTAAAAGAGGATGCAAGAGAAAGCTACTGTGGGGTTTGAGCAAATTGTATTTTAGCTAGAAGTAGAGATTTGTTCAGCACAAGTCCATTTGGCCTTCAAGGAAGCACCTTCAAGGGTCACCTCTCTGGGTGGGGTGAAGCCCAGTGTTGGTCGATCTCCAGGGCTTTGCTCCAGGCATGTGCCTCTCCTGGGGAGAAGGCTGTTAGAACAACTTTCATCTTGCTTATCTTTGCTGATGTTAGTGGAGGTGTTTTTCAGCTCTGAGTAATCAAACAGCAGATGGCTTTCCAGATATTTGTTAAATCTCCAATTGTACAAGGCACTATTATTAAGGCATTAGAGTAAAAATTAATATAAGAAACAGTTAATCTTTTGTTAAATGTTTATTGAGTGCTTCGCTAGGTGTCAGGCATTGGGCAAGGTGCTGGATTTTTGAAGTCATGATGTGTTCATGAACATCAATTCCATCTTAAAGTCTTGGCCAATCACTGAATCTAAACAGAGTGGTCATTCAGCTCCACAGCTGATGGAGGAGACTTCATAGGCTTTGAGAAGCGACATTGACAAGGGTAGTGACTGACTAACTGTGCGGGAGAGAGCAAAAAGCCTACCTGAGATTAACCCCCGGTTCTGGGTTGAGCCACAGGGTGGACTTTGTTACTTCCCTGTACGTGCCACTCGGATAGCTAAACAGAGAGATTATACTCTCCATTTCAGAGGCATCAGTAAAGCGCTGAGGAATAGAGACAAGAGAAGTAGAGTAACACAGAGGTAAATAATAGGCTTAGGAGTCCGACTGGCCTGGGTCCTAGTCTTGGCTCTGCTACTAGTTATGTGTGATCTGAGGGGAAGTTACTTAACCACATCAAGATGAAGTTCCTCATTTGTGAAAAGGAAGATAAAAATAGTACCTACCATGGAGATCATTGGGAAATAATATAATTAAATTATTACAATGACTACACATAAAGAACTCTGAGTGAATGTAAGATTACTGTAAGTGCTAACTGCCTTCTAAAGTCAGGGAAGGCTTCATGGTAGAGGTGGCATTTGACCTGGGTATGAAAGGCTGGGTAAGCATTAACCAGATGCAAGATGGGGGAAGGGAATAAAGCATTCAAAAGTATCTGAAGTTTCTGCAGAATAGAAGAAATTTGAGGTGCCAGGAGAGGAAGTGGACAGGCATCTTGGTGGTACATTGAGGCTACTGTGGAAGGGACTCGCTTGTCACTTAAATTGTGATTTCAAGATGGAATCTCATACATGAAATGATTGGCTTCCAGTCAATAGTGGTCCTGTAGGTTCACACGTGGACCCTCCATTCTGCTGTAAATATAGAGCAATGACAAACAAAGAGAAACGGAGAAAACCAGAGAAGCACAGTTAGGCTCAAAAACATAGTAAAATCATCTCCATGGATCAGAAGTGAAGAGGGCAGGACTGAAGCTACGGGGCTTGCTGGCACCTCCTCTGGAGGCAGGAGGTCGTTTGCCGCCTGGTCCAGGTTAGTGGGGGTAGAAAAATGCTCATTGAGTGTGAGAGGACCACGTTCACTACTTGATGACAGTGTTGAATGGGGCTCCCTCACTTGTGGAAAGGGATAAAGACGAAGAGATAAAACAGTTGTCAGACTACTGCCTGGGGTTGCACAGGTAGCTACCCGAGGGCCTAGGGAGGGAGCCATAGGAACACATTCTCAAAATCACAACTAAACCTAGTCACCAGCCAGAGCAGCAACTGGATAGGCAAGATTTTCCATGACTGCCTCAGGACGTGATGGTAGGGCTGATTCCACCCGCTGAGTGGAGACAACCTCCAAACTGATAAAGAGGGAGCCCTGGGCATAATGGGGGAAAGGGAAGGAGAGAGAGAGAGGGAGAGAGGGGGAGAGGGGGGCAAGGCGGAGAGAGAGAGAGAGAGAAACATGCAAGCCTTCTGCTCACAGTTCTGCAAACTCCAAAACAGATTTTTAAAAAATGCTAAGGAAGAATATGAAATGAAAAATTTAATGGTAACTTTATTTTACATAAAAGCAAAATTTTAAAGCCTGACAAAATTTTTTACCTCTGAAGCTCAAGAGTATTTTATCAAATTTTGAAAGAAAAGCAGGCACAAATGAAAAAGGACAAAATACACGTGGGCTTTGAAAAGATTTAGAAGCATTAATAAAGAAAATAGAGCCTTTGAAATAGAAAGCTCAGCAAATGGCATAAATTCAACATTGGACACTTTCTAAGAGAGTATTGGTAAACTGAA
Organism: Vicugna pacos; assembly: GCF_048564905.1. Classification (NCBI taxonomy): domain Eukaryota; kingdom Metazoa; phylum Chordata; class Mammalia; order Artiodactyla; family Camelidae; genus Vicugna; species Vicugna pacos. The sequence continues at coordinate 67,604,488 of NC_132994.1, read as the reverse complement.
AAACTTACACAGGACACATGTGGCACAGAGAGATACACAGACTAAAAATTAAGACAGAAAATTAAGAGCAGAAAATAATGGACTAATTTTTTTTTTTAAAGAAAGAGGTAGAAAGAGTTCTGAAATTCTGAAATAAAAGACCAAAACATATTCCAGGTTGTAGAGAACTAAAATTTTATATATCGCAGGAGGGATTGTTAAGTAGGACAACCCGAAAACAATTTGGGGCTATCTGAAAAATTTAGGATGCACATATCCTGTGACTGCAGTCCACTCTCAGATAAAAACTCTAGTCCAGGGGAACACATGCCCGCATGCACAATGGAAATTGTACAGAGTTGTTAACTGCCTGAATACTGTGGTCGTGCACAACTGTAGATTAAATGTGTGTCAGTATGGGAAGGGATAAATAAATCATGGTATTTTCATTCACTGCAGTGCTATTAAAAAAAACTCAGAAACACAGTATTGAAAATTAAATATCTATGTTAATGCTATTATTTATAGTACTGTGAAATATTGCCTATAAATACTCAAATTGCATGGTAATGTTGAATCTCACGTGAGTGCAGTGTAATCCGGGGTGAATGAGAGGGAAATGGAAAAGGGAACTTGTGCATATGGAGACACAGTTTTGTATATATTCCATTCCCTTCAAAATAGAATGAAAAAGCAAGAAAGAAAAGAAGGAAGAGAGAAATGTGTACTCAGTACGTTAGACTATGAGTACAGTTGAAACTTTTGATACCATGTTGTTAAATTGCTTTTCAATTTCCACACCCCACTGTTAGTGGGTAAGTAGGCCTCCGTAACTTACGCAGGAAGAGCATGAACATAAACTTGGAAGAGGGCGCACGACAGTCTGTGTCTTTCGGCACGACGCCCTCCTCTTGCCGTCACATCTCCTCTGCTCAGTCAGGATGCTGGGAAGAGTGGTCCTCAGTGCCGTGATGACTTTTTCAATCCCCATTCCTCCCCCACCCACTGGAATTTGTCTCCCAGCCCCACATGATATGAAACTGTTTCACCCAGGTCTCGAGTGACTCTTTCTTTCCCTTTCACCCTGGCGGTATTTGACAGTCGGGCTCACCTTTCTCTTCCGTGACACCCCCGTCCTGATTTTCTTCATTCCTTCATTGTCGCGGTCTTTCTGATGGTCTCCTTTTGTGTTGCTTCCATGTAATAGATGGGTTTTCCTTTGGATTCTGACTTCAACCCCTACGATATTCTACACATCTGGGTCACCTTATCCAAACTCAAGACTTTTCGCTCTCTATCCACTGATGATTCCCAATTTTGTATCTTGAATCCAGATTTTCTCCAAAACCCTATACTCTTAAATACTACGTACACTGACCATTCCCACTTGGCTGCCTCATATGTACATCAAACTCAATATGTTTACTACTGAATATATGTGTGTGTGTGTGTGTGTGTGAACCGTGCCCTGTATATTGTTGTCATTTATTCGGTTGTTTGAGCTGGAAGCCCTTTCCCGGGCTCGTTGCTCTCCCTCACTTCCCACATTCTAACTTCCTCCTCTCCCTCTCCTCTCTCCACCTCCCTTGCTTCTCTTCCTCCTCTCCTCCACCTCCATCTCCCCTCTCTCTTCCTTCTTCCCCTTCTCCCTGGTCCTCCTTTTATTTCTCCGATTTCTCTCCTGTGTAGAAAGTGCCCTCGCATCCAGCTTCCCCTCAAGCCCTAGTCCCTGCTTCTCTGTTTTTCTTTCTATAACGTCAGCAACCAAAGCTAATGCCATAAAGGCTACTACTTTGTGCGTTCTAGTCTTGAAATAAATCATTTGCATTTTGCCATTTACTTCTGCGACTTTGGGCAGAATTCCGAGCCTCCATTTGCTTCAGTTTCCTCTTCTGTAAGCCGTGCATTACGATAGCACCTAAGCCATAAGTGTCATGAGAATTCAGTCCAGGTATTTGTGAAAAGACTCTGAGCACTGCCTGGCACATTGTGAACATTGTATAAATACAAGCTTTAGATAGATTTCTTGGTCGTCATTGTTTTCAGTTACTGTCCATTGTTATTAAAGTATCTATTCTCTGTCTCCACTTTCACTACTAGAAATTTTCTTTTCATATCAACTTACTGAGTAATATTTAAAGTGGTTAGTCTTCTGAAAAAAAAGTTTTTCACGTATTTTCACAGGTAAAATTTTAAGTATTTAAAAGCTGTGTAACTCTCTTTATAAAGTTGGGTTTCATTCTCCAGGTAGGAGGAAAGATGCTTGTGGGGGAAAGGTTCTTGTACAGAAACACCCCTAGCAGCTTTATCAGCTGGAGCTGGCTTGGCTCTAAAATACTTAGTGATTTTTGTGGCTTGATTAAAGTATTGGTGGCTTAAAATTGGCAATGATGTGAGGTTTTTTACACCCTGGAACTCGGGTCAATGCCACAAATCAGGACCCATTTATTAGCATATCACTGTATAATTTTGCTTAAGACCAAGATCATTCTGAAGTTTGATGTAATGACAAACCATTTAATGGTGAATTTTAATATATTACTGGGCTAAGTTGCACCTGCAAGATTTAACAATTACTATGTAAATTAGAAGACAATATAATCATTACCCTGAGCTTGGGTGTGAGCGCTAGCATTCAACATCAGAGGAGGACCAAGTGAATTTTTAAACCATCTTAAAGACTAAAAGAAAAATCCTCTTTTTCAATAAAAAGGACACATATATTTCAAAGAAAAAATTCCTCAGATCTTAGAGCCAAGTTAGGGCAAATTCAGAATTTAGAATAATTCTTCAGTTTTACCTATAACATCGCAGTGGGAAGAGGACGGTATGAGCAGACTATCTTATTAGACTTTGGCTATTTGTTGTGATGATAAGAGATAATTCGCCTTTTGAAAAACTGTCTCATGAAATGCTCACCGGTTGCTTGGCTTCTTCTCGCTCACCGAGTGAAAAAAAAACCACATGTAAGATCTTTTTGAAACTGACTACTTCGCGGGTTCCACTTCCTGTTGTGAGGAGTTAGCCGTATCTCAGGCTCACTAAGTTCTCAAGATTGTTTTCATTCTCTCATGTAAACCGGTTTAGGTTTCAACTTCATATATATTATGTGAAACTGAAATTCTCTGAAGTTTGTTGTTCTATAATCTGCAGTTCTGCTTCTGGTTGGGGCGAACGGTTTGAACAGTTATGTTTTAGATCTTATTATAATAATTTGCCTTAGGAGAAGTACTGTCGAAGGAGGGTTGACTTAATGACTAAACTCCCCTGCTCCCCTTAAAAAGAGTTTGAATAAGTCCTCTCTGGGTGTTGGGTACTCACCCTGCTTGATGTATTGTCCGGCTTGGAGCCCCACTTCTCATTCAGCCCAGGTGCATAGATCGAGGCTTGGTTCTGGGCAAAGGTGAGACAAAGCCTATGGTTTGATTTGGGGCTTTCTCTAGACTCAGCTGCTAAGTTGGGTGGTGGAGCTGGAGCGCCCCCAGTAGCACTGGAAACCTGTGGATGGATGGAGGAGATTCACTGGCTCCCAGTTGGGAGGGATGGAGCAGGTACTGCCTCCCTTCTCAGATCTTGTAGCTGTCCTTTCCTGCTTCCTCTCCTGTCTTTTCAAAGATGCTCCTTTTGTGTGAATGAATGTGACTCACCTTGCTCAGATGGGGCCAGAACCGTCTAGGAATCCTCTGTCTGCACGTCCCTCTTCTCCCTGCCCCCCTGGCTCTCAGTCTGTCTCCAGTGCTCCTGGGATCTCTTGGATCCCAGATTTTCTTAAATTGTTCCAGTGTCTAAATTGACTTACTCCCTTCTTTGCCTTTGGTCCTGGCTCTCAGCTAAGTTTTAGCTACCCATATATTTTGGGTAAAATATTTTGGGCTAAAATATTTTGGTAATAGGTTTTACTGACCTCAGATAATTGCATATACAAAAGAGCGCAAGACACCGCTTGAGAGAATGGAGGGAATTTTAGGCCAAGATGCAAGTCAGTGTGGGAGATGTCTTGTGAAGTGGAGCTGAGACTTGGTCGAAAATGCCCAATGTTAGTTGTGTGACTCTATCATGTCTGTCCTGCCAGAGCTTCAGGGCAGCTGCTGCCTTTGCATGTCTTTTTTTTCCAAAAGGATGCTTAATTTCTTCAGGGATAAAACTTTGTTCTGATATTCATAAAAGAAAAAGTCAGTATAGGATTTCCTAGGAAATATAATTTAAACACTTGAAGATCATCATTATTGCTGAAGGAAATACAAATGTTATCTATCCTAAAAACTATTATGAAATTTTTATTTATTAGATATGAATGATTTGTTTATATCTATAATCATATATTATGTAATCATGTAATATTATATTGCATGTAAAATCACATAAAGTATTTTTAGTTTTCAGTGCATTTATATGTACAATCATTTTTTTTTTGGGGGGGCTGGGGGAAGTAATTAGGCTTATTTATTTATTTATTTTTGATGGAGGTGCTGGGCATTGAACCGAGGACCTCCTGCATGTTAAGCAGGCTCTCTACCACTGAGCTCTGCCCTCCACTCTACATGTACAATCTTGTTAAATATTTGTGAGACCTATAGGATTAGAATTATTACAAATATCTTGATTTTACAAAGGAGGAAGTTGGCTTTGAGTGGCAAACTGACCTTTCCCTGGGTAGCACAGCTACTAATTATACAACAAAGAGTTGACTGCAGGCCTCTGATTTAAAAATCCCACCCTATTTCCACTGTGTCATAGTCCCTCTTTACACAGAGTACAACAATTGTAGTTTCAGATCAATAGTTAAATTAGATACAGAGAATTCCAGCCAGGTGCATTGAGAATCACATTATAAAATGTTGGAATAAGATTGCCTACCATTTTATAGAACTGCTTTTCAAGTATGTAAATTTTTTTCCCAATTCTCCACTTGTTACCATACGTTATTTGAACCTGAACAAATTCAGCTTAGATATTGTGGAGAAAAAAAATGAAACTTCTTTAATCTAAAATGTCTCTCTTCACACACACACACACACACACAGAGCCATTTGAAAGCATTTTTCTGTTTTCTATTTTTGTTGATAGCTTGATAATTTGACACAAATTATTTAAAATGTATTGTGAAAAATGTGTATTTCAGATATATTGTCTTATGTCTGATTTGAATATTTGAATAGAAATTGGTAATTAATTTATCTTCCATAAAACATATGAAAAATAGTCACAAATACTTAGACAATAAGTAATTTAAATTTGGCTGTAAATAAGAATTTTCTGATAAGAAGGGTTGATAAGTACCTAAAGTTCACCAAAAGAGGTTGTGGAATTTCTTTTTTGGGGATGTTTAATTCATGTGGTTTAGATGTAACCCTATGTGGTAACAGGACCACGAATTACTAGTCTGATCTGTAGCATTATAAGATTGTAATGATTATCTATTTTTATTTCTATTATTTAGAAATAGCAAGAGAAGAAGCATGATATAATTTTTTCTTCTCTCAAAAAAATAAAAAGGGAAATACTTTATTATTTTTAAGAACTTAAGTGAACTGTCCTGTCATAACTAAAGTGGTAGTGAAAAAGCTGCCTGTGGCTGGAAACAGGAAACATCAGTGATAAATGCTGTGTTACGTATTTTTTTTTCCAGGTGCAGCTCAATGTATATTGAGTCTAATTAGCACATTTTGTGTCTCAGCGAGTAGCTCCCCGTTAGCTCTGCTTGGAGAGTTTTTTTTAGCTTCCATCCTGCTCATAAACACTGCCACCTCCTCCCTCCTTCTCTCTTTACAAATGTTACAACACAATCAGAAATTTCCTCTTTTCTTCCCTTCCTGCATTTCCAGCAGGTTCCCTTGCGTCAGAAGCAGAGAAGGAAAACTCAAGGTAATTAGATCTTTTGTGTCTTTATCTTCTGTTTGTGTGCGTGAGTGTCGCTTTCTCTTGGATGCCTTCTGTAGGATCAGATTTTTGTCTGCCTTAATGCTACTATCAGGCGGTGGACGGCAGATTAATTTGGGGTTATCTTGGATCGATTTTAAGAAATGACGGCATGCCGTTCATTTGGACTAATCTCCCGTGGGATGTCAACAGAGCTCAGGAAGACTGGCACAGAGTCGGGTGGCTGTGTTTCTAGGTGGGCATTAACCCTTCTCTGTCTGTTGCATAACTACTGCTATTATTGTTGAAATGAGCTGTGTTGGTGCAGTGATGTGCCTGCCAGACTCATCATGGTTTTCATCTTTCTCAACTTATTTGGTTGAGGAATATTCTAAGACTAACACTTGCACGTGAGTCTCACTGTTTCCTTTGATCGTATCTTGTACCTTCTAAGCATCAAATGAATGTTTAAAAATAAACTACTTTTTGTTTGCATTTACTTTGCATAAATCTTGGTTAAAAAAGAATCCGACTTCCAGGAGGTAAACAATGAACAGTTACCTTTCATTCTGTCACATAAAGCAGGGTAATAACACATTACCTTTTCATGTAATTGTTGCAGGGTTTTTCACCATGAGTCGGAGGAGGATATCGTGTAAAGACCTGGGGCATGCTGACTGCCAGGGGTGGCTGTATAAGAAAAAGGAGAAAGGAACTTTCCTAGGCAACAAATGGAAAAAGTTCTGGGTGGTGCTGAAGGGATCGTCGCTGTACTGGTACAACCATCAGTTGGTGAGTCCACCGCTTTCCTCCCGTGCCCGGCCTCTGTAACAAGGGGTGGGTCAAAGGCCAGTGCAGGGCAGGTGATCCCCATGGGAAAGACAGTTTTTATTTCTGGGATCTGGGACAGAGCAAATGAACAAACACGTTCTAGAAACCATTTCTGGTCCAATAGATATGTAGGTCATTCGACTACTTTACAGAGAAGAAAATCATCTTGCTTGACTGACCTTTGATTGGAGACAAGCACCCAAATGTATAAAGGAGGATTTCAGGGCCTATTAATATTACTCTTCCATGAGAAATGCTAATCACTTCAGGATTTACCTGAGCAGCACTTGATAGGGGAACGTGACATTGTTAAGATCTCTACTAAAAAAAAGGGGACTCAACTTTAAGACCCACTGGGGGTGTAAACTGTTTCAGTCCACATTCTCCTTTCTTTATTATCTCCTCCTTTATTATCTTCTTTTCCTCTGACCGTCTTTATGGGCGGGTTGGTTCTGGGATCGCTAACCTGTGTGCCAGTGTTGTGTTGGTGGCTGTCCTCTCTCGTTCTTTGGCGTGTGCAGTGATGGCATTAAACTAATGATGCTCGGAGAGCACTTGATGAGAAAGTTGCCTAATTTGTCTGGTAATAGGCAGTACAATTTTGTGGTCGGCTTCACAGGCTGGTTTCCTGTTGGGAAGGGCTGGCAATAAAAGTTATTGTTCAAAGGTGCGCTGATCTTTCCTGGCTTGAAACATTTTGAAAATAACGATGTTGCTGAATATCGAATTAGAGCCCTTTCACGTGGGAACTCTGTCCACTAACCCCAGAGCTGTCAACTGCTGATCTCAGCAGAGCTTGGGTTTCTCTTTGTGGTACAGTCGAGGTCAGCAATGGGTGTGCTTTAATCTATGAAGGGGAAATTATTTAAAAATTGCCCATTAGCCAGAAAAATTCTTTTTTATGTGACACCATTCTTTTAAAATGATTTGTGCACGCCCATCTCTCAAGCAACAAAGCTTTAGGGCATGAAACTTTATAAATGTAGTGTAAGTGCCCTGTGCAGTTGGTGGGCGACATTTTTAGTTGATAAATTTACATTCACTGGCCACTAATAAAAAATGTGTGCCCCCACGTGCCCCAAAGCATCTGTCCTGCAAGGATCCAGTTAAAGTGGACTCAAATCCAATGGCAGGGCCGTGGAGTAAGCACTCCCCCGCTGTGCTTCTCTCTGGAGCCCCTCTCCTCGTCCTCTGTTCCCAAGCTTATTGCTTTGGTTTCACTCAAAACATGGCACAGACATCTTCACTGAGTTTTACAGAAATGTACTTTTTGAGCTTTCAGTCAGTTTGAACAACCTATCAAAGATTTGGGAGGTTCACGAGGACGAACCCCCTTGCAGAGTATGCAGTCTTCCACTGTCTTCTTTTCTCTCTTTTCTTCGTCCCTTCTGGGTCCATTCATCTCCCCGTCTAGCATGGAATGGTTTTACCCAAATTGAGGCAACCTGGGGCTGGGGTCTATCCTAGGGCATTTCCCCTAAACAAATACAGCTTCCTTCTTAAGGAAGGTTAGTTAATTAAGGTCTGTAGACATTTCTTCCTCTCGTTTATAATATTTTAGGCTCTTGCTTTTGGTTCGTTGTGGCCAGTGATGGTCCGCGTCTTTCAGAAAACGAGAGGGCTTACTGATTTGCCTTCTAATAGCTCTCTAGGAATTTTCCAAGGCTGTTGGAAGGACTGGGTGCCGACGGAGCATGGCACCACTGTGGGAAGCAATGAAGCTCAGATATAAGCATGGTGTTCGTTTTCTCATTCAATCACATCATTCTGCATGTATGTTCTGGGTGCTGTCCCTGTCTTCATGGAATTTAGAGGAAGCCCCCTCCATACCATACACAGTTAATACAGAATTGGCTTATCTGGCTTCATCAGTTCATTTGGCTTAAGCTTCTCTTAGAGGAGCAATCGATTACCTATTTTAGGCATTAGGAGTCTCATGCTTCCACTGGGAGCAGGGGAGCAGCGCTGTTGACTGAGACCAGACTAGAAAGAGGAAAAGGAGGGAGCATCTGACCCACTCAGCACCCCGTCCTCACTTGCTTTCATGCACACACCTAAAGCAGTATTCAGGTAGCAAATCATGTAGAGGAATAGAATCAGATTAGCAACGTTGAATGGAGAATATGTTTACTGTTATCTGGCACAGAATCATCCTATTAAACTAGTAGAATATAACGGAAGGACCCTTTCAGCTCCCTAATTCTATGACTATGTGACAGTGGAATCCTCTCTCTCCACACACATGCACACACCCTGATATCTCAATTATGTTTGTTTTGGGGAAAAAAGGCTACCCAGTGAATACTTAATTAACAGTGTCACAGTCCTGCTATCTGCGTGAACAACTGTGAAATAAGAGCCAACACATACCCTCAAGCTGAGAACGTTCACTTCCTTCCTGTCACTCAAGCAGTTCCGGTTCAGCAGAGTAGCTTCCCAGGCACCCAAGCGTGATGAGCAAACTACTTCGTCCTCTGCCTTCCCGACTCGCCGTTCTTTCTTACATGGTAATGGAGCTGATGGCATCACAGCCAGAGCCATCACTTACTGAACGCCTACCATACGCCAAGGGATAATCTGGGTACCTCTCATACATGCTTTCTTTAATGCCTCAAAAGTACCCTCCGAGGTAGCAATCATCACCACGTCTTGAAAGTTGGGAGGGCTGAGACTCCGAGACCCTGTGCATGTTGCCCCCAGTGACCCAAGTCCTAAGTGGGGCAAAACAGATCCCCTCCAGCCCCTTTGACTCCTCAGCCCAGGGCTGTTGCCATATGACAGCCTGACCCCACGCAGGGACGAGGATAAATCCCCCGTCATCTGCCTTTACGGTAGGGTTTTCAAAGAACAACTCTAGAAATGAAATGTGGGGCAGCTCTTTTGTGCAAGTACAAGCGAGCTCATGGGATCCCTTTGCTTGTTTCTGTGGTTCCCTGACACAAGCCGAGGGGACCACATCACCCTTCCCTCTCTCAGCATTCTGTTGTCATGGTTGCTACCCAGTAGCTGAGATGGTGCCCCACACTTCACTGCTTCAAGCAGCATTACCCAGATTTCCTCGAGAAAGGTCAAGTCCAGAGCCTCATCTACCATTTTTCACAGCCCGCAATACTTGCGTAGACGATGATTCAGTGCACGAGAAGGCATGCTGAGTCTTACGGAGCCATATTCAAGTTTAACAGCCTTAAAAATCCTGGCTGTTGAAAATCCTGAGTTGAAATCCAGGCCCTAAAGTCTTTCTCCCCCTAGTCGCTTCAAGCTTATTCGTCCTCCTAAGTCGAATTTTAGTTTAAATAGTGCATCCTCTCGGTATTCTTGCCTTTCCCCTGACCTAGATCAGGCTGCCTCTTCCGCTCCCAGAGCAGCCTCTACTTGACCTTACTACACTTCTCTTTCTCTTAGGTGCATGTTGTCAGACCTGCTGTTTTCCATAGCCGACGACCCTCTCTGTAGAGCAAGACCACAGTACGTCTTTAGCTCCTTGCATGGTGTCTGACAGTTAGTAGGCACTCAGATAATGCTTGTTGATTCCATAAATAAGTGAGATTTAGGAATTATCAGCATTTACCTTACCCTTAAGAATGTTGAGAAACGGGATGGTGAATAAGGACTGCTTTTGACGGAAAATAATTTTCCAGTAAAGATGTTTCCACATCTATTCCTAAAAAATACAGGAAGAGGTACAATTGGAGAGTTGTCAGATGGGCTCCATGGTCCCACATGGGTCCCACATAGCTGCTCCCATTCTGCTAACATCTCATCAGAGGCTGCTTTATTAGGTGCTTTCTAAGCATGGCCTCTGGTCGAAAACGAGGGTTGATTGATCAAGATCACGAGGCTGGGGGCAGAAATGTTGAAAGAGAGAAGGAAGGTTTTCCAGGGAAGTCCCTCCATGCTAGCGTTTCACCTGGATTCTAGGTGTAGCTGGAGACTAATGTTTGGGATCAATATCTTGTCTCTGGTGACAGAGAAGCAAAGTTCCGAATCATTGTTTTCCTTCAGGCACATCAGTATGAAGTAGTGACAGGATCGGTCCTTAAAGGTGTTATTACTTATTTGTTAAAACTATCTTAAATTTTAATATTTTTAGATTTCTCCCTTTTGCTGTAACTTCTTATTTTTCTTTTCTAAGAATTCTTAATTAAAATTTTGCTTAGTTCCTTGGGAAATGTATTATGGATTTTATTTATACCCAAGACAGATCATATGGTAAATTTTATATATATTATTTTATTATAGAACCCGCTTAAAATCAGTGAGGTTCTTAAATGTTTTTACTCATCTTTGTAGTATATTTTCCTACATTATCCAAAAACATCATGTGGACTATCAAAATACATCAAGGGAACATATGCGTTATGCTGGTATACAATTTGGAGACATTGCCCAAACAATTTAAGCTTTAATTACAAAGCACCATTTAATGTTAGTAACAGATAATATATTAAAAAAATCTCTTTTTAAGTGAGCTCAACGCGAAGAGGTTATCATCCATCCATCCATCCACCCACCTGCCCACTCACCTACATATCCTTTCACCAGCATTTACTGAGGACTTAAAAATAATTTGGGCTAACTGTTACAAATGCTATTATGGGATTTAAAAAAAAAAGACTAAAATTCTTCTCTCAATTAAGAGTTCACAGACAGGTGGGGGGAAAAGACCTATGTAAATGCCATGCTCAGAGAAAAATTGGTGAAAAAAATGGTTCTGGGGTTGAGCGATACAGATGAATTCTGTACATTCCAGGGATGAGGGAAGTATTCTGGGCCAAATGTGAGGGAATTCTGCCACAGCAACTTTTGTTCCTGGAAGATTCTCTTTCCTTTTTACCCAGGAAGGTGTGTGTTTTTTCTTTTTTAAAAAATTATTTTCCAAAGCTGAATGATTTCCTTGGTCAGAGGCCAGCCTTCTTCACTAGATAAACAGTTCTTACCAATTAAAAACATTATTTCCGTGGGTTGCAGTGAATATAGAAAGGCTGTTTCATGGGAAAAATTCTCTTAAGATCAGCCTTGGAAAGCAGTTTTTTCCCCAAGGATAGAGGGTAGGGGGATGGGCATTCCAGTCTGGGACTAATATGGGCAAAGGAATGAAAATATAAATGAACTGTGCCAATCCGTTGTGTTAGACATTATACTAAATACTCTTAATAACCTGGCAAGATAGATTTTATTGTTCTCATTTTCCAAAGGAGTTTACTGAAGCTCAGGGGGTTTAAGTAACTTGGGTTGGGTAAGGAGTAAACGGCAAGGCTGGGATTGAAAAGAGACCTACCAGTACCAAAGCCAGACTATGGCCTGGGTCTGCACGGCCTCCCCATTCAGAGATGCGCCAGGACTGGTAAATGGGGTCTCAACTGCACAGGGCAGGAGTGTGGATTTGATCCAGCAGGCAGTAGGGAGCCACTGCATATTCTCGAGCCTGGAGATGATCTAATGGAGTTGGCCTGTGAAAATATTAACCTAGCAGTAATAAATGGGATGTATTGGAGATGAAGGAGCTTCCAGAGGGCCAGTGAGGAGGTGGTGACAAAAGGCAGATATTGAGACACGAACTCCTGGACTGTAAATGGAAACTGAAAGTCTGGGACATGCCACACACGGGGAGACTGGGAAAATAATATGAAAATTGAGAGAAGACAAGTTTGTGGCTAAAAATGGAGAATTTTATTTAGACTCTTTGTCATTTACTTTTTTGGGTCTATTTTAGTTTTGTACATTCTTTCTCTGTATAGAAGGACTAGAAACCATGTTTGTTAGTGGTGAAGAACTGGCCTTGATCGATGCCATTTGTGCTATTGCGTCAACAGCTGAAGGGAGCCCAGGGGCCCCTGGGCCTTGTACAGTAAAGGGGAATTGCCAACCCTTTGTTTCATAAAAACTTTTGGTGAACTGGTGAGGTTTGCAATCTGGTTTAATGCATATTATGCAGATTTTTCAGTTCTTTGCGAATCCAGCCTGCCTGCCCAAATGTGGCTGTCCTCCCCCCTCACCGTCTGAGTGGGTCCACCTGTCTGCTGTTTCAAGGAACCGTGTCTGTATCAGACGTGTGAATTTTGGAGGATCTCAGGTTTGGAAAGGATTTTTCTTGGAATCAGTTTTATGAGAATCTCTATAGGGAAGACCCGCTACTTGAAAGCCACAATTTCTCTTTTCGTGTTCTGAAAGTTTCATTAAATATGGAACATCTTTTTTTTTCCCCCCAGCATAACAAAAGTAAGGAGCGGGTTAATTCTCCCTTTGAAAGAGACATGTTAAGCCTTAGCTTAATCACCTATTGCATAGATTCTGAAAAATGTCCGAGTGAGTTTACCATAGGCTGAACAAAAATTCTGTAGGAATGTATGAACACCGCCATTGGAGCTTCTGTTCCTTTTTTGCTTTGTCCCACTGCAGCGTAAACACCTGAGGATCTATTCTTTACCCTCTGGTTTACGCTGTGTCCCTAGAAGCCAGCACCAGTAGGCACAGAGTAGGCACCAGCAAGTTTTTGAGAAAATTACATATCACATTACTTAATTATCAATTAATTACATAAATCAATTAATCAAAGCATTATTGAACATCTGATATATTCCCAGAGTCCCACCAGATGAGATGCTTTATGAATTATGGGCTTCTAAGTAATTTGATCTCCGTATTCATTGTTTTAGCCAATAACCAACTTCTGAGTGTATCCCAAACAAAATTCCAATATTTAAACATGTTTCTTCAGTGAAGACAGTTCAGACCAACTGAGGAAAATGGATGAACTCTTCGCCAAGATGTGTTCCTAGAGTTTGTCCGGGAAAGGAGAGCGAGGAGGGGGAAAGATGACAGGTCTACACAGGGCACTGTAAGGGAGCAGTTTGCCTCCAGATAGGACTGGTGGGCGAAAGGGGTGAACCCGACTGTTTAGGTACCACTTGAAAACCTGAACAGAGGAGTGAGTGAGGACTCTTTGAATTCTGTTCCTTCCCTCATTATAATTTCAGATATGTGGAAAAGATCTCTAAAATGGGTGCTTGGTTTTGCTTTAATGTACTTGTTGTCTTTGATGCTATCACTGTGTCCTCAAACTTATTTTCCTTGGAAGATCCTAGAATGTATTTCTAAAATAAGGGTCTCCCCCCCTCCCCCCGGCCTATTAGCTTTATGATCGGGGACAGTCAGTAGCTGCCAGGCTGTTTTTTAACAACTTCTTGTTGCTAAATTCACACAATGTGGGAACAATTGCTGATGTTGCCAATGTTATTTTCCTTCAAATTCTTTCTAAACTTTTTGAAAGCAATTGTGAAACACTAAGACTATGAAATTTTTCATTTCTTGTCTTGTTCTCCAGAGGCAGTGCTAGGCTCAGGCACTGCTGACTTGGAAGAGGATGCTAGGGTCCAGGACATAGACTGGGCTTTATCAGAGGGCAGTCCTCTTACTTCACAGCAGTGGTGAAATGTCCCATCAGGGGGACACAGCATTGTCTCTTGTCTTCTTACTTATGGGCAGTGCGCTGTGCTTTTTCTGGAGTTTCCACAACCTCTCTCTGTTTTACTTTATCTTTGCTTGGTAGAATCCAGCCTCTTGCTTCTTGGAAATTTAAAGAATTTAAAAAAAATGCCTTAAGTAATTAAGAAAACGCTTTAAAATATCAGACAGATATAGAAGCAAATGGAAATAAATGAATTAAGATCATTTATTTATTTAAATGAGTTATGATTCCATCACCGTGATGTGATCACTGCAAACATTTTGAGATCTCTGTTTCCCACCACCTTTTTTTTTAGGTTTTCCAAAAGTAAAATTGTGCTAAGCATGATATCGTAACTTGATTTTCTCACTAAGCAATGTATTATCAGCATACTTTCATGTCAATACGTACATATCCACAACATCATTTCTAATGGCTGTGAGTTCTACATATGGATAGATCATAGTTTATCAATCCATAGACTTTAAAATCAGAAATCCTCTTATTTTAAAATCCTTTAATAGAGCTAAAAGGAAATAGAATATACAAACATACATACACTAAATTGAATATAAAGCAATATATATTTAATTTATAGTTATGTGGGTGTTTAATATATGTATTTATATAACTATAAATATGTGCATAAATACATTGGCAGGTGTGTGTGTGTATAACTCAGTTATTCTTTTAGCAGGAAGCAGGAAGCAGGCGGGCAGGAAGGTGGGTTTCGCCAGCATGGGTATAAGGGACAACGGTCACCCGGACTCTTTCCTGTACTTTCTTACTAAGTTATGTAGTCCTAGGTCAGTGATGTAACTCTGCATTCATTTTCTTACACGTACACTTTGACCAAGAACACTCTCCCTACGTAATTCAGAGTGATTTTGAGAAGGTCAAATGCATCTTACAGCAATATAAAAAAAAATCAAAGGAATACATACAAAGAAAGGCAATTTTATATTTGCTTTAGATGAAATGTGCTTGCATAAAATTGTGATTTTAGGATGCAGGAGAATTGTGATAAGGATTTTCAGACACCAGAAATGGCTTTTTTTTTTTCTTTTGGGCGGCAATGGATTATCATAGGCTAGAGATTCTAAAAATATGCCTCCTGGCCCTGTGTAAAGGGTGATTTTAAGCCATAAAACAGGAGAGGGAACTAAGAAGCCCTGGAGATTCTTCAGCACAGCAGTTCCTGTCCTGGAGGAAGAGCTCAGGTAATCCACGATTTAGTGATGAGGGCTGAGTGCACATTTCCCAAGCAGTAGAATGAGAAGTGGCCCATGGGATGAGCTGAACTTTTGGTTAGATTTGAGGATTTTTCTGAGAAGTCATTATTGGAAGATTTATCACCCCTCTGGAGCAAGCTCTTTTAAAAGCCAAGGACCCAGCTGCTTCTACACACAAGCTAACTGATAAACTCATCTGTCATCTTGCTGCTGTGTTTAGTCTTCCACTTATAAAATATGTTTTAAGAACATTTCAAAAAGAAGCTATATAGTGGAAATTTCAAACAAAATATTTAATATTTTTTAAGGGACTGATAATTTAGAAGAACATGTTTGAAACAGTGTCTTCAAAAAGGACACAAGGAAGTGACATGCTGTAGTCAAAGACGTCCCTGGGTTCTGAATCGGGAGGACAGGTCCTACTCTGATGCTGAAGCCACTTAACAGCTTAAAGCAACCACCCACCCTCTCTGGACCCTTCCTCCTTCTCTGTTAAACAGTAACGTGAATAACTGGCTATTCCCTGCGGAAGAGATGGTGCTACTGAACAGCGTGGTAAATAACCACTGAAATTTTCCTATTTTGAATCTTTCGAAACTTACTATGGCAAATGCGTTTTCGTCCTTTACTGACAAATAATGATTTCCTGAGTAGTGTCTTAAATTTCTTAAACCTATTTTTTAAAAATTGTGGTGAACTGCACATCACGTGAAATCTCCCATTTTAACCATTTTTCAGGGTACAGTTCAGTGGCATTAAGTACATTCATGTTATTGTGCAACCATCTCCAGGACTCTTTCCATCTTACAAAACTGAAATGCTGTATTCATTAAACAATAACTCCCATTTCTTCTTTCCTCCGTCCTCGGCAACTACCATTCTACTTTCTGTCTTTATGAGTCTGCCTATTCTAGGTACCCCATATAATTGGAATCATACAGTGTTTGTCCTTTTTGTGACTGGCTTATTTCACTAAGCATAATGTCTTCAAGCTTCATTGCATCAAGTTGCAGCATGTGTTAGAATTTCCTTCCTTCTTTAGGCTGGATGATATTCCATTGTATGTGTCTACCGTATTTTGTTTATCCATTCATATCTGTTGAGGGCCACTTGGGTTGTATCCAACTTTGGGATACTGTGAATAATGTTACTGTGAATATGGGTGTACAGATGTCTCTTTGAGACCCTGCTTTCAATTTGTTTGGTTATATACCCAGAGGTGGAATTCCTGGATCGCCTGATAATTCTGTTTTTAATTCTTTGAGGAAATGCCATGCTGCTTTTTATGGTGGCCATTTTACGTTCCCACCAGTGGAGCACAAGGCTTCCCTTTTCTCCATATCCTCACCAACACTTGTTATTTTCTGTTTTTCTGTTTGTTTGTTTTTGGATAGCAACTATACTAATGGGTGTGAGGTAGTATCTCGTTGTGGTTTTGATTTGCATTTCCCTTGAGCATCTTTTCATGTTCCTTTGGCCATTTGTGTATCTTCTATGGAAAAACGTCTTTTCCCATTTGGGGTTGTTTTGTTGTGGCTGAATAGTACCTTAATGGCACTCATGAAACTCATGAAAACAGTTTGAAGAGATTGAATATTTCTGAAGTATTGCAGGATTTAATATACATTGTGTGAAGGCACGATTATATGTGATTTTGAAAGAACTAAACTTATTTAGTTATTTCTCCTAAATTTCTAATATTGAAGCAAATGTACCAGATTTCAAATTTTCCTAAGTGCTGCTCCTTTATTTACTCTTCCCCACTCCTGCTGTAACTGTGGATGGTAGATGAAATTTATTGGGAAGCAAGAGGTGTAATTTATTCTGTAGTAGTAAGATTTAGTAAGATTCCTTTCTATTCATTTAAAACTTTTCTTCCTTTTTAGTGCTTTCCTCCTTTCTTTTTCTGACCATGTTGCTGAAGAGACCAACTCTAAGTAGGTGAAACTGATAGCATCTCTGGGGTTTTAAGGCTTCTGAAGGACTGAGGGGAGATGACGCTGGACAGGGACAGGTCACAAATGGCCTTGTGTGCTCTGTGGTGAAGGTTTTATATTATAGAGAACAATAACATAGGATGCTTTTACACTAATGTTTCCATCTTGCTTTTGATAATTGTTTTTAAAAATGATACTTCAGAAGGTAATGACTATCTTTGTATGTCAGACTACTAGAAAGTTCACTAGTAACTTACTTTCATTTAAGATTTGATTTCACAGGGAGTGAATGGGAGGATGTAAGTAAGAATGGCTGGCTAGCAGAGCTGATTTACAAATCATAGAGTAAGATGCTAGTCACTTCTTGGTCACCACTTAAATATGACTTAATATGACAACGAGGTGGCCATATCCTTGGGTGATTTTTAAAAGGAAGTAATGAAGAGGGACTATGGCGCCAAGCAGATGGGCTGCTCATGAGCAGGAACCCTGAGTGATAATCTTTTCTGGGAGAGGAGTAGCATCTTGGTTTTGAGTTCCCAGAAGCAGACCTTGAGAAGAGAATTTGGGTGCAAGTGGTATCTTTGGGAAGTGATACTGGAAATACTTGAAAAGGGAGTGAGGAAGTGAGAAAGGGTGCAAAGTTAGCTGATAAAGCTCCCTGGAGCAAGCAAGTTATACCTGTGGGTCACTGAAGCCTAATTCTTCTGGGGGACCCTGAGAGCTGTGAGCACATGCACCTCAGGGTTTTCCTCCCAAGGGGCAGGGGAGCTGGGGTATTTATACACCAAGTCCCGTTGGTCATTGGTTGAGGACCTGTCCTGGGGGAAGTGATTCCCGAGCACCTCTACACAAGTGGAGAAGTGGAATCCGGCAGCCTGAGGAGCCCTCCCGCAAACAGATGCATGTGCTGGCGGGGGACTTCGGGCCAGTGTGCCCCTGGGATCAGGACGAGGCGTTGTGGCTGGGTCACCAGCCCCATCAGCTCCAAGTGGTCTGCCACCTTCAGAGCCTTTCCTTCCCCCTTTACACAGTCTCATCCCCCTCACAACCACCGTAATGATCACAGTCAACACCTTCAGTTCACTTTTATAGTTATAGTCAGGATTCTGTGGGTTCTGTGGGAAATCGGGCCTTTCTGTTTATTAATCAAAAACGTTTACCAAATGTTTTCTATGCAGAAAATCTATTTCTAAACAGTTGTAAGAAGAAAGTCTCTTTGGAGTAAAGTCTCATTATATGCATAATGTAGTGTTAGATAAACCCAAATGCAATAACGTTTTAATAAAGGCATACCCCAGATAATGTATGAAGGACATAGTGAGCTTGCTAGCATTATTGTTCTCCAAAGAATGTAAAACAGTTCTTGACAGTGACAATTTGATGAAGAGGAGACAGGGGAGCTGAGACACAGAAGAACTATTTAGGGGGCTCAGCTGACAGTGGACAGAGTGAAAAACTTTTTTTCTTCACTTTTGTCTTTCTGGGTCGTTCCTTCTCTTTTATTTTCCTTCCATTCCTTCCCCAAATTCTTATCATTAGCAATGCAATATTTAATTTTGTATAGCTCTGAATACTTTGCTCTGTTTAGTTTTACAGTATTAGCACAGATCTATGTTGGCCTTGAAACACTGGTTAGATCCACTGCATGGATGCTGACAGGAGAGGTTAAGTGCTCTGCTTAAAATTGCACAGTAAGTGGCTTGCTTTGAGATATTCTGATTCCAAATCCAGGGCCATCCGTCAACTGCAGATTCTTTTCTATTTTAGCTCCTGGTTGAGATGGAAGAAATTCTTTTTTAGAATTATTTACCCTACTTCTGGGTTCTGGTCTGAGTTTTGTCACTTTAATAACACCACGTAACTTTCCTATTTTATAATGCCTATCTAGGTTAAAAAGGGATCAGTTTCGTAAATTCTGGCACTTGGATGTGATGAATTTCCTTCTAAAGGCAAAGATAAGCTAGATGGCAGGTGCTTACCACTCAACACATGTTAGGTATTAGATGTTACTCAAGATTATGACGTTTCTTAAAAGGATTTCAGCCATTCTCACTGCTCAGTGGCATTAGATATCTAAAAACAAAACAAAACAGACAAAACAGACAAAACATTTTTCCTTCTTCCCTTGCTGTGCATGTCATAGCCCAGTGCTAATAAGCTCAGCTCTCGGCCTGCAGGCCCAGGTAATCGTTGCAGAATAGAGATTGCCTTGGTATATAATTTTCATATTTTGTTTTCTGAAAGGAAGAGGGAGTTGAATTTCTTATCAGAACAAAGTGCATCATGTATTCTGTCACATGGAGAGAACGAAGGAAGCTTTAGATTTCATGCAATTTTTTGAGGGGAAGAAAAACTACTAAGACTGTCTAAAAATAATAACAAGGTCACTGGTAAACATTCTTAGACTAAGGTTCCTTTAGTAATTATCATTTGTGTAGGGTTATGTCATCATGTTTATGTGCAGTTAGGTTCCTTTGATTCTATGTGCTTTTAATTTTGAAACTGCTTTTTAAAATTTTAACTATAAATCATTTACCCCATTCCAAAGTCAAAACTGTATGACAAGTTACAACCAGGTAAGTCTTGCTTTCCATCCCTGTTTCTCTACCTTCTTTTCTTCCTTCTTCTATGTTGTTTTTGTTTTATTTTTCCACTGTTTCTTTTATTTTTTTAACATTTTTTATTGATTTATAATCATTTTACAATGTTGTGTCAAATTCCAGTGTTCAGCACAATTTTTCAGTCATTCATGGACATATACACACTCATTGTCACATTTTTTTCTCTGTGATTTATCATAACATTTTGTGTATATTTCCCTGTGCTATACAGTGTAATCTTGTTTTTCCACTGTTTCTTTTTATAGATATATGCAAGTATGCATACAGAGGCATGCCCCATCTCTTGCACAAAATTAGCATACTGTGTCTATTGTACTGTACCTTACTTTTCCTCTTGCTTTGCCCTGGAGATTACTCTATTTGTATACTCTATATGTATATATATCATAGTGTATCATAGTTACTCATTGTATGTGGATGCATGGTTTATTCAACTGTCCCCCAATAATAGACATTTAGATTTTTTACAGTCTTTTGATAATGTTATAATGCGTATGCCATTCAGCATTTTTTATATTTAATACAGATCCAAGAAGTGGGATTTCTGGGTCAAAAGGCAAATGCTTTTTTGTTAGTTACTGCTCAGTTTCCTTCCACTGGGTTCCATTTTGCATAAACACCCACAGTGTGTGAGAATGACTGTTTCTCTGTAGAACTAGAACTTTAAAAGTTGATTTCATCTTTTCTTTCATCTCATTTTATTTTTATCTTATATTTTAGAGGATATAATTCAGATTTCTCTAGTGTTACAAGTCTATGTACCAATAGAATTTATTTATTTATTGTTTACTTTTAAATAAAGTATAATTAACTTATAGTATTATATTAGTTTCAGGTGTACAGCTTAGTAATTTGATGTTGTTAAAGATTAGACTCCATATAAAGTTGTTATAAAATATTGGCCGCGTTCCCTGTGCTGTACGTTATATCCCTGTAACTTATCTGTTTTATACCCAGCAGTTTGTACCTCTTAATCTCCTTCACTCATTTTGCCCTTCCCTCACCCCTCTCCCTACTGGTAACCACCAGTCTGTTCTCTGTATCTGTGAGACTGTTTTTGCCTTGCTATGTTTGTTCATTTGTTTTACTTTTTAGGTTCCACATATAAGTGAAAACATACAGTATTTATCTTTCACTGTCTGATTTTATTCATTAAGCATACTGCCCTTCAGGTCCATCTGTATTGTTACAAATGACAAAATGTCATTCTTTTTTATGGCTGAGTAGTATTCAATTTTGTGTCTGTACTTGTGTGTGTGTGTGTGTGTGTGTGTGTGTGTGTGTGTATGTATATATATCATGTCTTTCTTATCCATTCACTTAATGGATAAGAAAATAGAGGTATCAGTACTCATATCAGACAAAGTAGACTTTAAAACAAAATACATAGCAAAAAGGATATAATATTTGTAAACATATATACACCTAAAACAGGAGCACCTAAATATATAAAGCAAATATTAACAGACAAAAAGGGAGAAATGGACAATAATACAATAATACAAGGGGACTTAAACAGCCCACTTACATCAGTGTACAGATCATCCAGACAGAAACTCAGTAATGAAATAGTTACCTTAAATGATGCATTATATCAGATAGATTTAATAGATATCTACAGAACATTCCATCCGAAGTCAGCAGAATACACATTCTTTTCATGTGCATGTGGAACTTTCTCCTGGATAGATCACATGCTAAGTGACAAAACATATCTCAATAAATTTGAGATCATTGAAATGATATCAAACGTTTTTCTGACCCCAATGGTATGAGGCTAGAAATCAATTATAGGGAGAAAAATGGGAAAACCACAGACATATGGAGACCAAACAACATGCTGCTAGAAAACCAGTGAGTTAACAAAGAAATGAAAGAGGAAATCAGAAAATACTCTGAGACAAATGAAAAAAGAAACACAGGTTTTTAAAACTTATGGGATGTAGCAAAATCAGGTCTAAGAGAGGCGTCTTTAATGATACAGGCCTGCCTTAAGAAATGAGAAAAATCTCGGATAAACAACTTAACTTTCCGTCTGAAGGAATTTGAACGAGGAGAACAAAGCCCAAAGTCAGCAGAAGGAAGGAAATAATAATAAAAATGAGCAAAAATAGAGACTAAAACAATAGAAAATCTCAATGAAACTAACAGCTTTTTTTTTTAAAGATATTGATAAGAATGATAAACTTTTAGTTAGACTCATTAAGAAAAAAAGAGAGAGGGCTCAAATAAGCAAAATTTTAAATGAAAGAGGAGAAGTCACAACCAGTATCACAGAAATACAATCATAAGTGAATACTGCGAACAGTTATATGCCAACAAATTGGACAGCCTAGAAGTGATTAATTCCTAGAAATAGACAATCTTCTAAGACTAAATCAGGAAGGAACCGAAAGTCTGAACAGACCAATTCCTAGTGTTGAAATTGGATCAGTAATAAAAAAATTCCCAACGAACAGAAGTCCAGGACTGGATGGCTTCACAGGGGAATTCTGGCAAACATTTAAAGAGTTCATCCTTCTCAGTAGATTCCAAAAAACTGAAGAGGAGGGAATACTTCCTAACTCATTCTATGAGGCTAGCATTAACCTGACACCAAGACCAGACAAAGACACTACAATAAAAGAAAAGAATAGGCCATTAGAATTTAGTGACAACTGTTCCAAAGTGACAGAGCAGCTCTGCTTAGAGTTTAGACTTTGCCTGTTTCCAGCATGCTGAGGGTTTCAGAGCAGAACTGAGCAAACCATGAATTTACATGGAGAAATGGAGTTTTGCAGCTTCTCCTGATTTTGATATTCATTGCGTTACTTCCCTTAAATTTATTTAAATTAATTCCAAGAATGTTAAATCCACATTCATACACAAACACCAAAGCATGTTACAAAGAAATCTGTATTTTGTTTTTGAAGCTACTCTTTTCCTCGAATTTAACATTCTCTTCATTAAAGGCCTATAGTTTATTTAACAGGATTTTCGGGGAAATGGTACGATGAAAATACATATAGATTCCAAGGTGCTTCTTGATTTCAGAATTATTGAAGTATGAAAAATCAGGCTTCTTAGAATCAAGGAAATAGGGTTCTAGTGAGAATAGAGACATAATTATACTTTTTTAAAAACTGTGTAATACATAATAATTTACTATATTCTGCTTCATTTGTTTCTGGTTTGATCTTTGACCTACTTAGCCTCTGGAAAATCATTCATATTTTTCTAGGTCTGCCCTTCTGCTTTTCTGACATATGTTGATCCTTAAGAAGTAATTTTGTCTATTTTGCAAGGTTTTGTAGCATAAAAAATCCAAACTTTATTGATGGCAATGAACACATATTTTTACATTTAAATATTAAAATTTGATGTCCTATTTTAATTTTAAAAAATATGTCTGAAGTATGGCAAATTCTATGTAAAATATTTTTGGCTTGGTGATACATATTTAATATTTAATACATATTATATATATTTAATGTTAACTGACATATCTCAAAAGCAGATCATCATAAATCGTGAGTCTTGATGAGAATAACTAAGACAGATATGTAAAATATTTTTGACTCTAAAATTCCTGTGGTCCAAAATTGAAGCAAGAAAGAAATATTAACCCAATTTTGTGTCTAAAGTTTAAACAAATCATTGAGTCATCAGTGGATCATCAGAGACCTCATATTTTACCTTCTTTCAAGTCTTATTGTTAGCCAAACAGGAGGGATTTCATTCACAATTATTTACTCCCCAAGCTTTTCCTGCATCTTATGTTTTTAACAATAGCTTTATTAAAATATATTTTACATAACATAAAATTACCCTATTCAAATTTGCAGTTTAATAATTTTTGGTAAATTTACTGAGTGATGGGCCATCATAATAAATCAGCTTTAGATCATTTTCATCATATCAACAAAATTATTTATGCCTGTTTACAGTCAATCTCTATTCCCATCCCCAACTCCAGGCAGTCACTATTCTACTTTCTGTCTCCACTGATTTGCCCTTTGTCTACATTTCATATAAAGGAATCACACAGCATTACGTGGTTTCTTCTGTCTGGTTTTCACTTAGCATTATGTTTTCAAGATTCTTCCATGTTTCAGCACATGTCAAATGTTCTCTAAACAATATTCCATTGTATGAATATACCACACTATTTATTTACCAATTGATGGGTATTTAGATTGTCTCCAGTTTTTGGCTATTATGAATAATGCTGCTGTAAATATTTGCTTGCAAATCTTTGTGTGGGCATCTGCTTTCATTTCTCTTGGGTAGATACTGAGGAATGGAACTGCTAGGTTGTATGGTAATTGTGTGTTTATATTTTTAAAAAACTGCCAGTCTGTTTTGCAAAGTGGCTTCTGCATCTCATTTTAGCACCTTCTTTATTGTCAGAGGAAAAAGACCATGTTCCTGCCATCATTCATTCATTCATTCATAAAACTCACTTATTTCACATGTGTTGAACACCTGCCTTCTCCCAAGAATTAAGATAGAACCATAAATGACAAAATTACTTCCATCAAGATGCTCATTGTTGGAGAAACAGGAGTAACTAGATGACTAAACACAGTAAGAGAAGATGTAAGCAAAGCCCACCACTAGTCCTGGGCACAAAGAGGAGGGCATCTTTTCAGGCTCAGAGGAGCAGGGAAAAGTTTTGGAGAAGGTCACACCTAAGTTGCTTCGTGGAGACATATCTAGGGGAGTGAGGGAGGAGGGGCATTATAAGCCTAGTTGCAGAAGGCGTCCTATCTTGCTTACAGTCAGAACTTTTACCCTGATCAACTTTACTTTTCTCCATAGCGGTGATTGCCTACAGGGCGCTACATAATTTATGTGTTCATATGTTGAGCTGTTGTCTGTTTTCTCCTTGAGAGTAGGGATGTCTGTTACGTCCATTGATACAGCACAAATATCTGCATGGTACCTGGCACAAAGAAGGTACTCAATAAATATTTGTTGAATAAATGAATGTATAAAACTGATAGTTTTGATAAAAATGTATGTCTAATGGTGCCTAACACACCAACTACAGATGAAACTCCACTGAGATGAACAAAATCAGAGTTGCTGGGAAAAGTGGGTGGACGGATATATGAGGAAGAACACCTTGAAGATTGTAGGACATCATATCACAAAGTGAAATGCACTGCTTTGCTTCAGAATTTAAAACTAGATTTGGTAAGACAAGTTTGCACAATGGCCAAAGGTTGGTTTGATACTTATGGCAAGAGAACAAGATTTTTATTACATTAGAATCCAGAGAGAAAATTGCAGGTACCAGTACAGAACTTTCAAGTAACTTTTCAAGAACTTAGGAATTACTAAAGAGGAAGGATGCCATTCAAAAAAGTTATTTTAGTTAATATAATAAGGAACAAGGGATCTGAGGAGGTGGGAGGAGGGAAAGAAGGAGGAAGAGGAGAAAACTGTCATTTCCTTAGAATTTTCCCACTGTGATTGTCATTTTTGAGGCATTTTTTGAAAGTCAAATAAGCAATTTTTGACACAGTTATCTGTGATTTTGAATACAGCTTGAAGGTCTTAAGTACAATTTAAAAAAATGCCTTTGTTCATAAAGGAAAGATTTACTGGGGAAACACTAAGTTGTCATTTACTCAAATTTATTTAGGCTCTTATTTGAAGGAATCTCAACCATTTCATTTCCTTAGGAAAGGAATCCACTCAAATGAAGATTTGCAATTTATCTCATATATATCTGTATTTAGTTTTTTTTGATTGATTTTTGTATTGTTACCATTCAAGATGGGCTTCTTATACTGAAAATAAATTGTCTAGAGGCTAATAATGCTTTAAGTTGGGTGTCAGTTCTAATTCATATCATGGAAGCATTGTTATTTTCCCGTGTTTTAATTTTTTTTTATTTAGTTTTGGTTGGGTAAGGGGTGGAGACACTGAAGGAGATGAAATTATATAATTAAACAAGGCTTGATCACTATATACTCTGCTAAGGCACTTAGACTTTATCCAAGAGCAGCTGGGAACCATGCAGAATATTAATGAGAGAAGTTCATGGAGTGAAGATTTGCTGTGATTGTGATTTGGACACTAAATTGGAGGAAAGGACAGATTTACAGAGAGAGATAATAATTTAGAAGACTTTTATAGTAATTCATTTGAAAGTTAATGGTGATCTGAAGGAGGTGGTAGATAATGGATATGCTGAAGAGCTCTTGACAGATGTAGCAATGATGTTCCTTGCACAGATGGTTCCTAGTGGTTCCTTGCACAGATGCTGAGAAGGAGATTGAAAAGTTGAAGATGTCTTCCATATTTCCCTTTTTTTGACAACTGAGTAGAAAGTGATATCATTCACTGAAGTGGAGAACCAGGAGAAAGAGGAGCAGGCATTTCATGGAGGAAGATGATGAGTTTGGTCTTGGATTTGTCACTCTTGGGAAAAGCCTAAGTCAGTTAGTGCTACCATAGTAAAATACTGTAGTCTGGCTGGCTTAAACAACAAATATTTGTTCCTCATAGTTCTGGAGGCTGGGAAATCGAAGATCAAGTTCTGGCAGACTCCATGTCTGACGAGGAGCTTCTTTCTGGTTGACAGACAGCTGCTTTTTACCCCACGTCCTTGGATGGAGGACAAGCAGGGGGTGAGAGGGAAACCACTGGTCTCTTTCTCTACTTATAAGGGCACTAATCTCATCATAGGGCCTTCATCCTTGTGACGTCATCTAAACCTAATTACCTCCCAAAGGCCTCACCTTCAAATACCATCACATTGGGGTTTAAGGCTTCAACATGGGAATTTGGGGGTTGGAGGACACAAATATTGGGTCCACAACACAGAGCCCATGGAATAGCATTTGAATACCAACACTAGGTGGTTGGATCTTGGGACAGGAGCACCAGGATTGAAATGAGTTTGAGATATAGATTTTGGACCTTTGTGTACAATGGTTATACATGCAGCTGGGAGTGTGTGTGTGATCCCCTACGGAGAGTATTGGAATAAGAAGAGAGTAGGTCTGAGGTTAGAAATCTGGGGAATAGTGACATTTAAGAAGTAGGCGGGAGAAGAAGATCCTCTGAAAGAAAGCAAAAAGTAGTTAGAGGAAAAGAGGGGCAGCAGGAAAGTGTTGTCAGAAAGGCAAGATATGAGGGATTTCAAGGGAGAGGAGGTGGGCTGTAGTGTCAGTTCCTTGAGTTCAATTAAGTGAGGGCTAAGAAGCGTAGATGGGATTCAGCAACATGAAAATCAGTGATGTTCATGGTAACTACCCCTTCTGTGGAATAGTGGGCATAGAAATGAATGAGGGGAGGAAGTAGAAAGAAATGGTGAATATAAATTGTTTCATCCTTTCTAAAATAATTACAGGAATTTACATGAACATACCTTACCCTAACATAGTTTTTTTTTTAAATTGAGGTGAAATTCACATAAGATTATCCATTTTTTAAGTGAACAATTCAGTGGTATTTAGTACACTCACAATGTTGTGCAACCACCTTATCTGTCTAGTTCCAAAACATTTTCATCACACCCAAAGGCAAACCCATATCCACTAATCTGTGTTCTGTCTCTATAGATATACCTGGATGATTTCATATAAATGAAATCATACAGTATGTGATGTTTTGTGTTTAGCTTATTTCACTTTGCATAATGTTCTCCAGGTTCATCCACATCATAGAGTGTATCAGCACTTCATTTGTTTTTATGGCTGAATAATATTCCATTGTATGGATATACCACCATTTGTTTATCTGTTCCTCTGTTGATGGGCATTTGAACTATTTCCACCTTTTGGCTGTTGTGAATAATGCTGCTGTGAATACACAAGTACCTATATTTATTTGAGTACCTGTTTTCATTTCTTTTGAATATCTATCTAAGAGTGGAATTGCTGGAGCTAATCTAGTTTTTCAAAACTATACTTTTGTATAGTGTAAACTGAAAATCCACAAGAAACATTATAATCAATATATATAATATATTGATTACATATACAATATAATCAATCCTGGTGCTCCTGTCCCAAGATCCAACCACCTAGTGTTGGTATTCAATCGCTATTCCATGGGCT
Organism: Vicugna pacos; assembly: GCF_048564905.1. NCBI lineage: Eukaryota > Metazoa > Chordata > Mammalia > Artiodactyla > Camelidae > Vicugna > Vicugna pacos. The sequence goes on along the minus strand of NC_132994.1, from coordinate 67,576,525 downwards.
CTTCATTTACACTGTCTTTATTCAACATATATGGTTTCTATAATATTATAGAAAAAGTTGACTTACCCAGTCTCTGTCCTTCAAGTACTTTATATGCTCTTTAAGTTAGGATAGTGAAACCACTATCCAGTAATTAAGCAGCCCATCAGAAAATAGATGAGTTAAATGAAAAAATAGGTAATTTTTAAGGAAGGAAGTGCTCTTTAGAATTGAGTTTGGAGTCTTCTAAAAAGAAAGCACTTCAAGTGAAGAGTTTAAGTTGACTCATGTAGGACAAGCCTAGGGTTGGATGTTTCACAGCTTAGTTATTTTTTTGAAGAAAGAGTACAAGTTGCACTCTAGTTGGCAATCAGGGAAGAAACACAGAGTGCAGAAGTGAACTAAGAGCGCCCATGGCACTAATTTAATAGCTAGTGGAATTTCAAAATTAAGATTGTATTTTCAAAATCAATTTTTACTCATCCTCCAATAACCACTGACACATTTAGGTTTAATCTTGTGAATTGTATTTCTTCACTCAGAGACACTGGTGTAGATGGAAGATTTCAGTTCTATCTGTGACAAACGATCTAGCCTCCTTATGGTTCAGTTAAATTTTATCCATAAACTAGAGGTTAAGAAATTTTTAGAGAAGTGGAACAATGATTACGTTTTCTATAAAATTTTTGGTGTTTTAAAATGGCATTCATGCTATATCCTTAAAGGTGTCATTTTCTTCTGCAATCTTTCCTTTGTAGAAAGAACTCTTAGGGATTGATTATAGAACTGAGATTTTCCAAGACATGGCTCTATGATTTAATTCCCAAAGAACTGCCTAAAGACTTTGGAGAGGAAATAATGTTTGTTGAGTATCTGTTAAGTGTTTTATTTATCTGAGCTCAGTTAAGTCTTATAACAACCAGTAAGTGGTAGATCCATGATATGAACCTCGATTTGCTAACTCCAAAGCCAGGCCACTGTTTACCATACAATAGCATGCTAATTAGGTTCCATCTCACATGCTTGTGGCTTGCTAGAGAAGCAGGATGAGAAAGGTGCCTATGGGCTCAGCAGGAAGCAGAGCTCTGATAGGTTGGCTCTCATGTTTTCTAGGAAGACAAGAAGGGGATGGGCAGGCTCTACTGGTGCATACACTGGCTGTCCCTAAGTTGTGTCATGCTACTTCTCAGGGGAAGATTCTGGATGATTTATCAGAAGAATATTAATTTCTCTTATAAAATGTATATCTGGGATAAAGTCTGATGCTGATTCAGAGAGGTACCTTTGACCCTCCTTCATTTCATTTACACTGCCTTTATTCAACATATATGGTCTCGATAAATAAACTGCTGGGGCTGACATGTTTACTCATATTTGCGGTATGCATTTGTTTCAGGCAGAGAAAGCTGATGGATTTGTCAACCTCCCTGATTTCACTGTAGAGAAAGCATCTGAATGCAAGAAAAAGCAGTAAGTTGTCTATCATTTTCCACAAAACTCTGGGCCAGGATAATGTCCCTTTATAATGCTTCTCAAGTGATGTGGTGATTTGGAAGTTAATGATGAATTCTCAGATGCCTGAGAATTTTGACTTTATGTGTTGTTACCCCAAACAGTAACAGAAGCTTTTAACCTCTTGTTTTATGGAATTTCATTCTGTGGAGCAGATGGATTTTAAAACCCCACCGAGCCCTGGCAGGGCATGCCATTAATGACAGTGTCTGTGATCCAGTGAAAAACAAACTGCCCTCCAGGACTGGCAGGGTGATCAGATGTCCAGGTTTTGTCCTTGTAGAGAGAATGACTAGTCAAATAGAATTCACCAGGGCTGCAGATATGATACAAGACCAGTTTCTTATTTTTAGTTCACGGAATTGTCAGTTGCACCCTTGAAATTGAATTCTCTGGGATATCTTAGACTTGGGGATTACAGCCTGATATAATTTAAGCCCAAAATGTATGAGAACCAACAGGAGTCAAAAGGGTCACCAGCCCACGTGGCCCTAGACCAGCTACCCAGACTCCCAGTCAAGTGCTCTTCCCATGATGGTGTCCAGCTGCGTTTTGCACAGGTGTCCTCTTCCTCTCTTACTTATTCTTTACTCTGCTTTTGACATCTTTTTCTGTTTTATTAGAAAGGGGCAATTCCCTATTGACCTATGTTCCTAGTAGCAGCAATTGTTTAGTTTTTTTCTAAAGAAAATGAATAAACTGGTGTTAGTTTTAAGTCTCTGCCATTCTGCTGTAGTTACGCATAGCCAGTGACACGTGAGGCCATGCTGATTTTTGTGGTTTTGACCGAACTGGTAATTTACAAAATATTCTGGCCTGTTCTGCAAGACTTCCTGTCTAAATGGTAAAGGAGAAATACTTTGTTATAGTCAATGTTTTATACTTTTCTTTCAAACTAAAAATCTGCCTTATATTTTTCCTTTACTAATAGAAGGTGGCTTGGATAAGGTTTTTGATGTGTCATCATGATATAGGCATTTTTAAAAACCTTTTTTTATTTCTCATTAAACAATTTTCTATTGAAATGTAGTTGATTTACATTAGTTTCAGATGTACAGTAAAGTGATTCAGTTATACATATATATACATGTATATATTTTCAGATTCTTTTCCATTACAGCTCATTACAAAAAATTGAATATAGTTCCCTGTGCTATATAGTAGATCCTTGTTGTTTATTTATTTTATATATAGTAGTGTGTGCCTGTTAATCCCCACCCCCTAATTTATCCTTCTCTACCCTTTCCCCTATAAGTTTTATACTTATTTTTGTGTAAATACAATTATTGTATATACATAATTTGCATAAATACTTTGCTTGAAGGAATTGATCAGAGTATTTTGAAGTGACACATCTATCACTTTAAATTTTAATTTACCATCTTCTTATAGCAAAAAAGTTAGCAAACGAAAATAAAAGATTATACCCATATGTTTCAAATTGAAAAATTTTTTATGTTGCAAATATCTTCTCTAAGTCTGTGGCCTGCCAATTTATTTTTTTTTCTAGTTTTATTTTTTATTGAAGTGTAGTTGATTTGGAATGTTAGTTTCAGGTGTACAGCAAAGTGATTCAATTATACATATACAGACATATATATTTTTTCTTTTCAGCTTCTTTTCCATTATATGTTATTACAAGAAATTGAATACAGTTTTCTGTGCTATATAGTAGGTCCTTGTTGTTAATCTATTAGGTAGAAACTATTGATCAGCCAAGACTCAGTCCTGTTCTGGATGTCGTGACAGGATAAATTAACCCTCTGCTCTCTGTATGAAATAGAAATTAGACAATAGGTATTTAATGTAATTGAATTTTTTCGGGTACATTAACAAAGAGAACAGATGAACTTACCATGCTTATATTTGACTGTTTTACTTTCAAACCCACTGTCGACTACACTAATTTCTAATTTTCATGTGTCTATGCTTTTCCTCTTTCAAGTGCTTTCAAGATCAGCCATCCACAGATCAAGACCTTTTATTTCGCAGCTGAGAATGTACAGGAAATGAATCTGTAAGTAAAGAAAAATCACTAAACTTCTATCTTTATGTACATAGATGGCTTTGATCAGGTGTTCGAATTATAACCATGTGTTCATATCAATTGTTGTTTAATTGATTTCTGCTGCTTTAAGGATTGCTCTCCTTAGCAGTTATAAAGTCTTCTTGCTTTTTTTTTTTTCTAGTATTTGAAAGCATTTTGGAGAACTACACATATGAAAGTGGCTATTTTAGGAAGAAACAATAAGATTCCTCTGAAGGAACCACTAAGTTAAGAAAGGAATAGACAGATGACATGATAAGAAAATGTTAAGATGAGAATCAGCATCACAGGGAAAAAGGCTTGAAAGAATTATGTAACTAATCTCACAGCTTTCAAAATTCTATATGAAAAATATCTCTACAGCACTTCCCATGTGCTGTGTGATTATCATGATGATTCACGTGTTTATCACCACTCCATGTTCTATCCCAAACATTTTGCAAAGCATCTTTGTTTCGAGCACATCTAAGATACTCCTAACTCCACTTCCTGTTTGCTCTGTTTAAATAAGGGAAACATATGGGCAGAGTATTACCTGCATTTCCTGTAACATCCCCTGCTGGCTTAGATCACAGTGTGGTTGTGATGGTTATTACCTGAGTGAGGCTATGTATAGATTTGATATATTTGAGGCGCTTGAGGCGTCGGAAGGCATTCTGTTTAAGTCCTACTCTAAGGATTCTCAGTGTCTCTTATTACCTTCACATAATTAATTCAAATTATGTGTATGGAATACCTCCTTTGTGCTCCCTTTTAGCAGATCCTGGGCAGTAGAAATGCAGGCTACAGACGTAATCCCTCCATTCGTAGGGCTTATGGTTTATATTTTTATATCTATTTATATGTTTATGTCTGTTTATCCATCTATTTATTTATACACAATGATTTTCTTATCTATCTGCTTTATGGAATTTCTCTTTGCCCTTTTCCTCTAGAAGCATAAAGAAAAAATAGTTGCTTTTCACCAGACATGCATGGGCAGGAGCCTGTGTGTAAGCACGCATGTGCACACGCGCGCGCTTGAACACACACACACACACACACACATACACAGAGCTCTGTACACTGTACCCTGAGGGAAGCCCCTTCTAGCTGGAAGCATTCTCATCTGTTCCCCGTACACATCTCCCCACAACCCTTCAGAGGAGGGCGGGTTTGTTCTTTACCACACTGAGTTAGGAAACCTTGTGTTACAAATAACAAAGCGAGGTACTGACAATTGAATCTTCCAAACAAGTCTTTTATTTTCTTGGACAAAGAGAGGAGTTGTTTCTATCCTCTTTGATTTTAGCTTTTCCCCCCTGGCTTTTTTCTCAAGCGTCTGTGAAAAATAAGAGCAGATACACAAAAGGAGAAGATACAAAACTTCACAGAGCTCTTTGCTTCTCTTTTTATTTGCGTTGGTAACCCTAAATTCGATTGATGAGTGAGGTCTTGGTGTGTGGAAGCCTTAATGTCTTGCCCAGCAGTACTTGGAGCCTTATGGTAGTCAGGGTCAGCCTGGAGCTGAGCCATCAATCAATCCATCCCAAATGGTCCTTTCAGTCATTTAATGGCGGTGAAACAGCGCTGCCTCTCCCTACCCCCGCGGCCTCCCGCTGTGCCTGGCATCTCTTAAACAGCTTCTTGTATCTCCAGCTTCCTTCCGGCCACATCCATCCTTCTCATTCATTTTGTGGCAGGTTCTTTCAAAGTAGTTCTGTTCTCTCCGACAAGGGGAGAGTAAGACGGAATTTACCAGAGAAACAATTACTGCTAAGTGTTTCGTTATCTATAGAATGCCTCCACCTACACAATAAAACACGTTTTAAACCAATAAAAGTGTGAGATGCTTACAAATGATCTGAATCTGTTATAATTCAGACTTGCTCTCTAGATCACGCATCGGAGTTATTGAGCTCCCTGCCCATCCACTTTCCAGTTTCTGTTTACATTTCTGGTCCATTTGTCTTCACTTTCACGTTCTCCCTTTGCAGAGATCTAATGGCAAGTACGCTTGCATGACTGTTAGCCACACACTCTGCCCATTTGACTGTTAAACCAAAGCCTTTCATAGTTATCAAAGCCAAGATCTCATGGCCTGTCTATGCTGTGGAGATCTGTTAATTTTACTTGAAATTATTTTAGTATTTGTTTCTCTTTCCAACTTCCAAACAAGATGTACACTGAAATTTGAGCATGAGCTCCAGACCCCGCTTTTTGTATCTCTCAGTGAACTTTATACTCAAAAACTGTCCATCTGGCCCCTTATAAAAGCAAATGGCCCATTTTGTCTGTGCCTGAATGTATCATAATTTTTTATTTATAGTATCGTTATTCAGTTTTGTTTTTCTGAAGATGATTTCTCTAATAGCCAACAATGCAGAATCTCTTTGGGTCCGTATGTCAAATTCTTCCTTCTCCCACAAGACTAGGCAAAGGATATTTAAAGATTGGTTCTGAAGGAGCACCTGAAGAGCATCCTTGCTCACTGAGGTGCTCCTTATAAACTGGTGCATAATGCATCTGGGTATTTTATAGTGAGATGCAGAAATGCAGGGGAAGGAGGGAGTGGCATTTGGAGAGATGGGTCCTGTTTTAGAACTTCATCTCCTTGGGAAACTGACTTTTTGGGTGGTGATGTTTCTCTCAGGGACAATGAAGGGAAAGGTAATTAAGTCTAGTAGAAACACCGTGTGTTCTGCAGGGACCCTCCGTTTACAAGTACAGGGGTAAGTAATTAAGGGTAATGAAAGAGTTAGTTTCTAAACAAAGACTGGTGGTAGCTGCCTTTATCAGACGGTCTTTGTGGGAAGAATGATCTTGTTTTGTACATCAGTTTCTTAACACTTGTGCTTCTGCAACACACACATTCACAACGAGTTAACATACAACAAACTCCCAGGAAACATCTGTCGTCTTCTTTTATATAAATATAGTCTTTTTGTGCATCCATCTATTTAGCCACAAATAGAAATTAAAAAAAAGTTCTTAGCAAAGGAGGTACTCTAAGCCTGTGAGTTCTGGAAAGAAAACAGTCAAACCAGATTCTAAACAATCACCCATTTTTCACAGTAAGTAACTGGTGTGGCAATTAAAGGGACATGAGTTTTGGGTGTGGCCTGAGAGGAATCTTTTCTTTACTGTCAATACTCTTCTGTTCTGCTATATTTCTGGAAAGAAACTTAGAAAGGGCTTTTCTTGTTTCAGACATTCTCAGTTCATCTATTTTTTATCTTCAAATGTTTTGTCTACTTCACTTTGTGATGCAGTTTTTGGGGAGGATCAACTTATGCAATGATGAAATCATGGATAAACTAGGAATTAGTGAGCCATTAAATTCATTGTGCTTTGCCTGATCGGTTTTTAAAAATGTACTTTTAAGTGTACTTTTTAGTTAAGTGATGCATAAAGCATATTCTTGTCAAAATTGTCTAATACAGAAATATGTGGAGTGGAAACCTTCCCACACGCCCAACTTCACCTTCCAATTCAACGTCTCTCCCTGAGATTACACCACTTTTCATACTATGACGTATGTTCTTTCTGACGCTTTTCTTTGCATATCAAGTCATGCACATATACAAATCTACGGTTTTAAAAGCAAGAAAAACATCTTGTTTTGTACTTGCTTTTTTCTCTTAACAGTGTATTTGGATTTTTCCAGGTCATCACAAGGCCCCCTCACCTGTCTTTTTATTCGCTTCTTTGTAATATAGTACTGATGGAATTGGTACCATACTTTATCCATTTTCCTATTACTGGATAATTATATTGTATCAATTTTTTTTTCTTTTTGCCATTGGAAGCATTATTGCGTTAACATTCTTCCACATTTATTCACGTGCATGAAGGTGTGTTTTGTAGGTTAGATGTTTATAATTAGAATTGCTGCGTGAATGGGATGAGTATTTATACTTTGAATAGTATCATACAATTGCCTGCTTCATAGTGGTTGTACCAGTTTTTCATGTTCAGCTCAACAAAGGATGAGAATGTTTTCTCCTAAAATCTAGAAAGCAATGATGTTTAAAAATTTAGCCAATCTAGTGGTGAAAAGTATTTTCCTGTGCTTGAATGTGCATTTCCCAAAATACTACTGAAGCTGAGAATTTTTTCCATGTATTTATTAGCCATTTGTATTTGTTTGTCATTTTCTGTTTCTTTGTTTTGGTTATTTTTCTTTGGAGTCTTGGTGAGCGTTTTTCAGTTCCAACGGCATGATCTGGGCCCAGATACTGGTCTAGGTTTAAGTGGCTGTTAGAGACTCAAATATATCATGGTGCCAAAGGAGACTTCTTAAATGGGGCTGGAGCTCATCTTCCTTCTTGTAGGAAGTCCTATTTTATTTATTTTTTAAATTAAATTTATTACATATCTCCTGTTAAAAAAGTAATCAATAGAGCAAGAACATGGCAGTTTTGAGGGTTGGGTGGTAAGGATTCCTAATTTGTTGACGAGTGCGGACTTGGGGGTGTGCAGTATTTATGCTGTGGTGGAGTGTAGCGTGCTGGATAGTTTATGAGGCGTTACAGGACTAGAAAAAATAAAAAGCATAAGTGAATCAATACATGCATAGTGTTAATATTGTCATTTTGTTGATAGATTAACTTAGGTCACTGATGTTTAAAAAAATGAATACATATATGGAATATTTTTTAAAAGTATGGAAAACTAGAAAGAAGTAGAAAATAAATCTGTTAGATTATCACAAATACTATTTTCCCTTTAATGGAAGTTTATATAGCTAGAAACATAGAAGGTGGACACATTTTGTGTCTTTTAAAAAATTGTCTATGGAAATAGTTTTCTAACTAAACTCTCAGAAAGGAACTCCAGTGGCCTGAAATCATAAGCCAAATTTGCATTCCTTAAGGTTTGTCTAGTTTTATTTTTGTGATTGATGTGTAGTTGAAATTCATTGCCAATACAATAATAAGTCCCTGGAAGGGATGTTGTCAATTTTTATTTTACATAAACATTTTTGGTAAGGAATTAAAAATTTCCTCACCTTAGGAGTAACTGTGAAGATCCGGTCAGATCTTTTACTGATTGATATAAAGATCTTGATTTAAAAATAGATCATCATTTTTTTTTTTTGGTGAAATTAGCTTACAGTCTAAGAATTGAAGAGACAGACCTTTATAGGTCAAGTTACTAAATTCATTTCGATGGTTGCTAAAGAGTTTCAAATACACAATTACAAAACATATATATGTTCATACATTTAAAATATCTAATGGAGTTCCCACTTTAACTAGTTGTATAATGGGCCACCTCATTTCTTATTTAACAAAGAATGCGGAGTGTGGACAGTACTGTGAAACGAGAGGTCTTAGGTTTCTATACCGCAAACTTATGCTTTTCTGGAAATGCTTAGACTGATTGTAGCATTATGACTCAATTTTACTATGAAGTCTGTTATAAGACCTTCCTCTAGGGTTTAGGGTTAAGGGAATAGGTAGTGGGACCAATCTCGCTGGCAAACATTTATTTTCGATTTGAATTTTAGGTGGTTAAACAAGTTTGGATTAGCTGTAATCCATCATGAGTCCACTACAAAGGATGAAGGTATGTTCTGTTTCATGTTTCTGAGAATGTAGCACGAATATTAGAATACAGTAAAGACACAATGTCATGTTCTATGTATAGCCTTGTTCTAATGAAACATACTTTGACATTTTAAATTATCTGAAAATATGTAGAGACAGACATATTCACACAGGCTCCCCAACATGGAATGGAGCTTCCCATGCTGGCTAAGAATACTTTTCACACTTCACCCACACATTAGCAGCTGTAGGCTTCACTGATGTCTCAACCAATTGCCAATGCAAATGTTTTGTTACCTCACTTACTGAATTCTTAGTCAAAGACCTGATCTCTTCATGATCTAGACAGATAACTTGCATCCCACTGTTTCCTTTCTGATATCTTAGTATTTCCACCAGCTGTGTGCTGAGACTAATTACCCTAAGTTTGTACCGGGAACCTGAATGTCAGTTGGGGACAGAGGCCATATTTTTAGCTCAGTCTGTAGCTTGCAGGGTTCAAAAGCTACAGGAGTCTGATTCTTCTTAAGGATGCAATTAGTCCTTAAGATTGAGAAGAAAGAGCCTTTAGATGCCAGGGTCACAGAGCTGACTATTCTGAAATGCTCAGACCACAAAAAACTCAGGAATTGGAAGTAGGGGACTATATGTTTGGATAATAGAATCATAAAACCTTAAATTCAGAAATGGAGAAGTGGCAACTTGATTGAAAACAATAAAGAGGTACAATGCAATACTGTGAAATTGGTATCCTAATTGTCTCCTTGGTCCTCTTTTCTATAAAATAAATACCCATTGCATATTTGAAGTATATTTATAGATTGTGAGCAAAAATATAACTACACAAAACCCTCCTTATTCTGATATGTAAGGCCTTCCATGATATGGCCTCAACAACCTTTCAGCTTTGTTTTCCACCCTGTCCTTTAGGCGACTCTGTACACATGGCTCAGCCTGGTACTCCCATTACTCAGTGTGCACCATTGATGGTTTACTTATCCTGCCATTTTTCAGCTCATTATGATTCCTAGGCTCAAAATTAATCACTGCAGAATTTTTTTTTCTCCCTTAGTGTGTGACTCACATCTCTTTTGAGGACTTGTTTTTATTTTCCCTGAGCTACGTGTGGTTAGTCCTCTTCCTGCCTATTGGACACTCCTTGAGGGCAGAAACCCTAACACTTGCTTTTCCCTCTTATGTACCAGGTAGCTCATTCAATAAGTACTTTCTGAATTGGATCGGAGTTGCAATAGCCAGATGGAGAAAAACCTCTGCTCATGCATTATGGAGTAAGTGATGGCAGCATGGAAACGTTAAGCTCTCTCGTCTCTGTTGCAGAATGTTACAGCGAGAGTGAACAGGAAGATCCTGAAATAGCCGCGGAGACACCGTCGCCTCCTCGCCGGGTGGAGACTCCATCTCCTTTGGTTTGTACTGACCTTGTTAGTCTGCTGGTCATGGATCAAGTGCACGGCTGTCATTCCTTCCAATTGGGTAGACACTGCCTTGCCTGATCAGCTGTTAGAACAGGCTAAGTTAAGGTACATGCCGACGAGCAAGTGCAGCTCTCAGGGTGCTGATTCTGAGGCTTCTCCATAGCAACCCGCTGGTGTGACAAACCTGGTGTGTTTGTGTGTGATCCACAGATGTATTATGCTCAGAGGGTTCCTGGTAGTGCAGAGGGCTTCTAGGCGATAGGCCATTGCTCGCAAAGATTTATTTTATAGTGTTTATTCACACCCCGTTTGTTCTCAGAAAGAATTGAACATGCCTTGCCTAGATGCATGCATGCTAACAATGTAAAATGAATGTAAAGGGGATGAAGACAATAACATGGAGAGAAAATTAGAGCCAGAAAAATTGTGGGAAGCCAGGCGTGGGGTTGGCGCACTAAATCTGCACATGGAATAATTCAGTGTATTCGCTAGAGAGAGGTCCAAGTTTGAGTGTAAGCTTTGGAAGCATCCAGTGAAGGTTCAGGTTATTGAAGGATGCTCCTGGGCATTGGAGTCATGCCCAGAGGAGCAGTCAGGCAGGGGTCTTTGGACAAGTAGATTTAGGGCTTTCATACCTACCATATACCAGGACTTACGTAGATCTTTCAAATATATAATTATTTGCTTTCCCCAAATAACCCTGAAATGTGGTATTACTGAATCTGCATTTTCGTGATTACTAATGGGGACAAGTATCTTTTCATGTTGATTGAATATTTGAATTTTCTGTTTCGTTAAGTGTCTTTCAAGTCTTTCGTACATTTTTAGCTGTCTTACTCTTATTATTTTGGATTTATAGGGTTTCTTTATTATTCTATACATCAATCCCTTGTCAGTTAAAAGTGAGGCATATCTTCTTTCCCAACCTGTGGCTTTTATTTATTTATTTTTTAACTCTGTTTCTTTTTGTCAACAGACGCTCTTGATTTCAGTGAGTCGGATGTATCCGTCACTTCCATTGTGGTTCTTGTCTTTGTTTCTGGCTTAAAAAATTGTTTCCTGTTCCTAGGTCACAAGGAAGTAGATATTACTGTCTTCATTTCTTGGTTTAGGAAACTGAGGTTCGGAGAAGTGGACAGCCTGGTCACATCCCCAGTAAATGGAACACCTGAGGGGGGAACCCTGGTCTGTCTGGCTTTGTAGTGTAAGCTCTGTCCCATCTACCATGACACCCGTCCATCTCTGGACCTGAATAACCATAGGTTCCGATAGGTCACAGTGGTTCCCTTACCCACCGGACCTCTTCTGCCAGAACTTTCTATTTTGTGTGATAAGGTTTTAATCTTTATTTGTATTTTGCCAGTTCCTAGATTTAAGCTGTTAATATTATTTACATAATGACCTCTATTACTTTTATCTGCCGTCAGTGGAGAATTGTGCTCACTTTTTCTAATTTATTCGGCTAGCAGCCAAGACCAGGAATAAATATTTATTGAATAAATGTTTATTAAAATCTCTGTTAAATAGGACTAACCAAAGTTAAGCAAGATATAAGCAAGATTAAACTTCGAATATGGTAGAATGTAGGCCAGCTTTTGAACTAGACTTTCGATAGATCCTTTCTTAATATATTCATAGTTTCCCTTGATGCAGTCTTTTTCCTCTTTTAATATCAGTTTCCACATTTAGAAAAAATGAAATAGATGTGCCTTGTTGGTTTAATAGAGAAGCATATTTTTGTTAAGCTTCTTTTTGTCTTTGTCTCTCTGTCTTTCCACCTCTGTCTCTTACATGTTATATTTTAGTTCTAAAACACTGTGATTTTCAGCTTTATAATAGCAGACTAGCACCACAGACAACTTTGCATCACAGACGACTTTACAAAGAGCACTGTCAGGCATCGAGAACTTCACCTGATGAATGTGAAAGGGTCACAGATCTGTTGCATTGTATGGTGATAGTCTTACCTGAAGTTACAGCAGGAGCTCAGGGAATGTGTGTTTCAAAACAGATAAATGAAGGGATGATTGTGACACCAGTAAATTATGTCATTGAAGTGCGAATATTTAGATTGTCATTCTAAATGTCTATCAAATGTTAATCTTTAAAGTTCTAAGTTAAGCATTTTTCAGAAGGCCACTGAGGCTAACAATTTTTTCTGAAGAAATATATTAGATATTTATATCTAATAGATAAATTAGATATATTAGATAAATGTTGAACAGTTAGATTTAATATTCCTTAAAACAGAGTATGTCGCTCCTGCTCACATATTTCCGAGGCAGATTTTGTTCTTGTTTTCTCTTATTTCTGAAAAACAGACATGCAAGACACTTGGTTAAAATAACATTTAAGCTTTTATTTTTTTAACAGATGAAATTAAAAAAAAAAATCATGGTAATGACTTTCATCCAGAGTACAAATCCACTTACTGTTTTGTCTCAATCTGGCATGGGCTAGCCATGACTGAGCTGTATAAGCCGAGGCAAAAGAAAAAAAAACCCAGAGCCCCTCAAAACAAAAGACCCCTAACCTTTCCCAAGTTCTTGCTTTTAAAAACAATTTTGAGTAATGAACTTTCATTTTGGAATGATGAACTCAAAAGTACAAAATAATACTGTTCTGGAAAGTTATCTCAAAAATTAAAAGTCTTGAATTAAAATTTAAATTCTGTGTCCAATCATTTTGATTGCTATGAAGATAAGCAGGAAGACTTCAGTACGGAACCAGTTTGGACCTCTGCTTCTAATGGGTGGGACCACAATCCGCAAGAGGATAAAGAACACTGCAGGGTTTCCTTAAGTGAACAAGATATTTCTGTGTATGTTTGTTCTTCTTGAGAAAACTCCACAGGATGGATAGTGGAAAGGACATCCATTTATTTACAGAGAAATTAAAAATGGAGAATCTTTTGACAGGCTCACAATACGTGGGACTCTGTAGGTTTCACTTTGGAGGATCCTTTGTGGAAATTACTATTCTTGATACTTGAAACTCACAAAAGAACAAAGAAGGAGCTGGCTTTATTCACATTTCAAACTTACTAATTTTATAAGCTACAAAGTGATTTAAGAGCTTAAAGATCATTAAAAATCTGTTATACATATTTTCCCTCAAAGTTTCATTTTTCAAAAGCATTGTCTGATAGCTTGATCTGTGTTTATATGCTTATTCATTCATTTAGCAAATGTTTATTGAGAGCCACTGTTCTAAACAGTACTGGGGACACAACCGTGAGTAAATAAGCAATGATTCATTTCTTCACGGAGCCAAGCTTCTAGTTGAGGGAGACTGAGAATAAACAATCAGCCTAACAAGTAAATCATCTGCTGTGTCAGGAGAGGCAGTCGAGCAGAGGGGGGAAGGGGCGGTCGGGATGCTGCAGGTCAGGGTGTGACAGTGAATAGGGGGGCCAGGAGAGGCCTGGAGAGTTGAGATCTGAGCAAAACTCTTAAAGGCGGTGTAAAGTCAGCCCGGTGGGTATTCAGGGAAGGGGTTTTCCAAGCACAGGCAACAGGTAAGAGCCCACATCTCCTTGGTGCATAGACGGTGGCGCAAGGAGGCCGGTGTGGTGAGAGCGCAGTGAGCTGAGACAGGAGGAGCAGGAACTGAGGCTGGAGGCCACGGTGGCCATAGCGTGGAGGGCCTGTAGGCCAGTTAAAGCCTTTGATGTTTTGTTTTGGTTTTTGTTTCTCTTGTCTTTTTTATAAAATGTTTTGTTTGTTTTGCTTGTTTTTTGGGGGGAAGTAATTAGGTTTTTTTATTTGTGTACTTTTTAATGGTTGTCCTGGGGATTGAACCCAGGACCTCGTGTATGCTAACCATGCACTCTACCACCGAGCTGTACCCTCCCCCTGACTTTGATGTTTTGAGTCCCTTAGCTTTTGGGAATCTGGGGCAAAGGAATGATGTGATCAGTTTCCATTTTGAAAGGACCACTCAGGCTGCTGTGTGAAGGAGACCTGGGAAGTAGAGGGAAAGCATGGAAGCAAAGAAGTCTAAGGGAGAGTGAGCAGTAATCTAGGGTGAGAGGCGGTGATGACTGGGGTCAGGGCATGGCTGAGACTTGGAATGGCTGGATTTTGAACATAGTTGGAAGGCAGACCAATAGGTAGATCAGTTATGAGAGACACTGAGAAGATAACAATTTGTAAAGCCAGCTTTAAGCAGCTCATGCTGACTATTTTAACATGATAGTCCTTACATTTTGATGCTTCTCTGAAATAAAATTCTTCTATATCTAAAGAACAGGAAAAAAAACCCAGTGTAAAGCAAACCAAAGGAGCAATGAATAGAAACAAACTCTGCACCTTGTGACCCACTGGCCAGTGGCAGAGGAGGTCAAAGATTAAATACAAAAAGGGGTAAATTCGGTTTTAGAAATTTAAATTTCATCTTAAGGATGGCTCTTTCCCAGTTGTTTACTAAAGGACACTTGATGAACTACATGAAAAAATAGAAATGCTTGCAAGTGAGGTAGTGGTATGAAAAATTAATAGTGAGTACACATACTTAGAAGGAAAAGATAGAAAAACTCACCCTCCCTCCTCAGGACGCAAAAAATGATCTTAAGGTCTATAGTTGAGCACCTAACTGATTTTAAGACTTTTCCAAAATTAGCCTTTACCTTTTGCCACTTGCTTTAACAGTTCATCTTCTGACCGTCAGTCACAGGGCATGACAGCTGTCCCACAACCTCTCCCAGGCCTTCCACGCCGCTGCTGCCGCTGCCCTGGTTGGGTTTGCATTAGCCCTTGGCCAGGATATTGAAATGGCAGGCTATTTTTCTCTCTCTGTCTCTAATCTCTCTCTCGTCTTAAAAAAAACCCCTACTACACTCACCTTCCTAATGTACAGTTCTGATGCATTGGTTCACCAGCACGAGCCCTTTCCGCGAGCCCTCGTTGCTTATCAAATTAGTTCTCAACTCATCGGCTTGGGACTTAAGGCCCTTGGGCTTCCTTCAAACTCCCCTTACAGTTTTGTGCCTGATCCCTCCTCTGTCCTCAGCCCAAGAAGCTGCCTCCTGTTTCCCCAAAGCTTTCCAGACCTCCCTGCTCCCATGCCTGTGTTTGCCAAGCCTCTCCGCTTGCTGGGCCCATTAGCTCTCACCCCAGTTCCGCCTTCTAAATGTCTTTCAAGGCCAGTTTAAATGTGACTTCCTTCCTAGTTCTCTGAGTCAGGAGGCCCTTGTCCTCTTCTGAACTCTTTTTTTCCTATAGCACATATTTTTGGGGACACTTTTTTCCTGTTATTCGTCTCTGCTTTGCATTATAGATTTTGTGTATCTGCTTGCTTTAGTTAATTATTAAATTCTTAAAGTCAGAGGCAGTGTCCAACATCTTTCTTTACCCACAACGTGTATGACTGTGTCTAATGCATATTTGAAACATTGACTATTTCTTTCATGGACTGATAAGGAGGCGAGTGGGTGATGATTACAACTTCATTCCCTCCACGGATTTGTTGCTCGCCAGATATTTCCACGTATGAATTAGAAAGTACTGCTGTGTACTTGTCTGGTTATTTCACTTGGCTTTGAGAAGGATGACTTCTTTTGACTCTCACAAAAGTCCTGTGTTTTATAAATGAGGAAGTCAAGTGCCCGAGAAGTACCTAGAATAATCATAAGTAACCTTTGCAAGCTTGAGTTAACCTTTTCTGAAGAACATTCTTCTGTGTTATCTCATTCGCGCCTCTTGATAATCCGAGTCGGGCAAGCAGGCCACTGACAGATTTCTTTGTGCATCAACTACGTGCCAGGTACTGTTGCAGAGAAGGGGATGCTGAACTGGGATAGACAGTCTCTTCCCTGCAGCATCTTAAGTTCTGAGTTGATGGAGAGTCACAATAACTTTGTAATTTAAACAAGGAGTCTCAAATACTGAGAAATACTATGAAGAAGAAAGAATGGGGCAGTGTGCTCGGGAGAGGCGGGGATTGACGGGTGCGGGAAGCATATTGCTTTGTCTACAACTGTTGGGAAAGTGATGTATAACTTGAGGCCAAAATAATGGGAAGGAGGCAGCCAACCAAAAATCCACAGAGTGAGCCTTTCAGGCAGAAGAACCAGAGATGTGCTCAAGGACAGAAAAACCATGTGGCTGGAAAGGAGAGGGAGAGGGAGGTGGAAGGAGATGGTGCTGGAGGGGCAGATGGGGGTCCATGTAAGACTCAGCTATAATGAAGACCATGTTCTACTCATCATGGGCAGTTACCAGACGGTTTTCAGCAGGGGGTGTTGTGGTGGCTTTCTGTCTTAGTAATACTCTAGCTGCTGTTTGGAGGATGCACTGGGGTGGGAAGGGGGTGGGTGATGGTGGAGGCAGGAAGTCAGTAAACTAGGACTTGGAAGTAAAGTGGCTTCTACAGGGCCACTTGGATACTAAAGACTGGAGTGAGGAGGGCATCTTCTGTGTTGCCCAAGGTCATGCAGAAGGTCAGTGACAGAGGGGACAGTATACCATGCAAGGTCCTAGGGTTTTCAGAGCAGCGTTTCTGCTAGCATACGGTAGAAACATAAACACAGTACCTCCTAGGGCTTGACAGCAACTGACTGGCTTGTTTTTATTAATGTGGCCAATAGGAGGAGAGAAAAGCTGTATACTTTCCTTTTTCTCGTATTTGTTTTTATTACGTTTAGGCTTAAGTTATGCTTGTATTTTCTTTTGATTTTTTTCATCTACTTTGACTAATGTTGCATGAGATTTATATGCTGACTCACTCCCTCCTAATTACAGATTTTTCGTGGCCATTTTAAACTATTTTTCCCATGTCAAACTTTCGTTTTTAAAACAATTCAAAGAAAAGGATTTTAACAGCTAATCAGCATGTGAACTAAGCTTCTTCAATGAATAAAAATGTCTTATACAGAAAATGGGGGGAAAGCAATATTGATTTTTAAATTTAATCATATTCATAGTCTCTTCATTAAAACTAAGATTTAAAAAAGTCTTAAATTTTCTCATTAAAAATAAAATATTTAAAACTGAAAAATTCTGAAATAAATGAAATAACATACAATTATTAATCTTTGATAAAGAGAATAATAATTTTGCTTGCAATTAGGAGAGCATTTTGTGGGACTATGTGCATTGCAATCAGTTACAGTCACCTCTAGATCCTGGGATTACAGTAAATCATCCTCAGCAGCTTCACAGAGAATTTCAGGAAAAGCCTGAATTGCTTTTTTTTCTTCACACCATTGGCTCTCTAGGCCACTCTTTGTTTATTAGCAACTACATTAAATTTATTAATTTATTAATGTCAGGGGGGATGGAAAGGGATAAATTGAGAGTTCAAGATTTGCAGATAACTAATATGTAAAAAATAGATAAACAAATTATACTGCATAGCACAGGGAACTATAGTCAATATCTTGTCATAACTTATGGTGAAAGAGAATATGAAAAGGAATATATGTATGTTCCTATATGACTGAAGCATTGTGCTGTACACCAGAGATTGACACAACATTATAAACTGACTATACTTCAATAAAATTATATAAAAAATGTATTAATGTCAGGCACAAATGCAAAAAGTGGAGATACAAAAATGATTAAAAACAGCCTCTTCTCAAGTAGCTCACCAAAAAAGAGGAAAAAATCAATCAGCAATTACAGTATTAGTTGACAAATAAAATGATCTTCCACCTGGCATGTTAGAAGTCAGTCCAGGAGCACCAGGCAAGGGGACCTACCTCACCCCAAGGCCACCAGAGAAAGCTTCCTGGAGGAGCTGGCCCTTGAACTGACGTTTGAAGGGTGGGCTTCTGGTAGCCAAGCAGTGGTGGGGTGGAGAGGAGAGTCTGTCCCTCCTTGCTACCTTCATTTGATTTGCAGTGGGGGGTTTTATGGGTGTATTATTTGGGTGGTTCGTGGAAGGCACTGAGCTAAAAGTTCTCTGTCTGATTTTTGGCTGTTGTTGGCTATAGAATGTTAGGAGTAATGAGCCAGGATTTAGCACCACAGTGCCTAAAAAGCACGTTCCCATATCGGTGCTCTGCAGTGGCACTCCAGGTTCACTTTGATTTGTGTCAATCTCTCTTTTAATCAAAATTCCCTCTGACCTGATACACATCATCTTTTTCTCATTTTTCCCCTTCTCTCTACTTCTTTCACTTTTGCCTTTCCCCCTCACTCTTCTTTTCTCTGTTTAAAAATCAAATTTATAAATGTTACATGGTGTGAGAGAAAATGGACTGAAAGCATTTGCACTGTGTTTGAGTAGTACCGCAAGCAGGACTGCACTTCCCGGGAATTTCTAATGCTCATTCAATATGTCTGTCCTTAGTCCTTTGAGTAGAGTTTTGGGGCTCAGAAAGGCTTATGGAAAGTGCCTGCAGCCATGGTGGGCTCAGTAGCCCATTTTGTTTTAATCAGATTACAGGAGTATCAGCAAGAACAACAGGAAAAGCGTGTGCTTGGTCTCTTTTCAGAAAAGGAAGCTGATCCCACTGAAGCCAAGTTTTACTAAAGCAGCTCACAATAGGGGAATAGGGCAGGACTGGGCCTGAATGGGTGTTTTTGCTAACATTTATTTTGTAGCTCCTGTTAGTGAGTGAACAAGTGTTAGCATCCTTTTGGACATTGTGCCGGGTGGGGGGCGTTACCGCCTCTGGATAACTAGGCTGTGTTTAGTGAATTACAGCTCTTTGATCTCCTAGTTCAGTGGTCTGGGTGATTGAAGGCAACTGGTTTGAAAGCTTTTCCGAAAGGAAAGTTTTCATGTCTGTGCCAAATATATTATTATTAAGAAGAATGTGTGTGATGAGTTAGTATCTTAACTAGATGTTTTAGTGTCATGCTACTAAAAAGTGGATTTATTGCTTATTTGACAATCCATGTCTAGTATACAGCCAGCTGGGCACGTATTGGGTAAATGTTGGCTTTTCCCAACAGAACTCAAGAGCTTAGAATATGCAGCATTTTGGGGCACAATTAATATGGAACAAAGCCACCCACCCTAAGTTAGATGCAATGATTCTGAGGTCTTTGGGAGAGGATCCTAGTTTGTTCTTTGGCTTCTTCCATCTCACAGTTTCCTCCCTGCCACTTCCTTGGCGTCCTGAATGCTTGAAATTGACAAGAGTGTCCCACAGGATGACAAAATGAGACCAGAAAATGCCTTCTCTGTCTTGTCTGCCATTGGAGATATAGGGTGATCCATAGAGCACTGGTGTCTAGATTTTTGGATTTTATTGACTGAGAACATTAAAAACGGAGGAACAATGTAGAGTTGCCACATCTTTATATGGCTCGGCAGGGCATTAAAAAAAACTCCCTGAAGACAAAAGATAATTTCTACCAATACCATTTTCTAAAAGAAGGCCTATATATTAACAGCAATCTGTAACAAGGATAGAATCTCAGAATAAGTGAAGTCCTTCCCAGGAAAGGGATGCTGATGATGTTGCGCTGACGTTCTCCCCCGCAGACTGGTGAGAATTTTGCCAAGGGCTGTCCTTTCCCCTTGGGCCGTACGTCAGGAAATGCTTTCGGGAGCTCTTGCATCCTTGACCCACTTCTCACAGTCTATGGTGCAGGTTAGGGTTTCTCTCTAATGAGTTGGAGGCCTAAAATGTATTCCTGTCTTCTTCAGTGAAAGTTTATTGATATTTAAAAATTATTGAAGAGTGAATGAATTAGGATGATTTCACTTAACTGTGTAGTTATGAGCTATGTTAGTCACATGCTAAGGAATGCATGAAGGATATTTGAGGGTTTAAATGTATGCGCTTGGCCCACATCACTGGTCTCCACTCAGTTAATATTATTTTGCCTCTCATCTGGCTCCAACTTTTGCTTTCTTTCTCCTAATCGCCTTTCTCAAGAGTTTTGCTCAATCAGTGAGAATTTAGTGATAGATTGCAATCTACTTCTTGCTCCGAGTGTCCTTCATTGATCCAAAGAATTCCCCAGAGAGGTCTTTCAAGTATCTAGAGAGCAGTGAGGAGTAAGGTAAATCATGATATGAAGATTTTTAAAAAAAATCCTATAACAATAAATTTAAAGTTACACGAATTGGCTTTGGAAAATGGCATCCTAAAGCCTGTCATACAGATAGAAATATCATATATTTTTCTTTTGACTCTTTTATTATTTGCCACCTTTTGAATTAAAACGCTGGGATACTTTCATTGAAAATGCGAAGTAGAGGCTGCTGACTTAATCATGGTCTGTCTTCTCTTTTTGTTTTTATTGGTGAAAAATAGGCTGCACAGCGGGCATCTTCATCTTCGCCCAAATCGAGTGAAGCAGCCCGTTCTTCCTCTTCCGTGGAGAACACAAGAAAGACACCCAGAAGTCTGTCTTCCTCCTTGTCTAGAGGAAGACAGTCCTGGATCGACATGGTTAACAGTTCGTCCGCTGCTGGTGGTGAGGGACAGTCTGTGACGTGTGCTGTGCAGGTCCACTCCCCTGCGCCTTCAGAGGCAAACAGCCGCTGGGCCCTGGAAGACAGCCTGGCCACATCAGAAAGTGGATTTTTGAACTCTATATCCAGTGATGACACTTCTTCATTGAGTAGCAACCTAGACCCTCTCACTGTCCCAGACAAGCCGCCGGGATCAAAGATGACGGACAGAGGTAAACCAAGAAATCGTTTACTCTTCTTTAGAGAATGAATGTTTGTGTCTGGGTGTGGACCGCTCACGTTAATTGTAAAAAGAATGTTTAAAGTCATGAGTGATGCAATAATTAAACAGCCAAGTGGGGCCACGTCCAGGGGCCACTTCTGTAATGAAATTTGCATGCAGAAAACTCCAGCATCAAGGCCATTCAATACCTAGTGATAAGTGTCACCAACCAAATGCTTGCAACGATGAGACACGTGTTCATAAAATAATGATACTTCCCCACCAATCTGAGGGGAAGCTTGAGGGTTTTTGTTTGTTTTGTTTTGTTTTCTTTTTTTGTTTGTTTGTTTGGAGGGGGGCCTGTGCCCTATACTCTGGAGCTTGTGGTGATTAGATCAACATTGCATAGATGACATCACCTCCATGGTTCCGAACGCAGAGCAGCCACCTTCCCTGGGCCACAACCACAGACGAGGTCTGGGCCCCAGGTCGTCAGCTCCTGAGCAGCCCATGTGGTTAACAGCAAGACAGTCTGCATGCACTTTGGAGGACAGCAATAAAACTTTAAAACCAAAGGAGAGCACAGTTCGTGCATTTGAAAAAAACAAAACAAAACATTTTAAGTCTTAGCAAAGGAAAGAGTCACTGGAGTGTAGAAATGAAATGTGTGAACTTTCTTAAATACTCCATGATAATTGGTCCTTCTCCTTTATTCAGACTAACTTCTTTTAATTGTTAGTTTTCAGCCATGAGGAGTCTTTTCTGATGGTCTGTGCCTTATTCATTCTGCCATAAAACAAGCTTACCTGATATAGGATACTGAAAAATGGAAGAATGGTGACTTCTGTTTGTACTTTTTCAGTGTACTACTGAGCGAAAGTTGACTGGCTAAATTCCCATGATACCTCGCCAGGTAGCCTGCTGACATAGGCAACTTCTCTCCCCTCGTCCCTAGCCTAAAGATTCTTTAAGTTCTCAAATTTTTCAGATGTACTCTATTAATTTAGTATTTGGTATCAGAGTAATTTAGAACAAGGATTACAGTGCAGACCCAGGGCTATGTGTGTGTGTGTGTGTGTGTGTGTGTGTGTGTGTTCACAGCATTTATTTGAACACTCAGGCTGGGAACTAATTCCCCAAGTCCCCACAGTTACCACCACTCCCTGCGGCCTTTCCTGAAGATGCTTCACATAGTTAATTTACCTGCCTGGCCTCTGATGCCATTTCTGTTTGATACCCAGTGATCTGCTTTACATTAGAAAAAGTGTAGGAAATGAAGTCATTGTCAAAATAACCTACTTGTAGAGGTGACTGAGGTGGCGTAGGGAGGAGAGTGGAGACAGTGTCATTGAGGAATGGGGGCGGGGGTTCCCTATTGGACTGTGTGGAATAGAGAGCAGTGAACTCAAGATGGCCTCAGCTTTGGGAGATGCCGTCACATGGAGAGTGTTTGGCTTAATTTGTACCTCCTTGGAAGTACAAAACTGATGCAAATTTTGAGGCCAATTGTGCAAGTGAAAAGGAGGTCATTTTAGGT
Source organism: Vicugna pacos (assembly GCF_048564905.1). NCBI lineage: Eukaryota > Metazoa > Chordata > Mammalia > Artiodactyla > Camelidae > Vicugna > Vicugna pacos. The sequence goes on along the minus strand of NC_132994.1, from coordinate 67,553,904 downwards.
TCAGCATAAGAAGCTTCTTTTTAATGTTGAGAACTGTTCAAAACTGAATAGGCTCCTTGGAAAGTCATGTGTTCCTTGCTGGCGGTGCTTACTCATTCTGAGACAGCCGTTTTCATTGGGTATTCAGTACATATTGCAACTTGATCACAACTTCTGCTCTTGTGAAGATATACTGAAGAGGGCCTTTAAGTCTCTTGAACTAAATGGCCTCTAACTTGATACTTAGAAGACCCTTCCAGATAAAAGACTGGTAGAACTAAAGAAAAGAATAAAAAGGATCATATCTATTCTTTTCTTGCTAAAAACTCTTACTTCAATTGTTGGGCCATTGGTAGAACTGAAAAGTTTCATGCAGGCACACACACACACACACACACACACACACACACACACACACACACCACACAAACCCCAGGGTGAGGGTGGCTTCAAAAGCAAAATAGAGAATGAAATTCCATTTGCATTCTTTCTCAAGAGAGAACTCTGCAGATTGAGTTTTCCTTTAGGACGAATAACCTGATAGTCATGGGAAGATGCATGCCATTCTTGTTTGTGTTTCAATGTCATTCTGGGAATGCATGTGCTGCAGAGCCTGACTGAGTGCCAACAGCTCTTTTAATCTAAGGAGGAAGAAACCAGGTATTTAAAAATTTGAGTTAGATGTCGAGTGACCAACAAAATCTGCATGCGACTTCAAACAGCTTGACAGGAAGGTATTCCTTGGGGTAGAAAGGAAGAGAAAATAAAACTATTTTTCCCTCACTGGTTTGAACTTGCCTGCCATATGTTAGAAAATTTTTGCTGATGATTTTTCTCCTGCTGCTGGGGATTTGGTTAAATTCCCAGCAGAGTTAAACCACATAAAGTCATTGCTATGGAAACAGCCACCCAGTCTTTGCTTGCATTTGCAATGACATGCTGCTGAGTGATCAGTTGCAAATTGTGCTTTTTTTCTTCTTTTTTTTGCATGTGTGTTTGTGTGTTGGAGAAGAAGGTAGCTTTTCACTTTTGTGACTACTAAAATTACTATTTTTTAGCTGCCAATTAAAAAAAAAAAGAAAAACTCTGAAATTCCTGTGTCTGAAATATCGTTCAGGATGTTTCTATGACAGGGATTGCAGTTTCGACGTGGTCCATGACAGGAGTTAGGATTTTAGATTAAAGTCTCAGTCTCAAGATCCATTTGCTAGAGAAAAAGGCTTTATCCTAGAAAAGAGTCTTAAAGCTTAATAACTGAGTCTTGAAGCAAGCAGACAGTGTGTATTATAGCCTTCTTTTATTTAGACAATGAGAGAAATATTTTGCAGTTGGTATACAACTAAAATTGTGGTTGCTAGAATTTTATACCGAACTTAAATACCCCTTTAGACATTTCTCCCTTGCAGTGTAGGCTATTTAAACAATGCAGGGTATAAGTTCCATCCTATTGCCTTTCTGCATTGGGAGTTCCAGAGATCCAAAGTCTTTCTACAAAGCATAGTAGGAAAAGAGGTGATGGGGTTAATGGAATTTTCATCTCAATCCAGTTTTACTGTATACTGTTTCTTTTGTGTAAGGTTATTTGGCCCATGACGCATTCCTGTGTGATGGTGACTCACACTGTTTGTCTCTACTTACATTGTGCTGACAATGTGGAGACAGTTTTACTTATACTTATTCCATGAATGGAGTGACCATACCCTGGACACTAACAAGCTGAATAACCACTAATAAGACTAACAACCAATTTATGCAAATAAATCACTTAGAACAAGTACAGCCAGAATTGATCTGGAAATGATGTTGAATAAGATGCACTTTTAATGAAGAGATAAGCATACTAGAGCATGTGTGACATCAATGAGGTAGATTTTAGGATTTAGCAATTACCAAAAATTTTACACCATTTTAGTGCAAACAGTACAGATGCTGTTATTTTAGCCAACTACCTCAGATGTTGCTGTAGGAATTATGGGGTATGTTTCTTTAGGAAGCAAGATAATAATAAAAAAAGTTGATTAATGAACTCCATTCAATTCAGCATTTTTTTTATTACTTTTGAGTACCTAACATGTACTCATATACTTTATGCTAACAGGGATACAAAAATGAGCAAGGTATAATTTCTGATTTAAAAAATTTTGACATGTAATGAGGAGAGTGGGAGGAATAAAACTCATTTAACAAAGCAAAGCAGAGTTAAATAAGTGCCACAGAGAGATACAAAGTACTCAAGGGGTTTAAAAGAGAGCAGGAACTCAAAATATGGAAGATCGCATCTAAGTGATCTAAGATGAGCTAAAGATCTAAATGGGAAGATCTGTACATAGAGAGGAGAGCCATGGAAAAGAGGAATGAAGAATAAATTTGGCTGATGTTGAATACTGGGCTCGTCATTCGTTTATTTCAATTGATAATGGAGGACAATTTTTAATCAGGGTGATCATATAATTGGAGGTATACTTTAGAAAAATTACATTAGCAGATACCGCCTTAAGCAGCGTTCAAACGTGACATCACCTATAATGAGAGATATTGTTATTGTGGGCCTTCTGATGTGTTGCACCGAGAAGTCAAACATCATTTCTGCAGTGTTCTTGCTAAAAATCATAATCTGAATTTAATCATGAGGAAACATCAGATAAGCCCAAATTAAGGGACATTCTACAAAATAACTGACAATACTCGTTGAAAGCATCAAGGTCATGAAAGACAAAGAAGGCTGAGAAAGTGCCCTAGATTGTAGGAGACTAGGAGAGATGATAACTTTCTTCAGTGTAATATCCCAGACTGGATTCTGACCGGGAAAAGGGTATCAATGGAAAATGTCTTTCAATGACATGTATCCACTACTATAGTATCACAGTATTTTCACTGCCCTACAAATTCTCTGTACCCCACCTATTCATCCCTCCCTTCCCCAACCCCTAGCAATCACTGATCTTTTTACTGCCTCCATAGTTTTGCCTTTTCCAGTATGCCAATATCATGTCATCTATGAACAACGACAGTTTTATTTCCTTTTCTTGTCTTATTGTGGCTAGGACTTTCAGTGAAATATTGAAAAGGAGTGGTGAGAAGGGACATCCTTGCCTTATTACTGATCTTAATGGAAAAGCTTCTAGTTTCTCACTATTGAGTATGAAACTAGCTGTAGGTTTTCATAGATATGTATCAAGTTGAGGAAATTTCCTGTTATTCCTAGTTTACTGAGATTTTTAAAAAAATCACAGATGGGTATTAGATTTTTTAAAATGCTTTTTCTGTGTCTATTTATATTCTCATACATTGTTTACTTCTTCTTTTTCAGTGTATTGATGTGGTAGACTACATTAATTTATTTTCAAACTTTGAGGCAACCTTGCATACCTAGGCTAATTCCCACTTGGTTGTGGTGTCAAATTATTTTGATACTCCAATTTGCTGATGTTTTGTTGAGGGTTTTTGCATCCATGGTCATGAGATATATTGGTATATCGGTTTTCAGTTTTCTCTTCTTGCCTTTGTCTGGTTTTGATGTTTATGGTCATGCTGGACTCAGAATGAGTCAGGAAGTATTCCTTCTACTTCTATCTTCTGAAAGAGACTACAGAGAACTGATACACTTTCTTCTTTAAATGTTTGGTAGAATTCACCAGTAAACCCATATGTGACTTGTGCTTTCTGCTTTGGAAGGTTATTAATTATTGATTCAGTTTCTTTAATAGATAGAGCCCTATTCAAAGTACTTGCTTTTTTTGTGTGAGTTTTGCAGATTGTTTATTTTAAGGGTTGGTCCATTTCACCTAGGTTGTCAAATTTGTGGGCATAGAGTTGCTCATAGTATTCTTTTATTATCCTTTTAATGTTCCTTGGGATCTGTAGTGATATCCATCTTTTTCATTTCTGATATTAGCAGTTTGTGTCATCTCCCTTTTTTCTCTAGCCAAAAGGAAACTCTGTGTTTTACCTATGACCTATATAGACAGTTGAAATTTAATAAATATACTTTACTTATTGAGTTTTCAAAGAATCCAATTCCAAAATTAGCTCACTGTGTTTCTTTGATGAATGGATAGAGGAAGAAGGTGAGAATAAGATTAAGAATGGACCTTTTGACCACATAGTGAATGTTTAACAAATATGTTTTGAGAAGCTACTATGTCCTTTGCTCAATTGTGGACATCTGGAGACCCTTTTTGACTATAACAAATGCAATAATAATCCTCTTGCATAGAACTTACAATTTGGTGTGTATGTCTGTTTTGGCAGGGTATGGAGACAATTAGCAGGTAAATAGAAGAACAGGATAATTTGTGGTAGTGAGTAGATTCCATAAGGACATCAGGTAGGGGTATGTAACAGTGGGGGTGGGAAGGAGCTTTGTTTAGATGACTGATTGGGGAGCTACTTCCATGAGGAGCTGACATTTGATTTGAGATCTGAATAGCACCAGAAAACCTACACCTGTGAACAACAGCTGGCAAAATGCCCCAGATAGAGAGAAAACAGAGTACCAATGATCTAGCATTGGCACAGATTCTTCAGTTCAAGAACCAGAAATAAATCCAGTGTGGCTGGAGCAGAGGGGTCAGAGAAACATAGGAAGAGATTGGAGAATTCAATCTCAGCTGGCTCGTGTGGCAACCGGTGGGTCCTTTCTGGTGTTTGGGTTTTGTCGAAAGTAAAATGGGATGTTTTTGTAGGAACTGAAGCTGGGAGTGTTTAAATTTAAAGAGATTTGAAACTTTACATTTTTATAAAGATTACACTATATGGAAAATGATTATTAGGAATGTAGCTGTTGAAATAGGCCTCCAATGAAATGGTGATGGCCTGGACCAAATTGGTAGCAATGTGGAGGGGAGGCAGGGAAAAAAAACATATTTGGGATGTATTATAAACAAAGTGTCAGAATGTAAGATTCATAAAGGATTCTTATCTGTTTCAGTCTATCCCTAGTCTCTCAACTACACTGCCTGAGCACACAGTGGGCATTCAAAGAATAAGTGATGGGTGAATTGAAAAATAATGAAAGGATCATATGTGTGAGGGGAAGAGAGTGATAAGTTTTCCAGCACGTTCAGTACCTTGTAGCATTAAATATAATCAAAACTCTATCAGATTGTTATCATTTCCTGGGGAGAATTTTGCTCATAGGGATTTAATGGTCATATTGAAATATGTAACTCTAAATATGTACACTGAGGATTTCCTATAAGGGAAAAATAAAGATGTCTTGCAAGTAATTATGGATCACACTAGACTGTAATCATAGACCTAAGGACAAGAGAACTCTATCTTGAAAACGTAAGGGCGTTTATCTGCTCCAGACCCACATTTTCTGCTTAGTGAAATTAAGGTCGAGTAATTTCTTTCTTCTTCTTGCCTCACTGCTCTTGTCATGAAGTGTCCCTCACATCCTTCCCCTCCTTCTGAATCTTCAGTTTTATATTTTTCTGCTCACTTGTCCCCATCATGGATCCACGTGGTTGATGGTTCCAGCAGGTTCTGGAGCCGAGGTTGACATATTTCTCTACTGTGTGTTGTGTTTATCTCCTTGGTTTTAGGCAATTTTACAGGTTCTTCTATTTATATCCCACGCAGAATCCACCTCATAAATATATTTTAAAAAGGAAAAAAAAAAACCTGACCAAATACTTCTCTTACGTGCATACCAGTGTCTTTTGTTTTCTTCAGATGTGACCAGCTATAGCAGTTTTGTCTGCATTAAATATTTCACCAAATCCAGGTGCTCACACGGTTGGAAGAATACATTTTTAAATGAATAGAATCTTTGTTTTAAGGATAGAAAGTGATCATTAGAATTTTATGTAATGAACTCAACCTAAGATTATTTCTGAAAATCATTGCCACAAACGCAATAATAGTAAAACAAGGGAGCAATATTAAAGATTACCCAGTAGACTAGATTTATTCTTTTTTTTCTTTTTAAATTTTTTATTGATTTATAATCATTTTACAATGTTGTGTCAAATTCCAGTGTTCAGCACAATTTTTCAGTCATTCATGGACATATACACACTCATTGTCACATTTTTTTTTCTGTGAGTTATCATAACATTTTGTGTATATTTCCCTGTGCTATACAGTGTAATCTTGTTTATCTATTCTACAATTTTGAAATCCCAGTCTATCCCTTCCCACCCTCCACCCCCCTGGTAACCACAAGTCTGTATTCTCTGTCTGTGAGTCTATTTCTGTCCTGTATTTATGCTTTGTTTTTGTTTGTTTGTTTGTTTTTGTTTTTGTTTTTTTAGATTCCACATATGAGCGATCTCATGTGGTATTTTTCTTTCTCTTTCTGGCTTACTTCACTTAGAATGACATTCTCCAGGAGCATCCATGTTGCTGCAAATGGCATTATGTTGTCGGTTTTTATGGCTGAGTAGTATTCCATTGTATAAATATACCACCTCTTCTTTATCCAGTCACCTGTTGATGGACATTTAGGCTGTTTCCATGTTTTGGCTATTGTAAATAGTGCTGCTATGAACATTGGGGTGCAGGTGTCATCCTGAAGTAGATTTCCTTCTGGATACAAGCCCAGGAGTGGGATTCCTGGGTCATATGGTAAGTCTATTCCTAGTCTTTTGAGGAATCTCCACACTGTTTTCCATAGTGACTGCACCAAACTGCATTCCCACCAGCAGTATAGGAGGGTTCCCCTTTCTCTACAGCCTCTCCAGCATTTGTCATTTGTGGATTTTTGAATGACGGCCATTCTGACTGGTGTGAGGTGATACCTCATTGTAGTTTTGATTTGCATTTCTCTGATAATTAGTGATATTGAGCATTTTTTCATGTGCTTTTTGATCATTTGCATGTCTTCCTTGGAGAATTGCTTGTTTAGGTCTTCTGCCCATTTTTGGATTGGGTTATTTATTTTTTTCTTATTGAGTCATATGAGCTGCTTATATATTCTGGAGATCAAGCCTTTGTCGGTTTCACTTGCAAAAATGTTCTCCCATTCCGTAGGTTTTCTTCTTGTTTTACTTCTGGTTCCCTTTGCTGTGCAGAAGCTTGTAAGTTTCATTAGGTCCCATTTGTTTATTCTTGCTTTTATTTCTTCTAGGAGAAAATTTTTGAAATGTATGTCAGATGACTAGATTTATTCTTATTAATAAAAGCAATCATATGGTAGAAGAGTACTGAGTTGCTTTGCTTAATAGAAACATCAAATACCCCAAAGAAAATAAGCACCTGTTTCTGGCAGAGAAGATAAAGCAAATATAGGAAAATGAGGGAAACTGAAGTGAAATTACTGTCAGGTTTGTAAGAACACAAGTGAAAATACTTCCTTTATATTTGGGTGCTCCCTCTGACTTTCTCTCAATCTGTTTGATTTTTCTCTTAGAGAATTTCTTTTACCTGCCATCTTTTTTTTTTTTTTTAACCCTGACTTTGCATTCTCCATGTCTGTGTACGGATCCCTTTGTTGTAAACAGGACCTGGCCTACTGTGAACGTGACTCTTACCTTCTACTCCAGATCTGAACTAGTTAATCATCCCCCAGGGCCCAGTTCAAATGCCCAAGCAGAGAATCTGATTATCTAGCCTGTATTTTAGATTGCTGGCCAGCTTTTGAATCTTCTGTCCTAGGATCTAATGCCCTGTGGCCCTGTGAGAACAGAATTTGAAGCATAAAACCTGGGTATCTCAGAAGAAGAGGCTCTGAGTGGGGATTTTTCCCCGGAAGACAGAATAGTGGGGGCAGGGATCTGAGCCTTGGGTTGTCCAGTCCAGCCAGCTACTATCTTGCTGACTATGCATTACCTGACTTGAAATCTTCTTCATTGCACATTATTCAAAAGATAGTGTGTTTAATATGTTTATAGTATAAAGCCTAGTGTTTAAGAGGACGAGCTTTGGGTCAGAACCGAGGTTTGTCTCTTTGTGACTTTGATGAATGTTTTCAGTCTTTCTCCGTCTTGGCATTCTCTCCTTTATATCAGGGTTAATAATACTTCCCTCGTGTGGTTGTTACCAAGGTAATGAGATAATGTTGGTATAGCAGTTAACGTAGTGCCTGTCACATAGTTAAAAACTCAGTACATGATAACCATCTCCACCAGGAGCAGCAGCAGCTGAAGCAGAAACAAGCAATCTCTACCTCAGAATGTGTGCTGATGTCTTGGTTTATAGTATTATGATTAGAATGAGTTACCTGGATTCATCTTCGTTACATACTTTAAATTTGTCTGTCATTAGGATTCTAAGTCTTCTGTTGTAAAGTTGTCAGAATCATTAATTAGAGGAAGCTTGTAAAATGCTTTTGATCTCTCGGCATCAGGTGCTGTAGTCAATGACATTTGTAAAGCCTTGCGGTCTTAACGTCCAAATGGTTATGTAGTTGTTTCCTCTCTTTGTAACAGGTGCCTTCCGTAGTCTTTCCTTTCCTTTCCTTTCTAGAACACTGCACATGAAACAGGGAAGACTATTTTCTACCTAAACCTTTTCAAATATTTCATGTTGGGAACTAACCTTATCTTCCTTGGGACATCGTTTAGGCGTCTCCAATCTCAAAAGGTTTTCCTTTCAAATTCTGATATGAAATACGGCATATGAATTCCTTTTGTCTCCTGAAGCCAGCGTTTATGTTCTAAACAGAAAATAAAAACCACATTCTAGACAGCACAAGGAAACGCCAAAAATAAAATAGTGGGGGAGGCAAAGCTGACAATACAGCGTTTAAAGAGATAATCCGCATACAGTGTGCTCGACAGCCAAATTCGGGGTCTGCTGGAGCACGTCTGTCCCGTCAGAAGCAGACAATAGGCTGGGTACGTGGGAGGGTAAAGAGGGAAGCACATGCATTTGGCATAATCTGGGAAAGGAGTGAACTACTAACCATTAGTTAAAGATGTCGTTTGTCTTTTGCTAATGTCAATAAGAAAGAGCTTGTTAAAAAAGTACCATCCCTTTCTTGAGTCTAAATCATCAGATTATTGACCTGAGTTTGGAGAATGTTTGCTAGTCTGACCCCTTTGGACACTCTGAGCGAGTCTAACAGAAGTAAAGGGTCACTAACATTGATCTCAAATTCCTACCAACTCAACATACACGATCCTGATGCTTTACAGCAGGAATTCCTGAATACTCCTTTGAGCAAGCCAGATTTCTTTTTAAAATTAAGACATGGTGCAGAGAAAATAGATGTTGCTTTCTGGACAAGTCCGGATTTCCTAGTTATAATTCCAGTCCTTTTCTCTTCCGATGAGCTGAGGCTGATGACCAATTGCTGGCAAGCAGTCTAGTCTTGTTACTCCAAGGGCGTTCATGGACCAGCAGATCTGACATCACTTAGGAGCTTGTTAAAGGTCTAGAATCTCAGTGCCTGCCATGGCAGACTGACTGAATCAGAAACTGTATTTTAACCAAATCCCTGGGTGATTGTTTGCTTATTAAAGTTTGAGAAGTCTGGTCCAGAAGGGCATGGACCTCCACAGTGTGGAACTGAATTTTTATTCCTAATTTCATCACTGATTTATACTTTGAAAAGATCACTTACTGTTTTTCAAGAACCTCCACATTTTTTCTCATCTATAAAATAAAAATAGTTTTCATCTTCCTTGGCAAAGAACTTGTGAGGCTTGATGATATAGACTGCAGCGTGCCTTATGTGGCAGAGGAAATTAAAGTCCTGTTATTTCATAGGAAGACTAAAATAGACACTTGAGATGAAGGATAACAATTGCATTGGACACACTTGATTGTCAGACAAAATTCATTTATTTTGCTTCAGGGGACAAAGGAGGTGGAAATAATTAACTTGGCTTCTGTTTCCAGTGGGAGAGAGACCAGTGGTCTTTTCTGCCAATCTTTTTTTTCTTGCTTTCTTATAATCTACTAAGATAAGGGAGATAATTTAGTGTTTTCTAATATGAAATTATAATTTAGAAAAATATTTGTACATAGAAAGATGAAAGGGGGGTTTTTAAAATGTCGTTTTATTGAGAAGCCTTTGAAAGGTACAGGGATGGCCCTGTAGGATTAACCAGACAGAGCTAGTCTTCTGTATAGCAATTGGGAAGGGCTCTCACCTCTGCTTTGGGGTCAGGTGCAAGCTGTGTTTTGTTGTGTGCTCACCCTTTGGGTCCTTTTTCTGTCCTGTGTATCATCTGCTTCCATTATTATTGGGTATTCATTTTATGGTCTTGTGAAGACCAAAGCACTAGTCTTCAGCAACCGTAAATACAGTATGAAGTCCGGCTAGGTCATGGACGTGGTTGCGTCATAGGTCTGTTCCCTGAGTATCTAGCAATATTTTGTGTGTCTCTCAGATTATGATACAGAAAATACAATCAGAGTATTTTCTTAACTCTTAACATTGTCATTTATAGTTTATTGTCCATACATTTGTGAGCGATTCTGGAATCAGGTTAGTAGAGGTCAGGCTGTTAGTTTCAGATTTCCTCTGAGGAGACACGGACAGTTGAGAGGTAAGAGCAGAATGGTGATTTGTCTCGTTTCCCCCCATTTCTCCAGCAGCTTTAACTTTATCTGAACATACCCATCCTTACTATTATCTCCAATCTCTAACTGAATCCAGTGAGAAAACGTTTGCCTTTTGAATATTGTTTGGTCATATTTTAGGTGAATTCTGTATTAATTTATAGTAATCCCAACAGATCCACTTTACCTGTGTATTAAAATTCCACTATTTCTTGGAGGATCAAGTTATACACACACATAAACACACACGTTACACACGCACACACACACATACACACACACACATGCATCCTCATGGGTATGTCCCAAAGTTTAATTTAGGGAAAGAAATGTGTGTGTGGGAGGGAGATAATCTCTGATATTTTTAACTTAAAGGTAATATATATGTAAGTATATTAAGTAATAATAAAATTATCCGAAAGAGGCAGTCCTGTTTATTTTTCATTTAGGAAATGTACTTTATGCCATGTTATTCCAAGACTCTAAAGTTTGTTTCCATCTTTTATGATTTAATATCCGTTGAATTAGATATATGATCTTAATAAATAGTGTCATTTTCCTCTGACATAATTACAAATTAATGTATTAGTCAGAAGTAATTTTATTTTCTATCACAATCATTAGTAGCACAACTGAGCTGCTCGGTGAACACAGAGAAAATAAAGAAATTATTTTATTTATCTTCTTTGTTATATACTGGTTTGGTTTATTTCTTGATGTTTATTAAATACATATTACTTTAAAAACACGGTGGTAATAAAGCTATATACTAAGGCTTTATTTGAAGTAGAGTTCCACCTGCTTATCTGTTAAAAAAGGATGTATAAAAATTATCGTGTTTTTGTGTCTGAAAACTTCCAGAGTTCTCAATGCTAATGTCCCCCTCTAAGAGTCAGATGACTTTTCATCTAAATTTCTTAAGACTTTCTAATGTCTCCAGCTTAACTCCAGGACTGTTACCATGCTAGATATTTCTGCTGTGCAAGTATCATTCATTATCATGATAATCTTACAAAAGTCTACTTTTAAAATAGCTCTATTGAAATATATTTCACATACCATAAAATTCACACATAAAGATGTCCAGTTCAGTGGTTTTTGGTGTGTTTATAGAGTTGTCCAACTAGCTCCACTATCTGATTTGAGGACACACCCATGTACATTAGCATCCCTATTCCTACTTGTCCCTTCCTCAGCCCCAGACAACTACCAATCTACTTTCTGTCTCTCTATGGATTTGCTTATTCTGGCCATTTCATATAAATGGGCTGAAACAGTATGTGGTCTTTTGTGACTGGCTTCTTTTACTTCAAAGAATTTTTCAAGGCCATCCCTGTAGTATGTGTCAGCACTGCATTTCTTTTACTAATACCCCATTGCTTGTGTATACCACATTTTGTTTATCCATTCATCAGTTGATGAGCATTTAGGCTGTTGGCATGTTTTGTCTATATTATTCATGACATTTATGCACAAGTTTTTTGTTGACATGTTTTTCAGTCTTGAATATATTGCTAGAAATGGAACTGCTAGGTCATATGGCAACTCTACATTTAGCATTTTGAGGAACTGCCGAACTCTTTCCTAAAGTGGTGGGTCCATTTTATATACCCCCAGCAATGTATAAGGGTTCCAGTTTCTCCACATCCTTGTCCACACTTAGTTGTTGTGTCTTTTTTAATTTTAGCCATCCTGGTGAGTGTGAAATAGTATCACATTGTGGTTTCGATTTGCACTTCTCTAAGGACCGATAGTATTGGGCATCTTTTCACGTGCTTATGGGTAAAACCCTCCTTTTGATGTCTGCACACAGACTGAGCCAAAAAGTCTCATTGTGTTCAAATGTAGTTTTGAATATTTCCCCCTGTTTTGAGGATGTTTTGGTAGAGAACAAAGAAGGAAACCAAAGAAGTTTACTAACTCCAATTTAGTTGCAAAGTTAGCCCAACATCTTTGCTCCCCATTTTACAAAAGAGTGCTAGGAATACCGGTGGTGACTTCCTGGTGGTGCCTGGGGGAAAACAGCTACTTAAAGCTTTTTAATCTTATCAGAGTAAATTGTAAAGTGAGTTGAGTGTGCTTAATTTTGATGCTTCTAGACTACTATTACATGTTTTTTTCCTCCCTTTTGGAGAGACCCTTTTTTCCCTTTTTTCAGTTCTCCTGATGCCATACTTCCCTTACGACCCTCTATTAAGCTTGTTTTCAGGGCAGGAGCTAAAATGCATAGACACTAAGAAGTACACAGTAGAAAAAAATCTTATTGTATATCTTTCCCAAGATTATTTTTGGAGACTGAAGTGAATAAAGAACTGAAGTTCTTAGTAAGAAATTAAAGCAACACCAAAAGATGATTTTCTTTGAGTAACTTTAAATATCATTTGAGACTCTTTCAGTTGCGTATGACTGAAAACAACACCCAGAATATCTTAACAAAGGTAGTGTACTGGCTCCCATAAGCTGAGAGGACTGTAATGGTAGCACTAAGATCCATATCTCAGTTGCGTCCTGTGGATTGACTCCATTCTCATGATTCTTGGCATGATTCCTGGAATCTTTCAGGTCACATCATCACACCACTCAGTTTAGGAAAATAGATTGCTTCCCTGATACCCTAAGCCAAAGTCTCAGAATTGAGTTTCTTTGGCCCCAGTGGGCCTGACCTGAGACACAGGCTCATCCCTGGATCAATGACTGTGGCCAGCATGATGGAGCTGCCATTGGCTTAGCTTAGCACACGGGGTCTCCCCTGGATCCTGGTTGGAGTCACTTCACTGGAAGCATCTGAGGTGAAGCAAGGCGTGGTAAAGGAAGGGAATGAATAGAGATGTGTGGCATGAGGAATGACTACTGTTTGCTCAAACCGCAGACCAGCAGCAGAGTCTTTCTTTCAAAGGGCAGTTCTAGAAAGGACATCAAAATGTGATCCAGGACAACGGTTGTCACGCTTTAGGATATGTATTAGTTTGCTAAGGTTTTTCTATCCCATCATTGTATTTTAGAAGCAGAGAACTTGTTTGGTTTCACAGGTTCACAGATGGAGAGGAATTCTGCTCCAGGATGAATCATTGCCTGAGTCCTCCTACCAGTCTCTGATTTATATGATATTTGGATGAGATTTGGGTGTTGGAATGGGTTAAGACTTTTAGAGATGTTGGAATGAGTGTATTTTGCGTGTGAGAGGGACACAAATTTTGGAAGATTAGAGGGTGTACTATTATGGGTTCAGTTATGTCCCTCCAAAATTTCTGTGTTGAAGTCCTATCGCTGCTACCTCAAAATGTGGCCTTATTAGGAAATAGGGTGTGTTTTGTAGCTGTAATTAGTCAAGATGAGGTCAGTAGGGTGGGCCCCTAAACCAATATGACTGGCATCTATAAAAGGGGGAAATCTGGGCACAGAGACCTGCACACAGGTAGTACACCATGTAGGGATTAGCGTTCCAGGGCCACAAGCCAAGGAACCACCAGCAGCTAGGAGAGAGGCCTGAAAAAGATTTTCCCTAGTGCCTTCAAAGGAAACCTGGCCCTGTCAAAGTACCCCAAACTGAGTGGCTTAGACAATAAAAATTTGTGTCTCACAGATTTGGAGACTAGAAGTCTAAGATCAAGTTGTCAGGAGAGCCTTGTTTTAGGACCACAGTGTCAAATGTTCTCTCCTTGATTAACTGGGTTTATTGTTATGTATTTATTTTAATAGAAGAGACAAAAGTGTCTGAAGATGATGAAATGGAGAAGCTCTACAAATCATTAGAGCAAGCTAGCCTGTCTCCTCTTGGGGACCGACGGCCTTCAACCAAAAAGGAGTTGAGAAAATCCTTTGTTAAGCGGTGCAAAAATCCATCCATAAATGAGAAACTCCACAAAATCCGAACTTTGAATAGCACATTAAAGGTAAGACATTTCAGTTAGTGGGTGAACTCTGTAGATGTGGGGCGAGAAGATGCTGGTTCTGTAGAATGATTCATACTGACCACATGAACCATTTGCGTTTGTGTGGGTGGAAAGTAGGGGAGAGCAGAAAAGCCGATACCATCTCTCTAAGGTGAGTTGACCCTTGACATTCTTAAAGCACTAGGACACTCACACAGTAGCACCCAAAGCAGTGTTCTACAGTAGGCCTTGATTTTTGCATTCACTCTGGCATAAAACTTTAAATATTAAGCTCCTAGACGACAAGATCAGGTATAACTTGTTTCTGAGTCTTTCTACCTAGCATAATTGATGTTGGTGGGAGCCCGAGACAGTCAAGTGGTGAGAATACACAGTAATATTTAATAAGATCTTGGAATTTCATTGAATTCGTTAAAGGCTGCCATTGTTCTATAATCTATCCAGAAGAAAATTTCTGTATTTCAGACACAGCAGAGACTTAGTGATTCTAAGCTGTTGGCTCTGGAGCCAAGAAGTGCCATGCGAGCTGGGCATTGGGAAATATACATTTCATGGCAGTAGACCAGGAGAGGTTTTTACAGTGAGAAAGAGGGACAGTATACAGGAGGTGGTGAAGCTGTTTTCAGGGTCTCCTGTAGCTAAAATGGTTCTTCACAACAAAAGCAACCTGCTTTCACATGTGGATTATAGCACGAACAAGTGAAGGCCAGGATACTTTGTAAAATAGTCTTGAATTAATAGAAGATGCATAGATTCTAAAAAGGTTTGATAGATCCTGCAGTTTAAGTCTGTTTTGTACATGTCCTTTTGCATAGTGAATTTGAATCCCTTTCCAGGATGACCTATCAGTCATCAAAAGAACAAGGTGACAAAAGATGGCTGAGGGATTCTTAATCAGACATCCCAGTTAGTTGGTAGAAGACCTGAAAGCCTTGCGAAAATAAGGCTGAAAAATAAAAGGAAAGGTGTATTTCACTTATACTAAGAAAATCCAGATTTAGAGGAAATTCCCTAGTCTGAATGATGAAAGTCATCACTAGCACTCATTTCAAAGGCAAATATGTCATATTCTACAGTATTTACAAAGTTGATGAACATTTTTGGTCCCCCGATGTAATACGCCATAGTATGCTGGGATTTTGCTGTCTTACTTGTGATAACTGATATGAGTGAATACATTTGTTAGTGAACAAATATTTCCTGAATCTTACTATGTACGAGGCACTATTCTGGAACCCTGGGACAACTGAGTAGACCCCACTGGACAATGGAAATACAAAGGAAAACAGTTGGAATGAGATATGATAGGTGCTCTAGTTGATAGCAGCTTGGGGTGCTTTGGTGGCCCAGAGGAGGGAAGCAGCTGTCTACCTGAGGCCGTTTGGGACGATGCCACGAAGATGCTGACACTGGACCTTGGTAAGAGATGAAGAACGTCAGGAAGAGAAGGAAGTGCATTCAGGGAGGAGGAGCTGGCCCAGGCAGATGTATATCAGTGGGTGAGATGTTGTAGCCCACGTTGGGAGAAATAGGAGATGAGGCAAAGGCGAGCATGGACACTTCAGGCTACTTCTAGAAAGAGAAAGAGGGTGATCTCAGCTTTCCAAAGAGCAGCAATCTCAGGGTTTGGGTGAGACCTTCACAGGACCATGCCCTGGGGCTTGGCCAGCGGGAGCACAGGTTTGTGCAAAGAATTCAAAGGTTTTACTGGCCTAGATAGCTCTCCGTGAGCCTTGTTCTCCATGCACTGTGGCCACAGAGTTGACAAATTCAGCAGCTTTTTCTTTTCTTCCCGGGTGTTAGTCATCTATTGCTAGGTAACAGAATACCCCCAAACTTAGCAACTACAGGCAATAAACATTTCTGGTTTCACTGTTTCTGTGAGTCAGGGATTTGGGCTTGGCGTGGTTAGGGGCTTCTGCCTCCATGTCTCTCCGAAGGCTGCAATCCAGGCATCAGCTGGGGCTGCATTCCGTCCTCCGCGGGGGAGGGTGTGCTTCCAGGCTCCCTTATGTGGTTGTTGGCAGGGTTCAGTTCCTCGCAGGTTGTTGGACTGAGGGTATCAGTTGTTCACACTCTGTTGGCTGGAGGCCACTCCCATTCTTTGCCTTGTGATCCTCTTCATGGTTCAGCTCCCAAAATACAAGCTGGCTTCCTCAGAGCGAGTGAGGCAGTGAGCGTGAGTGAGCAGGATGGGTCATACCCAGTCTCAGCAGTGATGTCACGTTGCAGTTACAGTATCATACGCATTAGGAGCAAGTCCCTAGGTCAGCCTAGCTACCTACAGTCAAGGAGGGGAATTACAGAAGGGCATGAATACCAGGGAGCAGGCAGCATTGGAGCCATCTCAGGGGCTGTCTACCCCACCCAGCAGAACTCCTGGACATTCCTGGGAAGAAGACCTTTCCACAGATCCCTTAGGCTGGGGCGTATGAAACCTACCCCATGTTATGTATTCCTGTGACTCTCCCAGGAAGTTAATGATGACGTGGAAATTGACCTTGCTGAAAAGAAGAGGAAAGCACGTCAACCTGTTCATTAGAGAAAGATCATTTGGTACATGCATGTTTATTCATGTCCAAAAGCTGTAAAAATTATTTTATTTTTACCCTCTTTAATTTAATTTAAATTGTCTTTAAAACTCAAAGCAGACAGGATAGTGGTCTCCTCTGAGGAGGAGGGTAAGATGTGATTGAGAGGGACCACAAATAAAGCTTCTGAGATGCTGGGCAAGAGTCCTTTTTTGATCTTGGCGGTGATCGCACAGATGTGTTCATTCTGTGGTAATTCCATCGAGCACAAACCTTATTATAGGTGTGCTTTTCTCTGTGTATGTTATGTTGCCGTATAAAGTTTTACTTAAAAAATACTTCAAAGCTGGAGTATGGATGAGCAAAAAGAATAGAGTTTTATGCAGAAACAAGGAAGCTCTTTCAGCAGTAACGATTATATTGGTGATAGGCGCATTCCAGAAATTAAAAAAAAAAAATCCTCACACCAGGATTTTATTAGAATGAGTGCTCTTTGGGGAAATTCTTCTAGGAAGTTGAACAAACTGCCCTATCACACACTGAAGGTAGATCTTCAGGAATTTCTGATAGCTCCCCATCCCCCGACTTTAGGCTCAGCCTGTCTTGATTTAAAAAAGGAATGGTTAATGGGTCCAACTGAAACCTTCTTCCGGGGTTCCTCTCACCTACCTCAAAAGAGGAACAAGCTCTCCTTTGCCAGTTGCTCTGGTGGAACACATTTCCAGTGCTTAGGTCTTGAGTTGAGCCGTATTTTGAATATTTGGAGTGAAAAATTAAACTATGGTATATTTTGCAACCCCTACCAGCCCCTGCCTGCCTGCCTGCCAGAAAGCCAGGAGGATGTTGTAAAAGTAGTTCAAAGCATTCGGTGAGCCGCGTGCTCCATAGGGGAGAAGCGGGGCCATTGCGTGGTGCTGTTGACCTCACTGTCTCAGTTTAGGAAGGAACCTAGAGGGTTTTGTTGTTACATTAATTTCCTTCCTCTCTATTCTTATCTGCAGTTTTTTTTCTTTTATCCATAAAAGAACTAACACAGACTTGAGCCAAATTGTAAGAAATTTGAGTTGTTTAGAGCTAAACACCACATGAGAAATGTTAGCCCAAAGTTGAAGAGACCCTTTCCTAAAACTTTTAACTGAGTTAGAGTGGTGGTTGATTCGTTTTTGCCTTTAAAAAATCAGTTTTCCAAAATTTTGTTAGTCTGCAAAGATCTTATTTAGTTTTTTTCAATAAAATATTAGGACAGATGTCAAATTTTCTTAAGAACAAAACTCCTTAACTTCATGTGAATAGCACTCTGGTAATATTAGAGAATGAAAGCATTTTATTTTATTTTTTTTAAAGATTTGAAGTATCGGTGCTGAGAACTCAGAGAGAAAAGGAGAAACTCTCTTGGTCCTTCTTGACTTTCTGCCAGTAATCCTTCCTAGTTACCCACATACTTATTAACCTTTCATTCCTCTGCTTCTGGGACCCGACCACCTGCTTGTCCTCCCTTTCTGTTTTTGTTCCTACTGTACAATTTCTCTCTCCTTCTTGAAACCCAAATGTATCTTTTGTCCCCCATCCATCACCACATCCTTGCTCTCTTGATTCAGAATGATAAATCTCACCACCCAGGGGACTATATGTGTGGTACTTTTCCCTTGAAATCCATATTATTCTGACCAGTTTAGAAACAGGAAAAGAAGAAAACAAGAAAATGTAATGACACACCCCAAGTAAAACATGAGTTAAAGCAAATTGTAGAGTACAAACAATACATTTGTGTGCTGCTAGTGTCTGCAATCACCCATGACCAGATGCCTCATTTGGGTAGAGTAAGAGCTGCCAATTCTTAGAATCCCCTAAACAATGTGTGTATATATCAAATGTGTGTGTGTATATATATATATATATATATATATATATATATATATGTATCTATCTATATATCTCTAATATGAAATATATATTATGTAGATATAATATACATACTATATATATAGTATGTTTATATATATATGTAAATAATTTTGCTTGTTTGTTTATGGAGAGGATTTCCTCAGGCTCTAAATAGGGTTCATGATGCACAAGAGATGAAAAGGCAAATGGGTGTTTAGTTCTTTCATCCATTTCTTATTTCATATATTCATTTTCTTTAACAAGTATCAGTGAATGTCTGCTATGTGTCAGTCATTATTTCAGACTCTTGGGTATACATGAGACAAAACTGCTTGACTTCATGAAGCTTACCTTAGGTAGAAAAAGAAATAAACCAAATAAATAAGTAAAATTTATCGTATGCTAAATGGTGATAGGTTTGGGTAGAGAAGAGAAGGGATAAGGAATGCAGAGGGATGGATTTCTAATTAGGATTGACATGAAAATCCTCTTTAAAAGATGGGATTTGAGTAAAATCTGAAAAAGGAAAGGGAGTGAGCCTTCAGGCTATCTGAGGCAGAATGTTTCAGGTAGAAGGAACAAAAACACATGTTCCTTGGGGTGGGAGTGTACTTAACCTGCTTAAGGAAGAGCGAGGAGGTCAGTGTGGCTGGAGTGTAGTGAGGGATGGGAAGCAGGGAGAAGAGCAGTGGGTCAGAGGGGCAGCAGGGGGTCATAGCCTGCAATGCCTTATTGCCGTTGCAAACACTGCGGCTCCAACTCACAATGAGAGAAGAAGCCTTTAGGAAGTTCTAAGTCAAGCTGTGCCATGGCTTGACACATTTTGAAGGTAGGACCATCAGGATTTGCTAGTGGATTGGGAGTAAGAGAAGGAGTCAAGGAGGAGTCCAGTGTTTGGCGTGAGTAGCTGGAAATATGGAGTTGCTATGAGGTGCTTTGAGGATGATGATAGTGGGACAGGTTTCAGTGTGTATTGGGAGTGGGGGTGGTATTGAGAATAACAGGAAGTTTGTTTTGGACATGTTACATTGGAGATGCCCATAAGATGTCCAAGTGGGGATGCTTAAGAGGAAGTTTAGACAAACAAGTATGGAGTTCAGGTAAGATGTAAGGCTGGAAAAATAAGTTTGGGACCCTCAGTGTGTAGGGAGAGTGGGAGAGAGTACATAAGATTACCAAGAGCATGAATGTAGACAAAACAGAGACGAGGTTAAAGCCGGAGCTCTGGGGCACTCCAGTGTTGAGCAGTTGGCCATAAGGAGGAACCACAAAGGAGGGTGAGAATAAGTGGCCACTGTGAGATGAGAAAAATTAGGAAAATGTGTCACAGAAGCAACATGACAAAAGTGTTCAAGAAAGAGTAGTCAACAGTTTTAGATGCTGTTGATAAATAAAAGTTGAAGATAAATCATTGAGTATTGGATTTAGCAACATGGTGGTCATTGATGGCCTTGACGTGAGCAGTTTTGGTGGAATGATGGGGGCTGAAACTGATGGGAGTGGGTCTGTGGAGGAATGGGCACAAGGACATTGGAGACAGAGAAAAATAGAGCGTTAGCTGGAATAGGGAAGTGGGGTCAAGAGAGGGCTTTTAAGATGGAAGAAATAAGAGCATGTCTGTATGCCAGTGAGAACTGTCATGTGGGGAGGAAAATTGATAAGTTGCAGGAAAAAGGGGAGAATTACTGGAGTGAATTTCTTGAATACGAGACAGGAAGTGCCCACACAAGTGGAGAGACTGATGTTTACCAGGAGCACAGATATTTCATCCAAATGAACAGGAAGGTAGGCAGCATAGATTTGTGCTGATGTAGGTAATGGGCAAACGGACAACTACTCTTCTGACTGTTTCCATTTCCTCAAAAAAAAAAAAATAGAGACAGCAGGGTCATCAGCTATAAGGGAAGTTTGGGGGAGGAGATTTGAGTAGAAATGAGAAGTTTTGAAATAGTCATTTGAGAGAGTGGGAAAGAAAAGGGATGAGAAAATATGATTACTCAATAGGGGTGAAAGTCCACTTAATGGAAGTGGTCATGAGTTTGAAATTTGACCAGTGAGCACAGTTGTGAATTTCTATCTATGCACATGCCACCCCGGGGGTGAGGTAGAGAGGTTAGTTCATTAATGAACATGTATTGAATGTCTCCCTGGCACTTAGCATCGTGTTAGGTATGGGGAATACAGGGATGAACACAGTGTTCCCTGTCGCCTTCCTTAAGAAGACTTAGAACATGTGGCCTGGCAGGTCTGTGAACATCAAGCATAACGTGGTAAGTTCTAAGAGGGCTCTAAGCCTTGGAAGACTTGAGAGTATAAGAAAGCTTCTCATTTCAGTCCGGAGTTTCAGAGACGTTTTGGAGAGCCTGATGTCTGAAGGGAGTATGCATTTATGAGTTGTAGTAAAACACTGACAGTAAAAGATTAGAAAATGTTCCATGTGAGAGTCACTGGGGGAATTAGAGTCCCTGGGCGAAGGAAGGGGAGGACGGGCCTCCATGGGGCACATCGTGGAGCCGTGACCCAGCATTGTGGGGGGAAGAAGAGTCACACCAATACTGTTAGAGTGGGAAGTAAGAGGACCAACAAATGGGCTCAAGTCCATGGTACCTCGGGGATGTGAAGGAGAACCCTGAAGAGACCTCTGACTTTAGGGGGATCCCCTGCGTGGCCATGCAGAGAGGGGACACAAGGTGGGGGCTGGAGGCAGAAGTCTCACTTGGGAGGCTGTAGCAGCTGATCAAGTGTGATATACTGGGCTTTATATCCAAAATTGGGATTATGGTCATAGGGATGGAGGAAACAGGGATAGATGTGAGATACACTTGTTAAGGGCTAAGTGATTTTTTAAATTTTATTTGTGGCGGTTGATACATTTTAGTTTTACTCCACTCCTTGACTACAGAAAAGTCCCCTAACCTGAGGCAGACATCTCAGAAATGTGTGTCGTTGGTTACAGAGGAGGCAGGGTGAAATCATATGAATAGATTGTCTATTAGCATCATTAGAATGCACACTATTTTGATGGAAGGTTAGTAGTCTTTGAATTAAAAAATAGCCTTTATGTTTATTCTGCATATATGAATTAAATTAATGTATGTGGTTTATTAAAAATTAAGATAATTGAATACAAAAATATATTTTATATTGTCTTATGTCTTAGGGAAAGTAGCATGTCCCAGTTTAACTTAGGGAGGCTCAGATGGTCAACGAAATGGTTGTACGTTTTAGGAGGAGTAATGCTCACGCCAAGGTAGATATTACTGCGGTGCGGAATATTGGATTGACTAGGGAAGACCTACACAGGTCTCCCTGCCTAGCCCTACTGCTGTGTCTTGAGTGGGATACTTCCCTTCTTCGTGGCTACCACGTGTAAATGGATGTCCTGCCGTATCTCTTAGGATTGCTGTAGGGACTGGAATATTAATGTATACAAACACTTTAATAATTTTATAGTCAATGTATTCGTGCATTTATTTGTAAAAGGGCTGAAGATGGTTTATTGAAACTGATGCATCTCATCCTTGTCTCTCTCTCTTTTCCCCTACTTGGACAGTGTAAAGAACATGACCTGGCCATGATTAACCAGTTGCTGGATGATCCGAAGCTGACAGCCAGAAAATACAGGGAGTGGAAGGTCGTGAACACACTGCTGATCCAGGATATCTACCAGCAGCAGCGGGCCCCCGCGCCTGCCTCCGAAGGCTCCCCCCTGGGACCTGAGAAACTGCCTCCCTCTGCCTGCGTTGAAAATTCTATTTGAGACTAAGACGGGCTTCTCTCCCCTTCAGTTATCTCACCCCAAGCACCTCTTCAAGATACGCTGCAAGAGCTTAACGTTTTTCCTTAAAAAGGAAAACCGAAACCCAGCTCCTCCTGTAGAGATGTGATTGGGGTGAGAATAAACACCGTGGCGGCGGTGCCCGGTCTGGGGCTTCCATTCAGACCTGAGTGGTGGAGTCCAGCTGAACAAACAGTTTGTGTTCCTTTGGGGAGCTCTCAACTATGCTAGGTTCCAGGTGGGGTATGAGAACTGTATCCCCTGTTTCGTGCTCTCAAGAGAATTACAACATTCTACGGACAAAAGATCACTCTGTCCCAGAGATACTTATTCAACGAAATACTTTTGTTTTCCAAAGGAAGAAGGTACATATTCCTTCTGGTTGAGTAGCTGAGTTCCCCAAATCTTTTTTTTGTTTGTTGTTTTGAGTGGAAGAATGCTTTCTATAGCAGCACCTGGAGCAGGACAGATGTGGTATTGTGGAACCAAAATCCCTTGCCTTTGGTCCAGAATGGTGGTGCCTTTTCCACATGTTGAGAAATACTTCACAGCAAGTGGTGTGTTGGGAGCACCCATGGAGGAGGCATGTTCTCTATTCCACTCACTGAAAGGACAGCTTAATATTTTCACGGTTTATCCAGGTTGGGATGGGGGATCTGATTAATGTTTCCTTTCTGCAGAACAGCTGAACGAAACAGCTCTCATTACACTTGGAGACCTCTCCTCCCTCCTTGCTTTTCTAAACCACAGAGACAGACGTCCAGCGAAGAATGTTTACTGCCTTTGTCCTTTGGTGTGGTACCTATGCACGGTCTAAATGTATAGCCAGGTCCCCCAGGATCAGCATTGACAAGATGATTCTGGCATTTGAATTGTTTTAGTATCTTTACCCCCCCAAAAACCCAACAAAAACAACAAAAGAGTTAAATACGATTGTTTTATTTTTGTACGTTTATGTGTCACTTTGTGTCCTATGTGAATAGCTATGTATAACATTTGTTATTTAAGGATATTTATAGAAGCTTAAATGACTAGTGTTTTAAAAGATGATATACTATTATATGTTTTGTTCAGTATATATTTCTAAGTATACACTTTGTGCTTGAGAAAAATAGGAAAACTACTTATTCATTGGAGTTACTATGTTGCACTATAATGTATGAGGAATGCTCAGGAAATCTTGTGGGATAAGTGTGGGGCATGCGTTAATAATCTTTACTTTCTGGCTTTTCCCTCTGCTTTCTCTCTTTCTCTCTCTCTCTCTCTCTCTCTCTCCTCTCTCCCCCTATAAAGCTTAGATTTCTCAGTTGTAAACCACTCTCCTAACCAGAAAAAGACTTGCGTCCTACATTATCCCTTCTAGTAAATACATTTCAAGTTTTCTATCATTTATGCCCACATACCCTAAACCAACTGAAGCACGGTTATTGTAGTCTTTTGACGAAAGACCTGTAGAAATTTGGGGGTTTATTGTTAAAGAAAACTCACTTTATTAGAGGAACTATAGGGAGATCTTCACTTACTCATCACCATGCATACTTCTCACCGTTAGAACAACCACAACCCACTCCAAACCCATTTTGGCCTGACCCCTAGCAGATCGTCAACATAAAACTATTGGCTTTATAGTGTCAAAGTGTGTGGCTTGATGTTTAAATGGAAATAACCCCCTGAATTTTATCTGCAAACTAAAGAGGAAATAGTTGTTGAAATGTTCCTTAAGCTTTACTAAGAAGTCTTAATGCTTTGTAAACAAAAATCAACCTTAGCATTAAGATAGCAAACAAAAAAACAAAAAAGATAAAAAACCATACACACAACAAACAAACAAAATCAGGAAGCAAGTTGTAGTACTGGAAGCTTCTGGAAGATAAAGGTCATGCTGTTCAGTTTGGCCCAGGAAACATTTAAGTGGAGTGTGATGGGCACGGCTCAGACCATGCAGAGGGGGGACCTGGCCCTCCGTGAGTTTACTGTTGGCACAGAGAGAAGTAACTGCTCGGGTCCTCAGATTGGACCCTGAGGCTTCTAGTTTGAGAGGCCAGTGCTTCCGTCTTTTCACTCTGGAAATTATCACTGATTCTTCTTTCTGTAATTAGCAGCATCTGACTCTTCCTGAAATTAGCAGGTTGATTATTTAGGATTCACAATGACACAAAGTGGGGCGAGGAAGAACAGCGATGGAGGAAATGGTAGGATGATAAGCGTTCTTCCACCTTTTACCCTTTGTTTTGCGTCACCCATCTATGAACTTCAAATTGGTTTCTGCCAAATTGCTCCAAAGCTGTTGGCCAGGGCTTGCAAATATATTCTAATGCTTTACTTTGACTTTTCATTAGTACACACTGAACTGACCTTTGAAAGTCCTTTAGTAACACTCAAATTTAAAGGCAAAATAGATCTGGAGATTACTTAATCCAGCCTTTCAGGTATTTTTCAAAGTCAAGTTGGTCTAGATGTTTCTGCTTTGTCAGTTAAAGCAGTTACTTCGCAGGAGCCTCAAATGGAAGTTAGGTGAACTGCATAATTTCACACCTTGCTCTTCGAGACCAGACCCACCTGCTGGGTCGTGACTTCCCTTCCGCTAATGCTGTCGCCCTGCGTTCTGCTGTGCTAGGGAGGGCGGCTGCTGCTGTGAGTCCCACCTTCGGCTGTGGCCGCCAGGGAGGGTGAGAAGTAACTCCAGTCAGTCTCTCTTAGCCTCAGGCCATTTTTCTGGACCATTGCTGTCTGTGCTGTGTCGTGTCTGGCGCTTGAAGGGTGTCTGTTGAATTAATTAACAATTTATTTGATTGGTTGAATTAATTTTAATTAATTAATTAAATTCTTAGTTGTGCCGCCGTCTCAGCATAGTGCCCAGCGCCACCTAGGAAAGGCTGCAAGCTCCAAGGGCGCCATTTGCAAAGACTCCGGGAAGCCAGCTGAAGGGAGAGGGCGCGCCCGAGCGGGCTTGCCAGGGGAACCGATGAGGATGCCTTATGCTTACGTAGCACTTTGTAGTTTGCAGATGGGTGTGTTTCAGGCTCGCCCTCCCCCTCCCCTGGGGTCTTCGTAACACTGGGGATGGTTGTGGGGAGTGCACCACGTGGTGGGGCCCAGACGTGAGCTTCAGTCTCCCTCCTCTCTCCCCCTCTGCCCTGTGCAGTGGCTGCGGGGGACCCAGCAGCTGAAATCTGATGGTACCTGGTACCGGTCGTCACCCTGAAATCGGCACAAGGCCAAGGCTGCTTTTGGGAGGTCATTGGCTGGAAACCCAAGGGGCCTCTTTTCCTTGAGTACAGTCTCTTCCTCATGGCCTGAAAGGTTCCTGTCCCCCGCTGGGCTGGCTGTGGACAGGGTTTAACGTGATCACCCCTGCTTCTCTTCTGTGACGTTCACTGCTTGCCAGGGGCTGTGAGATCCTTGGATGAAAGGGATCCACTTTAAGACGTGGAGTGCATTTATTTTGTTTTCCTTCTAAAACGTCTCAGGAGATGCCAGAGACCAGGCTTAGTGACTAAGGGTTAGACCCTCAAATTCCTCTCTTAATTCCTGCTCATTTAATTCTGCTAGTTTCCTAAGAGCCTCTAAGTCACAGACAATGTCACAGAGATGAAACAGTACTTCTAAGTCATTTGAGGAGAGGTGTTATAACAAATTGCAGCCTTTTAAAATTCACAGACACATACCTCTGTGTGGTAGGCTCACTGAAAGGTAGTATTTAGTGAGTCATCAGGAGGTTGAGTGAGTACGTGCAGAGGATGGCTATCCGACAGTCACTGGACATTAAAAAGCTGCCTTATCCAATTGAAGTTTTCAGGTATATCTTTTCTTCGGTTCAACAGAATATGATATTTGATTGGGGTTTTCCAATTTATTACCCTTCCAACTTTTCGTATACTGGCCTCCCCAGAGACATGGAGCCCCAGAAATCTGCCCTGCCCAGGGTTCTGTAATATGTAACTGAAAATGAAAACCCCAGAAACTAGATTTTATCAACCGTACGAAGTCGACTGGTGGGGAGCGAGAGTCCCACCCCGTGCAGAGAGCTGCCCGTCTCAGTGAACAAGATAATGAGCTACAAGTTTCTCCACATTGTGAGACAGGAAGCAATTTTCTCGCCCCCTCTGCACATCTTTACTCTTCCTCACACCACCGCAGACCACAGAGAAAACGAACGGCAACAAAAAATGGATGCTACGTGAAAAAAAAAATAAAACAACCCAAAAACCTGTTCTCTTGTTTCTCTTGCTGTGAGAAGACTTCACTGCTCTGTGTTGACATTTCTTTGCCTTGAGTCCAAAGGGAAAGCATGCCCCATGGAGACATTTAGCATCTCATAATTGCGCCCAGGATTTTAAACCGCCATGTATTTAATGTCCTTGCATGATGGGGGTGTGACTTTTAGCCCTGCATGGTGTGTAGGGGCAAGATGTGAATGTGGAAACGGTACCTTCGATCTCACTGTGCTTTCGTTTTCTGTCACCTGCCGTCTTTGACCAAACTGATGAAAAGCAGCACAGCTCATTTCTCCTGCTTTATGTGTTTGAGGTTGACGTGTCAGATAAAAATAAAAACAAGGGAAAATATATCTAGCAAATGACATAGAAAAAAATGGTAAATGTCCTACTGGTGTTGATTTTCTGCCCTGAAGTGTTGCTTCCTCAAAATAAAATCACCCTGGAAAGTGTTGAATGCCTAGGCTATTATCTTCTACAAAGGTTATCGCGCCCTCTGGTGGCGATCACAAAATAATTTATTCTAGATCGATGTCTTAGTGAAAGATTGAATTATGTTGGGAAATCTACTTCAGCAATAACTGATGTGGTCTTCTCAGGTTACAAGATTCTTAGTCCAGAGATACTTATATTTTTCAAAATGGTTGGTGCACAAAATTTGACTTGCCATGAGTAGGCACCCACATTTGGTTTAGAGACTTAAAACGTTGCAGATTGTAAAAGTTACAACCAGTAGCACGGGAGTTCCTTAAAGTGCATAAAGTATCTCTGTGAAAAAGGAACAAATAAAATATTGAAATAGCATAAAAACTTGCTCTTATTCTGGATCCACTGATGAGAGGGAGTTAGCCTGCTCTGAACTTCACACCCCCTTGATTGCTGTCTACATGAAGCCTTATTTTTTTTCCCTTTCTCTCCCAATTTTCACTTTACATGCTGAGGCTCATCCTCTTTTTCCTCCATCTGCCAACACCAAATACGTCTAGGCTCCCACGTGCAAGCAGTAAAAGGGGTTAGCCAACGGCACTGAGGCAGCATGCTCTAGAACAATCTTGCATTAGTTTCTATTGGTGCTGTAAAAAATCACCATAAATGTAGCAGCTTAAAAAATGTGTTTCCTTACAGTTGCAGAGGTCAGAAGTCTGACACCTGTTTCTTTGAGCTACAATCAAGGTGTTGGCAGAATTGTGTTCCTCCGGGAGCCTCCAAGGAAGAAGCCATTCCCTTGCCCTCTCCAGGCCGCCCACATTCTTTGCTTCTCGGTTCTCATCCTCCGTCTTCGAAGTCAGCAACGTTGTATCTATCTCCCTACACCTTTTCTTTCTAGTCATACTTTCCCTGGACGGACTCTTTAAAGGACACTTGTGATTACCCTGGGTCCACCTGGATAATCCAGGAGACTGTTTTAACAGCCAAAATTCTGCAGCCTTAATTTCTCTTTGTAGCGTATATGTCGGTTCCACTGATTAGCACATGGCCACATCACTCTGCCTACTGCAAAGCTCCATTTCAAATATCCTGCTTAGTCCTCCTGAACCATCAATTTCTTCCAGAAATTCTGGGATGTCTAAGTTTTAATGACAAGCATAAAAGTTCCTTGTTATCTCATATGGCTTGAATTTGATTTCATCAAAATTTGTTCACCATAGGAAAAGTAATTCCACCTGTATGATGATAAAAGGGAAAAAAAAATTCTAGCTTCCACAAAATCACACATACACAGATGAAACAGGTACAATAGTTTAACAATCAGATCAGGTTTAACAATACCTGCATTTAATGACAGGTACTGCTAAAGTCATTTTAGAAAGTCACTTTTGAGAATCAAGTATCATGAACCAGAGGATAATTTAGGCTTTGAAATCGTAGGTTTAGGAGCTGCTGGGTGCCATGTCAGACTGACTGAGGGGTCTGGCCAGGCTGCAACTTTCTCTCCCGTGAAAGAGTCCCAGAGAGTCTTGTATGTGCATAAGGGTGTTTAAATGTACCGCTTGGCATAGTGTTTCCAGAAGTCCTCGTCCTTGTAAATCACAATCTGAGTATTATAGTTGTCTTTTCCCTTTAAAAATCCAAGCAAGCCTATCTTTACAGGTCGTTCCTTGATGCTGGTCTGTTTGTATCCCAGCCATGTGTTTTAGGACGTCCCGAGCACTCTGCCCAAACCGGGGTCTCTGCTGAGCGTGTGCTGGAGGTTCTGTCCAGGGGGTGTGTGTGGGGAAGGGACAACACTGCCAGGCAAACAGGATGCCTGGATATTTAGCCCGTTATAGTTCTAGGGCCAAAGGTACTGCTGTGGACGCTGTGGGTGTCTTCACACCCAGGCCCCTTCACCCGGCCAGAGCTTTCATGTCCCAGGTGCTATCAGGTTTTGTAGTTACCAGCATCTCTCTTTTCCAGAAAATTGTCCTCAGCTAATGAGGGCCACTTAAGCCAGGATGTTATGCTGCTCCTTCCAAACTGGGGTGGCCATGGCCAACAACAGCCGAGGCCAGATGGCAGCTCTTAGCAGTTACAAGCAGGATGGTCTGCATTACTGTGAGGGGCAGTGGTGACAGCCAGGGGCTGCAGCTGACCACATGGATCTTGGAGATTGCTAACAGAGAGCAATATTCCAGAGACAAAATACACGGGAAGCCAACAAAACATAGACATACTTTCAAGGGAGGCGGATATAGGGTCCAAACTGTTGCTGATTCCCAGGAACCACCCTCAAATAATATGGCCACTGGGTTAGGGCAGGGGAGGGACACATACAGGTTAAATGACAAGTGGCTTATGTCCTCTAGTTTCTAAATATATAATTGGAAATGCCACACTTAGCAGTTGGAAGAATTCTCATGTCAGTTCTTTGACCGGTAATCTCCTGCAGTAAGAAAGGCCAAACAGAAGTCCTTGAAGCTGCCTCCTTCAGGAAAGTTAGCAAATGAAAACCAACGTGACATCCACAGGGAACGGCAGAGATTACTGCCACCAGGTACAGAGGCAGTGGTCCCCACTTATACCTTCACAATTTGCAAGTTTGTCTCCTGAAAATCCAAGATGGATCATGGCAAATTATGTAGATTCTTGCAGACTCAGCCAAGTTATCACCCCAAGTATAGCGGCTGTGTTTGTAGGGTCTTCAGTTGGGCAGATGACAGCCTCAAGCACACGGACTTTGGCTAGGTAAGCACATTCTCTTCCATCGCCATCATGAAGGAGGATCAGAGGCATTTCACATTTATATGAGATGGATGACGATACACATTTATGGTCTTGCCGCAGGTCTATATTAATTCTCCTGCTGTGTGTCACAATATAGTCAAAAGGGACCCAGAGCACTTGAAGATTTCACAGAAAGTCACATTGGTTCACCATTCAGATGACATTATGTAATAAACAATAAGAGCTTGATGAGCAGGAAGTGCTAAATGCTCTGGAGGCTCTGATTTGACACAAGAACACCAGAGAGTGAGAGATAAGCTCTGCAAAGATTCAGGGTCTTGCCAAACGTGTGAGCTATTCAGGGGTTCAAATGCTTGGAGAAAGCCAGGACATTCAAAGGACCAGTTACTGTACCTTAGACTTCTACCAATAAGAAAGAAGGCTAATGCTTGGTGGCCATGTTCAAGTTTTGAAGGCAGCATAGCCTCCACTTGAGAAGATTGTTCTGGCTTCGTTCATGAGCGATATGGGAAGCTTCTGGTTTTGAGTGAGGGCCGGAACAAGAATGGGCTCTACAGAAGGAGCAGGCTGTGGTGCAAGTAGTTCTTCTCTTGCTTGGACCACATGACCTGGCAGATCCCATGATAGGAGGGACATATACAATACAGAAAGAAACAATGTGGAGTCTGCAGCAGTCTCCAACATGAGAGTCGTGGCACAGATCCCTAGGGTTCTGGACCAAGGTCATACCATCAACAATCAAGAGTCACCATTAAAACACAGCTCTTGACATGCGATTTAGCCCTGGTAGACACTAACTATGGTACAGTATCTAACCATGGTGCATCCCACTGACTTTGCAGCCAGAACTAACCATCAAGAGGTGAATGCTGTTAGACATAACTTTAGGATGGTTCAGAAGTAATTCATTGTAAAACGGAAGTGGCACATCCACGATTGGGCTTCAACAGCTCTAGAGGGACAAGAAAATTTCAGGGACAGGTGAATCAGACACCTATGCCACTTACCACTGTTGCATAGTCATCTCCCCCTCAGATGACACATCAGCCTCCTGGGAAGTTTCCTTTGTCAGAAAGAAGAGGAAAATGCCTGCACCCAGATCGTTAATGGGCTGAGTTCAAGTCAAAAATGGACTGCTCAGCCATACTACAGTCTCACTTAGGGTGACTGTGAAAGCCAGTGGGGAGGAGAAAACTTCCCAGGAGTCAGAGCTTCAGGCAGTGTGACTGGTCATCCACTTTGTGTGGAGGAAGAGGTGGTCCAAGAAACACTGAGGACACGAAGGTCTAGGGGAGAGGCTTGAGATTCTAGCCATGGGAGTGAGCACAGTATGTGAGGATCTGATATTTGTATTAAGTGTTAATAACCATCAGAGAACATCCATGTCATAAGAAGCACTAAGCAACCAAGTGGGCAGGGCGAGTCAGCCAACTGGTGTCCACTAGCCTCTTTCATTGACCACCCCAGGGCTTGCACATGGGCTCATGGGCAGAGAAACCATAGGGGCACAGCTGGAGGCTAACCATGGACCCAAACTCATTTGCTCCCTCCCCAAGGATGAAAGCTACTGCTGAATGTCTTGCCCACTAGTAACAAAACCAATGAGTCCCAAGACGGTATCATGCTTTGAGGAGACCAAGAAGCTACTTGTTAGCAAGTTGATTATGTTGGATCCCTTCCATCTGGAAAAAGGCAACGTTTCACCCTGACTAGGATTTTTGAGGCTCCACAGATGGATTCATTCAGGGGCTTACAAAATGTCTGATCTAGGCCCGGGATCCCATGTTACACCACAGTTATGGACTGAATGTTCATGTCCCTCCAAAATTCACACACTGACCTCAAATCCCCAATGTGATAGCATTTCCTTCGGGAGGTAATTAGGTAACGAGAGTGGAGCCCTCATGAATGCAGTTAGTGACCTTAGGAGAAGCTCACTGCCTTTCCACCGTGTGAGGATACAAGAAGTCAGGGGTTGGTAGCCTGGAAGAGGGCACATGCCAGACCCTGACCATGCTGGCACCCTGATCTCAGACTTCCAGTCTCCAAAGCTGTGAGAAATGAATTTCTGTTGTTCCTAAGCCACACAGTTTATGGTATTTTGACATAGCAGCCTGAGCTGACTAAGACAGTTGCCTTAACAAGCAGCCCCCGGTATATGGCCAAGGAAGTTAGGCAATGGGCACGTAACGGTGGAAATCAGTGGTTCTCCCACATTCTGTACATTCAGAAGCTGCTGGCCTGAAAGAGCTCTGGGGTGGTCTCCTGAGGGTGCAGTGGAAGACACATTATGAGAATGGAGCACCATCCCTCAGCATATAGTGTACTTTTAAAAGCCAGTGGCCATTATATGGTACCCTATTCACAACAGGCTAAGTTACATAGGAACAATGGGCCAAAAACAGGATTGGCTAGCTGAACATCATTCCAAGGGGTTCAGCTGGTTAGTCTGTGTTTTCCAGCCCTGCAACTTCAGGCTCTGTGGGTCTAGATGTCCTGCTTCTTCTACCTGGGGAGTCAGAAGTGTTCCAATAGACCGAAGACTACGGCTTCCACCTCGTTACTTAGAGGTCCTCAGCCTAGGAGACCAGCAGGTGCTGAAAAGATCTACCATAGTGGCAGGGATTACTGGCTGTGATCATCACGAAGAGATAAGATTGTTGCTACATAATGTAGAGGGAAAAAATACGTTTGGCCACAGACAGTCCCATGGGACATCCCTTGGTACTCCCATGCCCAGTTACGACTTGCCCACTAGAAGGGCAAGGACAGCAACCTGCCTGAGACGTGTATGGTAACCAGGAGCTCTGACAGCTGGGGATGGGGGTCTGGAACATCCAACAGCAGACATGCAAGGCAAGAGGAATCCAGGATGTGTGCTGGAGGAGGGAGAGCCTGTGTCATCTGAGGCCTTAGGACCAAGTGCACATCACCCTAACTTGCCTCTAGGGAGTTTGCTCGGAAACTGTGACTGTGCCTATATGTAACAAACAACATGAAAATCAAGAAGGGGTCAGGAGGCGGACTCCTTCGGAAGTAGATGGTACACTGTTCAGACCCTTATCCAGACTCCCAGACCCCAGCGAATGCTGGCGGCTAGTAGCTCACCACTGACTCCATCTCCAGAGGCTGGCCTTTGGCTGGATGGCAGCTGGCTTCTTAAAGGCTGTCCTCCTGCTCCCTTTCCCCACTTCTCCCCCGGCAGCCAGTGACCAATAACTAAGCTACTTTACACAGGGTACAAGTTTGTTTCCCTTATATTAGGATAGCACCGATTCCCTGGTCCATGTGTGCTCCAGAGTGGCCCCTGAGATCAAACAGAAGCTGGTTTACCTCCAGACCACTTTGTTCCTTAGCTTTCTTACCCTCCCCTATCCTGCCCACCCATGTGCCTTCTCTGGAGGGCATGCCTCAATACATCGCTTCAACAGAAAGCTCTGTCTCTGGCCTTACTTCTGTGGAACCTGATCTAAGACAGTTATCCACCGCTCTGCCTGGCTTTTTCACATGGGGGGCTCTTTTTGTTCTGTGCTGCCAGAAGGTATGCTGGGGAGCATGGCATTTTGAGGGCACTGTATTTCTCCTTGCTCAGTAGTCTGTCAGTCCGGAGAATGAGCCCAGAAAGCAAATGCGCTTCACTGCACACTCCTAACCCATCACCTTAGTATACCTTAAGTACCATCCAATCCACGAGTGAAGTCAGAGTCATTCATTAACGATCACACAATGCATCTTGGTTTTACACATTATGCAAAAAGTGCTCCATTTTGTACCTTTAAAACATTGGTTGAAATTTAAGTGTTTACTCTTGTAATCACCCTTCATTACAAATTATCGATCAGTGTTAGATTGTATGAGATTTTCTTTCTCACTGTTTTTAACCCAAGCATCCAAGTTAAGCAAATATCTCTGAAAACATACTGCCTTGCAGAGATGCCTCATTCTAATATTGCCTTATCATCGAGGCATTTAATTGAGGATAGTGTGACCCTTTTTGTATAAAGTGTGGTGCTAATGAACCTTTCAAACTGAGGTTAATTTTTGCCTCTGGATGTCCAATTGCTCCAGAATCACTTGTTTAAAATGCTATCTTTCTTCCGCTGAATTTTTGCACCTTTGTAAAAAATCGGTTTGGCATATCTGCGTGGGTCTATTTCTCAGTTCTCTGTTCTGTTCATTTGATCTGTGTGTATCTCCTGCTGCCAGTATCCCACAGTCTTGATTACTGCAGCTCTATAAATAAAAATTGAGATCTGGCAGACTATGCCTTCCCACTTTATCTGCTTTTTCAAAATATGTTAGCTAGTCTAGCTCTTTGTCCTTTCATGAAAATTTTAGAATAATCTTGTCTATATCTATGAAAAAACCTTGCTGGAATTTTTTCCCCAGTTGTGCAATTTGGCAAACAAAAAGTGTATATATTTGTGGTATACAATGTGATGTTTTGGTGTATGTATATGTTGTGAAATGATGACCACAATCAAGCTAATTAGCATATCCATCATCTCACATGGCCATTGCTTTTTTTGCATTGATAACACTCAAGATCTACTCTCTTAGCAAATTTCAGTTATATAATACAACACTCTTAATGCCAGTCTCAGTGCTGCATGTTAGGTGGCCAGAAATTCCGAGCTTTAGAGCTCTTTGACTAATATCTGCACATTTGCCCTACCCCCAGCCCCCCGCAAACACCATTCTAACCTCTGCTTATATGAATTTGACTTTTTTTAGATTCCAAATATAAATGAGATCCTGCAGAATTTGTCTTTCTGTGCATGGCTTATCTCACTTAGCATAATGTCCTCCAAGTCCATCTATGCTGTCACGAATGACAGAATTTTCTTTGTTAGGATTATCTGTCTATAAAAGTGTGTCATCTGCCAGCAGAGACAGTTTTACCCTTTTCTCTCCAAATTGGACGCCTTTTTCTTTTTCTTGCCTAGTTGCTCTGTCTAGGACTTCCAGTACTAGAGTGAATAGAAATGACAAGACCGAGTATCCTTGTCTTGTTTCTGGTCTTAGAGGACAAGCTTTCAGCTTTTCACCGTTGAGTGCGATGTAAGCTGTGGGTTGCCACTTACAGCCTTGATCATGCTGAGGTGCATTCCTTCTAATGTATTGAGCGGTTTTATCTTGAAAGGATGCTGTATTGTGTCACATGCTTTTTTCTGCACCTATTGAGATGATCATAATATTTTTATCCTTCATTATGTTAATGTGGTGTATTACATTTATTCATCTGTGTGTATTGAACCATCTTTGTATCAAACAGGTAAATCCCACTTGATCATTGTGAATGATCCTTTTAAGGTGCTATCATTAGATTCACTAGTATCTTGTTAAGAATATTTACATCTATGCTGATCAGGGATATTGGCCTATAATTTTCTTACCTTGTAGTGTCTTTGTCTGGCTTTGTTATCAGGGTAATACTGGTCTTGTAAAATGAGTTTGAAGGTGTTTCTTCCTTTCTTTGTTTCTCCTTTGTTTTGGGAGAGCTTGAGCTAGCTTGGCTTTACCCCTTTGACGCGTGGTAGAGTTTATCAGCGAAGCGATTGGGTCCTGGCCTTTGCGCTGTTGGGACGGTTTTGGTTACTGACTCAATCTCCTGACGCTTCACTGGGCTCTTCAAATTTTCTGCTTCTTCCTGGATTAATCTTGATAGGTTACATATTTCTAGACATTTATCCGTTTATTCTAGATTACCCAATTTGCTGGCACTTACTTACTCCTAATAGTCCCTTATGATCCTTTGCATTTCTGTGATACCAGTTTTTAATGCTTCCTCTTTCATTTATAATCTTGTTTATTTGTCTTCTCGTTTTTCTTAGTTTTAGCTGAAGGTTACCAATTTAATCTTTTCGAAAACCAGCGCTTAGTTTCGTCAATCTTTTCCCTTGTTTTTGTAGTCTCCACTTTATCTCTTTCTTCTTTGATCTTTATTTCTTCCCTCGTGCTAACCAGGGCTTAGTTTGTTCTTTTCCTTGGTCCCGGAGGTGTAGGTAGTTTGTTTGGAAACAGTGGATGAGAGCTTACTAGTCAGTCATCAGGCCCTCCCAGGCGCAAATGCAATTTATTTACCTTTTCAAAAGAAGCTCCCAGTGAATTTTTTCAAACTCCCTTTCCCAGTAGCCTATACGAGAGAAGGTAGTTTATACTATTGGACATCACTCTATTTTCTTTTGTTAATCTTTACTTCTGTGGTGGAAAAGAATAAATTCATTGTCAAATGTGTATCACAGATAATAATTACAATAAATGTAGAGGAAGAAGAGAAGACTGTGTGCTGTGGTGGTCAAGAAGGGCTTCATGGAGGAGGTGAGGTTTGAGCTAGATGTTGAGGAAGCAAGAGTGAGAGAGGAAAATGATGTGACAGTCTCAGATATGAAGGGACAGTGGGACATCAGAAAAATGTTTATTGAAACACAAGCAGTTGGCTTCTTGTAGAAAAGTAATCAAACTCGTATGAACGCCTTACTGACTGTGTATTATACTTGTGCACGTATATGCATGTGTGTATGTGCATATTAGTGACTAGGTGTTTTGCTATATTAGAGAAGAGATTCCTTTTGTCTGATTGGAGGTTCTCTACTCTGGGCAGCGAATATTCAGAGAATTCAAAACCACACCCAACTGGTACAGAGCCTAGGAGACTTAAGAAAAAGAACTGTTGACAATGGAGGTTGAGATAAGGTCACATTTATTTGATAGATTAGGAGACCGCAGATGAGGCTGGGCTAGAGAGTGAGAGGACTAACAGGGCAGGTGGGATGGTAAGGCTAGAAGTATAGCAGAGAAGACCAAAGGGTGGAGGGGACAGATCCCAGGTTCAGAGTGAGTGGTAGTGGGCTATTTGCATCTCCGCCATTCAAGCGCCTGAGTACCCTGGGAAGGAGGAATCTATGGTACTACAGGTGCCATAGGTTTGCATCTGAACCGCTTGTGTACTACTTGGTCATGAGAGGGACAAGGCAAAGCAGCAACAGAGGCGTGTAGACTGTGAAAGCTTCATAATCCTGCAGCCCTGGCACAGGGGTCTTCAGACCACAGGGCTGGAATTCCAGGCAGCCCTGTCGTCTGAAGATCCCTCTCTGCCAGGGCTGTTGGGAATTCTACCATCCCCTTTCCCATCAAGACCTCTAAGAGGGAATAATTAGAGAGGAAATTAATGAAAAGGACTAGAACTTCAGATATGATGGACTTGGGGGATATAGCACTGAGATTTAGAGGGAAGGGCTGGCCATTAGAATATTTACACTTATCAAGTGGTTAAAGATAGGGACAAACTGGTGAGTTAACAGCATTAATACGTATTGCCTACGTATTGTGTGCAAGGCAGTTTGTTTTGTACTATTATTATAGTATATTGTCTCTTTGATGTGAAGTGGGTTTTATCCTTTTGATACACGGGGAAACTAAATTAAAGCTCAGAGTGATTAAATGCTTTGCCCCAAATCATGCATCCTGTGAGAGCTGGCGGTGGATTTGGTTTGATTCCAGTTTGACTTTGGCTCCATTACTGAACCTATAGGGTCTAGTACTCAAGAGCTAGGAGCATAAATGGCTCATTTGTTCATTCTTACTTCTACAGTGTCTAATATTGGCCTATAATTGGAATGGGGACCAATACTGATTGATCTGACCACATCAGAACAGCTGCTGAGAGATTAGGGTATGACAGAGGGGAAGCAGTCTATAGGAAGTTTGAAGAAAGGGTGCCTTTTCCCAGAAGGTAGCCAAACAGGTGTGAGTGTAGAGGTGGCGCCCCCTGGAGGTGACCCGTTAAATCTCTGCTCAGTAGTCTCTCGGAGCCTTGTGATGCTGCACATGACTCTTGGGAGGCCCGTCTGTGAGCAGCTCTTTGTAAATAAGTAGCTCAAGTTTATATTATTTTTAAGGTTGATGATGAAATAAGTCATAGGCCTGGGAAGAGTGTGAGCTTGAAATTTGAGTTCTTAAAAACCTCACTTCCTCTGGGGAGGATAAAAGCTGTGGTTCTTTTGTTGTTATAATGACAGACTGTCAGTGTCTGCCTGCCTGCGTCCTGCTCACTGAATAAGTGCTGGTAATTGCTAATTGCTTCGAGAAGAAAACTGACTCATAGCCCAAGAGAGTGACTTGCATGTCAATGTTTCGGGCCCTTAGTGCTGGTTTTCTGGAAATATTGCTACTGGAGTCTGCACACTGGCTTCCTTCCTCAACTTCCTGCTGGTGAGGCCAAATCAAGTGTGACTTTGGCCAAGGGGTGTCATTACCAGGAAACTTAAAGTGTAGGCAGTGGGATCAATGCCCTTTGTTTCTGGCCATTTCAGTCTGCAGAACCTGCGTTTCATTTCATAGACAGTGGAGAAAATGAAAAGCTTCTGATTAAATGTCTAGCCAGCTGGGTGGTAGGGCTGGTCTGCGTGGCTGCCCACACTTGCTGGGGTCCTTAAGTGTCTTTCACTCTGAGTGCTTCTCTGAGACGACATCAGCCGACCACGGATTTATGGCTGTGCTAGACCCAGCTGCAGCCACAGTGATGCCATTTCTTTCCTTGAAGATGATCCTATACCAAACAGGGGGTCCCCATTGCACCCTTTCTGAGGTGCCAGTGACCAGATCAGAGTGAGGGAACATGGTCAGAGTGAACGTGGACATGGGGCCACTCAAGGGACCACTGTTACTGATTGCTGTCTGTTTTCAACGCTTTGTATATTTTCTTGCTTGTAGTTGCTTCTGGTTGAAAGAAAAGTAAAAGGCAAGAGATTGTTAGGGGAGAACTCAATGAGTTTGAGATGCACAATAAAGGGGACCCATTTTTAATGTTCCATAAGGTAGAAATTTAACCTCGCTCCTGACCTCTCCAATGTCTGTTACACATCCGATCCTCTTCCCATCTTTTCTGTGGGATTCTGATACCTGCTGTACCAGGCAGGAATCATCAATTCCCATTATTTCCAGGATTAGAAAATAAAATTATTGGCAGGAAGAACTGAGTGTATAAAGGATTATCTCTATATTTAACCATAAAATAATCTGTTAATCTTGTACAAGGCATGCTGCAGAAAATTAGCATATTCAAAGTAAATACATTTTTAAATAGTAAATATACTCCTAGTTATTTGTTTTCATCACTGTGAATAGCCGTAATCTTCTCTTTACCGTAAGCTCACTTCTAGCTTTATTTTTCCAATCATGGGCTTTTATTTTCACTTTGTTTGAGTGTTATCTATATGCTTGGGAAATAATTTTTGAAAGAAGAGTATAATGTAGAAATTAACAGCATATTTTGAAATAGCTCACTACCTGAGTTACTAAGAAGAATATAATGTCTCAGTCTTGAGTTTCCTCATCTGGAAAATGGGACCCTAGTAGTATTGGAATGTGGCTTGGCCACTGTCTATGGGATGCTGGGCCAGTGGGAGAAGAGGGCTCAGGAAAGGGGCTGAGGGGCTGGGGGGTGGAAGGTTTAGGTGGGACATGAGGTCCCCTAACTAATCTAGAGAGGGAGTGTAAGGTGGGCATGAGACCTTTAGAAGGAGCTTAGTCTGCAGTATCACTGGGCTATGTTTAACATCTCTTTCTACATTATTCAGCTGAAATGTGGTACCATTGTTTTACTAGAAGAGGCAGGGAGAGTCGAATATCATAAATTCCCATAGAGGTTTCTCTCATTTCTACTTCTCTTTTTCTACCTTGGACAGAGTATTTTTCATATTGAATATTTAGCCTCAGAGTGGAACTCTGGTGCAGTCAGGAGTTGGGGCAAGGCGGGGGGGTGGTGACAGAGAGATGGAGAAGCAGCAGCCCAGGAAAGCACTCGTGACAGGTCGGGACGCAGGTAAGACTGTGCGTGTGATCCCTTTGATATGGCTTTCTCCCTCTTTTATGATAACCAGGGCCCAGCAGGTTCACTCAGTCACTTCCCTGTGACCAGCCAGGCCTCACTGGATATGATGTCTCAGGCTTTCTGAATGGTAGAGCTGAATGATGTCTTTACAGATCCTAAACAGGCAAAAGATAATGGCTCCCCACCCTCCACATATAAATCAAAAAAGTGAAAATACTCAGCACTAAAAAAAGAAAGTTGAGTGAGCTTGAATTTTTCTATTATGATCATATTGGTTCTTCTTTAGGGAATATTAAAGTTCTTTCAATCTTCTCTCTGCCTTGGTGTTTTTAATAGGTCTGCTCTGATTTTCCTCCAAGAGAGGGCATGTCTAGTTTCAGTGGGGAAGCTTGGGCACTGTTCCAGGATCGGGCTGTTCTAGGACAAGTTTGAGTGGAGCTCCAGCTACTCCTTTCATTGTCTAGGAGACTCCATGTCTCCTGGCCGAGACTGAGAGGCTCCAGACGCCTGCCTGAGGCCCAGGTAGCTCTGAAAGATTGGCCACTGACAAGTATTTCATATGCTGGCCATGGAGCCTGTCACTAGGAAGAAGACAGATTTAAAAGAGAATTAAAGTTCCTCTTGTATCTGGACAACGATTCAGTCCATCCATATCCCTTAAGATGGGTACCCAGACTTAAGGAGGGAAGATGTCTATTCTCCAAGTCTTCTAGTTATTCTGGTCTATTTTGCTTTTGCAAAAGATAAGAGGTGGGTTATAAATTTGATTTACACAAATGGCCCAAGCCTTGGTCGGCCATCAGGCTGCCCCTGGAAGCCCCATGACCCCAAGGGGATGGGTGGGAAATAAAGAAGGGCTCTGAGATCTTCTCTTCTCAGCATGCAATCTAATGGAGATGGGTAGTGCCCGCCATCTACTCTTGCGAAGTGGGTTAGTTGCTATTCCCATTTCCTGTTCTCAAAGAGTGTTTTGCTTTGATTCTTGTCCTAAAAAGGCATAGGAATTTTTAAATAAGCTGCTCAGCCAGCCAGTTTCTGGAAGAGAACAGTCTGTACTTTTGCAGGACTCCTGATTGCTCCCGTTATCTGGGCCAGAAGTTGGAGTGGAAGAAGCCTGAGTCATGGCTGAATATTTTTTAACTAGTCACTGCTTTGTGTGTTTTATTGAACATAATGTGGCTTCTGGATGTGCTATGTCTCCAGCACTTGTAGTGCTGATTATGTTCTCTGCCTCAGGTTAGAGGAAGGGGAAGGGGTGATGTGGAGTAGAAGGTAGGCAATTTGGGTGCAACTCCAGTACCAGAGCCATTGTGTCTGTTCTTGTAAAGTACAGTGGTATTCATATACCAAACAATTCTATCCCCAGGTACATACCCAGGAGAAATGTGTACATATATATGTATATATATGTACATGTATATATATATATATATAATCAGAATATATGTATACACTAACATTGTTTATAATAGCCTCAGACTGGAAACAACCCAACTGTGCATCAGTAGTAGAATGGATGAGTAAATTGCAGCACATTCACACAAAGTATGAAAGCCCTTGGGTGTCAGACAAAGGGACTGGACTTTGTTACACAGTGGAACCTCATTCAGAGGTGATGAGCAGAACAGAGCGTGACTGAGAAAGTGGTAATGCCGGGGAGAAGATATTTGTAAGAATTTGGATTTGGACACAGGTTTTTCTTTTCAAAATGTTCATGTTTACAACTCTTTTTATACATGTAATCTGGAGTTATCCAGTGTTATTTTAAAATAGTTTTTCTTACCAGAAAGTGTTTTCATGTCAAGATTGTTTCCACAGTCAGAAAAAGAAAAAAATCATACCTAACAACTTCAGGACACTCTCAGTTTCACTTTACTGAACTCCGTGTTTCTTGTAACGAATTTAATTGCTTAAGGTATCAAATTCACTTTTAAAAAGTAGACCAAAAGTGAATGTACCTGCGTTTACTTTCAACTATGAACTTTACGGCAGAGGTTCTCTTTTCCTCTTTGCACAGTTTGGTCGGCAATTCTACTGGAAGGAGTCATGAAGTCTAGGTTTAGGGACACTTTGGTTCTAAAAATAGAAATAATTGATGAAGAGAAAAACTCCACTTTCTCATCCATTTTGAAGTGCTTGTTCAGTGTCAAAGCCATCGGTTAGTCTGATTCTTAGGCTCCTTATGTACATTGGCACATTTCAATGGATTCAGAATTTATGATCATTCAAAAATTTTCAGAGAGTACTCTTTTAAAACAAATCAGTTATCATGTGTGAATGAGAAAGACAAGGGGAAAATCTAGATTTGTATTACTGTCATGTTTTCTTTATTGGTCATAAATATTATTGTACATTACATGCAAGATAATCACAATATAGCCCCAAAAGATTATGTATTCTGACACAACAAGAGTAATACAGTGCAGAAGCTTATGTTTTCTCATACAACTATCTTAAGCAGTCAAATAGGATTAATGTAAAATTAATGTAGTGATATGCTGATGGTTGGACGTACGAGTCAACATTTTGATCTGCACGTGAGGCCACTGTGGCTTGACAGTTCATTCTTTTGAAAGCTGCAGCTGATCATTCTGTCCTACCTGAGAATATGCATTGAGTGTGAAACGATAGCTTAGTCTTTACTGCTCGTGGAAGTATTTGTTTCTCAACAGTGAAAAAGACATTATGGTGGGACTCACACACTAATTAAAACCAAAAAATATACAAAAAGTTAAAGAAAAACTACCAGACCATCAACATGAGAATGATGTGTATTTTTAAAACGTTCCTCTTTGTGTGTTACTACAGCCAACAATATACTCTTCTGTCTCTATTTTCCTGGCAGGGACGCACAAGTGAAATACAGACATTAGGCAATACTTTTGTCTTTTTATGGTGAAGACAGGTATGGGGGAAGACCTGAAAAATAAATATAGGAAGTATGTTGTGTTCATTGTTAGATCTGTGGATTTCATACCACGTTTTGAAAGACGTGGATATGATCTCCTTTACTTGGGTATGAAATCTGTAAAACCTGGACTATTCTAGACTTTCTTGTTATGTTACCAACAAGTGGTCCTACTTGCTCTCTAGATACTGGACTGTGGCAGGGAAGCTGAATCCATAGGCGGAGCAACAGATCTAGTTCTTTCCTTTCACCCCCAACACTTTCAAGGAAAATGATCAGTTCTGCTCATCTCTCAAACCCTGACTGGGAGCCACTTGAAGGAGATCAATGCGTAGAGATTTGATTGTTGATGTTAGGTTTGACTTGAAGCTATAGAAACAAGGAGTAACAATTCTGCTGCCATTTCTGTTGCTGGGGAGAAAAGTAGTTTGGGGGCAAGGATTTGTTGAAAACTGTTAAAACTAAGTCAACCACAGAGGATCTCATTTAATGAACTACATTCTTTATAACATTTTCCCCATAGAAGCATTATGGTTACCTTTATAAACCAAGTGTTTTTAGTCACCTGAATTTCAGATATAATTAAAAACATGCAGCACATCTTCTCTTTTCCAGTGGAAATTGTCTTTAGAAAGCAAGAATGTGTCAATAATGTCACAACAAATTTAATGACAAGTGACAGAGCACCTGATGTTTAGATCCACACTTTTAAAATAAATTTGTCTATTTGCTACATTTGATAGCACAGATTTTTCAGTTCTTTTTTTTAAAGCCCCACTTGCAAAATGGTTTCTCTTTTTCATCTAACAGAAGACGATGAAAACAAGATACTTGTTGTTTTAAGCTTAGGAATTATGTTAGTAGATGAAAAGTTCAGAAAATGCATTACCAACGGAAAGATGAGTTAGTGGAAACTGTCATTTCTTCTTTAATTTGCATTAAATTTGTAGGGATTTATATGCCAATATAAATATATAGGTAAGTTTACATCAGTATATATATTCCCCTTTATATATTCCACTTATATTGAGATATATATTCTCACAACGGGACATATAGTGGAAATATATCCATATACACATCAATATTTCTAATTTAATTCTCATTAAATTAATGGGAATTTATATTCTGATATTCATAGAGCAGGAGTTTTTATGGTGGGAGCATTAAATTATAAACAGTAGCATTGAATTTTATGGATTCAGAATTTATGACCGTTCAAACTTCTCACTGAGATTGATGGTTAGAGTGGAAATAACAGCATAAAGTTCAAGTTAAGATTTAATAGAGAATGTGTAGTTGAAAACATTTTCTAATTTTCATTTTAATTCTACTTCCAAGGTACAAATGTAAACTAGTTTACATCTAATTTATTGATTCTGGACTTTCAAATAAGGGGCTATGTTCTTGATAAATTTCATTTTATTGTTTGCTTTGTATTTTGATTTCAATTACCATATAATTTCTAAGGATTCATTTTGCTATGATGTTTGTGTGTGTTGGTGTTTATCTGTCCCAGTAATACTCATTTTAAAGGATACTATATAATGTAAAGCACCTGACTGATAGAAATTCATCCAGACTGGCCATTTTAAAAATCACAGGGTCCTCTGATCCTCAAGAGGCTGCAGAAGTCACATGTGTATCAGGCTGTGAACCAAATAATTGTTTGAGAATGTGCATAGAACTATTTTTCAAATGAATGCAATGTTCTTATGAGATA
Organism: Vicugna pacos; assembly: GCF_048564905.1. Taxonomy (NCBI): domain Eukaryota; kingdom Metazoa; phylum Chordata; class Mammalia; order Artiodactyla; family Camelidae; genus Vicugna; species Vicugna pacos. Next base: position 67,509,536 of record NC_132994.1, on the reverse strand, counting down.
TAAAATACAATCTAAACATATGATCAACATTTTAGTGTTTCCATTATGAATTTTCTTAAGCAGAAAGCATTCAAACTCAAATTGTATTTGTATGCGGAAGTCTCCAATATCATATAATGTCGACACAAACTTCTTAGATTTCAAATATTATAAAATACAGATAAGGTCAAATTATGCTCTTTTAACATAACAGAGTCAAACTGACTTAATTTATAGATCCAACCTGACATTAATTTCCTATTATTTACAAAGCTATCTGTGTGCTTTCAAAAATAAAAGTTAGAGGAAGCACTCCTAGTTTTTCAGTTGACATCAGAGACGGCATGGCTGTTATAAGGTTGTAACAGTCTTTTCTCCTCTCCCTCAGCTCTGCAGGAAGTAGAAGGCAGCCTTTTCTTCTCCTGGTGTCTTTAACTGCTCAGTTGTCATCTAGCAATGAGCAAGACTGCTTCAATGCTCTTCATGACCAATGAGAAAACTAACCAAACTGATCTCCCAATTTCCTACTGAAATTGGTATGTGAATTTGGTTATGGTAAAATTTAGTTCACTTGTGGAGAAGGCAGAATTTCACAATAAAAGAAGTGAAAAAGGAATCATGTAATCAGAATCAAGTACCCAACTTGTGCTGCCAGTAAATGGATAGAGCTGATGAAAATGCACAGATGAACAAAATTATTGGTCAGTTTTTCATGTACGCACAAGCTTTTCTTACTGTTGTTACTTTTCCCCAGTCCACATAAATGTTATGTAATTGGTTTGCAGGCTGCAAGGGTATCTGGAGAGTCCTTGCCAGCTTCTACTGTTTGCACTGTTGAGTTTCTAAATCCTGAAAATCATGTTATTTGAACCTAATTTATACAGAAGCAGTAACTTGCGTGGAAAGTATTCAGCTGGTAAGAGGCCTGTTGGTTTTCTCCATCCCCCTGAGAAATAAGGGCCATGAATGTCCATAAAGTAAATGAGTTTTGAGTTAATACAGCCATGATCAGTAGCAACTTCCCACTGAATCAGAGTGTGGGGTGAGCCCGGGGGCAGATGGGAACAAACTGTCTCACAGTCAAGGAGAGTAACAGAAAGACACTGTTGTTGTTCTGTTTTCTGAATGGACGCCTGCTGAGGCAGGAGCCGGCATCAGGAGTCAGGTTTACCACCTGCAGAGACACCGAACAAGAATCAGCGGATGGGTTTCTTGTGCGAGACAGGATATTGGAGATTGAATTCTGACTGGTTCTAAAATCAAAACGATGTAGAGGAGGGGGGCCATGAATGTGGTGGCCCCACCATCTTGTCAAGCCGTCAGCAAAGCTATGTCTCAATTTTCCACTTTATTTCAGTAATGCTGACCTCTTACACTGGTCCTTAAAAGGGAAATCCATTTGGTAGAGACAACAGGGGAACATACATCTGTCTGATGACAAACATTCTAAGGAGAAGTGAAAAGTCTTGAACAGCAACAACAAAACCCCCCAAACCAACCAGCTAATGAACTAACCAACCAACAAAGAAGTGGCAGAGTCAGCAAATCAGGAATAGGCATTCTGACCATTTTATTCAAATTCATCTCGTAAATGGGAACTCCTTTGGAACTCTCTGGTTGTCAGAATCCTTAGGCAATAATGTCCACTGGGTTCAGAGCATGGTGTCTTGACACTGGCAAGAGAAAAAGTCAAACATGCTACTCTGCCAGGAAAGCTATAGCATATTTAATACTGCATTTCAGTGGTATGTTCTATAGTGAAAACTTCAGGTAAATTGCATTTTCTTATTTGGAGAAAGTAAGAACTCAAATGTGTCACTCAGAAACTGATAGGCTCTCTTGGTTGGAGATCCTTTGAGGGCTTAATGAAGACCTTCTGCCTGTAACTGGACCTTTCTAACCAGATCTGGAGGCCAAATCTACACAGGCACCTGCAGCCCAGAAGAGCCACGATCTCTAGGCTTGGCTGTTTTGGTGTCGTAGCAGGGTCGGGTGGTGACCTGGCCGCAACCAGGTGTGGAACATGAAAAGCATCTCTGCAACCCCAAAGCCCATCTCTGAAGGAACTGGAGAAAGGACAGCCTAGCAGACAAGTGGATTTTGCAGATACCGCATAGTGCTGGAACACTCCTTGAGAGGGGGAAGATAATTGTTGCTCTTCCCGGAGATTCACTGGCTTCATCCTCCACTGAGGACTGTGAAATTTCAATCATCAGGTCACACAAATGTAATCTCGCCACGCTTTTCTCTGGCATTTGTTAATTAAAACAATTTTACTGTGCTTAAATTTGTGAAGCTTAGTCATACTGTTCAGTGTATGTGACTCTGTTCAATTGCACCCAGACTCTTGGGAAAACAGTTGGCTCCTTTATTGTCTCCCTTTCCCTCTCTTGTCTATCCCTTGGATTGTACCACTTCTCTCATTCCTGTTTAGTGTTTTGTAATCCTGTTTATTCATTGAACTTTTTCTCACATTAGTGGGTGATGCTAATTGAACATTTATACATTTGAAACAAAGCAACAGACATTTCTTTTAAGAAATTTGACAGTGACTATGATAGCCTGTTCTCAAGATTTAGGTTCTTTCAAAAATCAAATTGCAAGCTAAGAAGAAGAAACTTGGAGGCAATGTTTAAAACCACCTTGTCCTAGGAAATTTCTGTTGCTTAACATTTCTATTACAGGGCATGTGACAATACTAAGAAGAATTTTCCTCATTGTCCCCGAAAGGATCTCTGTGTTCTTTCTCTGAAACCATAAAGCAAATACACATTTTTCTTTATAAGCAACATGCATATTGCTAAGAACGGGATACTACTAGTTGGAACATAGGTAATAACTCCCCTTCTGCTTTTTTTTCAGATGCACAGATTTAGATTTCATGCACATGACTGTAGGGTGAAAAGCAAAGTAATCTGATTCAGGAGATAGCTTTGAATGACAATAAATCATTCACATGTGCAATGATTGAGATGCATGGACAGAAGCAAATTTAGTTACTGTGAACATTGTACTATGAGATATACTTATATACTTGGAACCCAAGCATCTAGGACCATTCTTTCAAAACCAGGACTGAAGAAGATACACTATCTGAAAAATAGAGACATATTCATACTCATTTAGAAAAACTGGGTGCTGTTGAGATGAATATTGGGCAATTTTACACTAACGTAGGACTGTTTGTGTCACTGCCACGGGGACAGAGGCTTTCCAGAAACACAGAGCTGGAAAAGTTATCTACTGCAGCTGTTTGCACTCAAGTGTGGTTTCAGGAGGTCCTGTTTCTGGTCTGATAGAATCTACAGAACCTTTGCGACTTTGAATAAACTGCTACCCACTCTATAAAACACCGGGGCAATTTTTCTCTTTATATAAAGGGTAGAAATGTCAACTGCTCTATCTGAGTGGCAGTGAAGTGCGATGCCCAATAATTCTAACGATAGTAAGATAAAAATGAGTAAACCCTCTCCTTTCTTCTTTATCCCATGTTGCTTCTATTTGGCTCTTGTCTCAGTTTGTCCAAATAAATAGTAAACCTTTCACATTGTCTCCCACCTAGTAGTACATTTTAGGGCTAGCTTAATCTACTGCTGTAGAGGTTCATTTTGTCTTTAAGTGTCTGGAGAGCTCTTTTGGACATGAATGGATCAGAGACTTGCCAAGTTTCTGGGGGCTGGGAGAGTAGGCAGGAGCTCACTCCGTGGACTGCACAAGATTGTAGGACTGGATTTCCGAGGTCCGGGGTCTGGGACGTGGGGATATTAGAACTCGAGGCACTAGTTTCTAGATGGGTTTTCTATGACGTGCAAACCTGCACTTCTCTCAAAGCACAGAAGAAACAGTAACTCTTTCAATTTTTCTCTAACTTTGTAAAGTTTAGGTGCAATTCCAGGTGCAGATTTTAATGGAATTCTCATTTACCACAAGCTAATAGGAAATGCAAAGTGAGTATATTATTAAATTTCAGTTAAATGTGTGACAGGAAAAAACCCAGAAAATTGATCTTTCTCTGAATATGTGCTCAGGGTCTACAATCATCTTTTCATATATGTGAATCAAGAGATGCTTTCAAAGAATGATATAACTAATTTCAATGATTTCTGAACTCTTAAAATTCCTTTGAAATGCGTATGTAGCTATCCAGTGTTACTTGAAAAGTACCTTGTTATAGAACGCACTTTTAATCCACCCTCAACACACTTTTCATAATCCTAAAATCTCAGTGTCACTGGTCCTTATGTTTGCAACCCAAGTGCCCAGGACACAATGATGTTGATTAAATTAAATTTAACTTGATTCATTTCAGAAATGCCATGGCATTGCCTGATAAGAGCTTGCATCTTTGCCACACACTGTAAATAAGCTAAGTGTGCCTTTTCAATAATGAAATATAAAAGTGAATGGATATCAGTTTTAGCAACTCATGTCATATGATCTAAGGCAATGACTATCCTCTTACCAATTCGAAGCTGTTTTTCAGAAGAGTTTATTTTAAAACAGCCAACTGTCTATTCCAATGTTGAGAGGTATTTCAGGTGGCCAAATTCAGAGTCCTGTTTCTTCTGACGGCACAGTCGAAATGCCTTCCTAGCACAGGAAGTTCTGCTTAAGGTGCTTCCTGCCTTCTCAAAAGAGGTCCCTGTCAAGGTTTTTTGCCAGCAGTGATCAGAAGTGACTCCCAGTGAATTCACCAAGTTACTCTCTCTCTTTTTTCTTTTGATCTTGATAGTTTTCTTTTATAACTTTCGCTACAAATAGGGAGCATTTGCTACACAGTAGGTAAGCCTTTTATATACATCATCTCACTTGATCTAGACCTTAACTCAATAAGGGTGCTATTATAGATCTTACTTCTAAGAGAGGGCTGAAGCTAAAAGAGCTGAAATATGTTGCCCAAATCCACAAAGCCAAAAAATGCCAGTGTTTTTTCAGACATGGATCTAGATGACCTTGTAGCTCAAACTTTTAGCCTCTCCACTAAACTCTTTTATTTGACATCATCAGATTGTTAAGGTGGATCCAGAATATTGCAGCAAAAAGTTTAAAACAAAAGTGTGCTCAGATCTCCTTCTGAGGACCCCCCTCTCCAAGTACGGGTACTGGCAGCAAACTCCTGGCGACTCACATTTGCTCCACCTGGATCTCATCTCCCTTTTCCTTCCTCCCTGGTGATTGGCAGAGACAGACGGATGTGGGAGCAAAATAGCCGCGATGGTGGGGACCAAAGGAGGGAAGGCCTCCTGGAGATGAGAAATTCCACAGCCCGGAATCAGACGAGAATCAACATTTCTGTTTCACGTGTACTGCTGGCATCACTGGGATGCCAAACTTGGAAGAAATCCCATCCATAAGGGCAAGGGTGAAATAGAAGAATAAAAGAAGAAAGAACAAAGTAGAACATTATATTTTCTTAATCTTTAGATTTCATGAGAAACTTCAACCCATCCAACTGGCTCCAGGCTGTTACTTCTCTATTTGCCATGGAATTTCAAAGTAGTTCTAGCAAACTGATGATAAAACATGGTTTTGAATGAAAAATATCAAAAGCACACTAATTTATTATTTACTTTAGAATGTCTTAGCTAAGAGCTGGTCATTAGGCAGAAATAATGATTGTTGAGAAACAGCCTTATGAGCAGAAAACAATACTACATCATCCCTTGAGAGAACTCATGTGTTTAAGGCCCAGTAAAAACAAGAACTTTCCTCCCCAGTGATTTATATACAAATATTTAATTTTCCTTTATTGTGCTTCCTTTGAATGATCCCTCTTACTTGTGGAAGCTCTAATAGTGCACATATATAAATGTATATACACAAATGCATTTATTCAACATTCTTTTTAAGGCCCTGATTTTAATTATTTTGATCAGAAAATGTAAAAATTAAAAAAAAATGCATATTCATTCTGGGACATTATATTTGAGAAATGGAGATTATTAGAGGCAAATATAAGACTTCATCAGGAGGAAACATTTAAACATTTATCCTGGATTTTCTTTTTCTCATCTAACAGATACATGGGTTGGATCCATATAACTACAGCTGATTGGATCTGAGACAATAAACTCATTTATTCTGACCCATGACAGCTGTCTTCCTGAAACACTGCTCTTGAATATCTGATGCATATTTGTGCCTTCTTAGCTTGAAGAATCAATACAAATTGTAAGGTTGAGTCTGCTGGCAGCTTGTAGACTGAGGAATATTCTTATAAGGGAAGCTCACCCCCTGTTTTCTGTGTCTTCATAGAAAACTACAATGTACTTGATTCACTTAATCAATGCAGACAAAAGTTCAAAGTGGAGAGTTTTTTGTCTTGGGTCATCTGACTTGATTGCCTCTAGAGGTCAAATAAAACAGATGGTTGCCAAATCTCTAACTATATTTCATACCAAAGAAAACCAGTCAAAGAGAAGAGATTGTCTTAAACTACTTAGAAGACTGACATTTTACAAAGGAAATCTTGACATTTAGCAAAGATCAAAAAGACTAATGTATTGGTGATAACATGATAGAAACACAATCGTCAGGAAAATATTCTTGGGTCATTGTGAATATTTCATGTCCAAGTAACTACACAGGAGTGAAAAGTAGACCATCCACTTTTCTCTGTGGTCATTTGAGTCTTTCTATTTTGAGATTAAGTATATTGAATCCACATTTTTAAAAAAGTTTAAACCGTTCTGAAAATCAGCATCAAACATCTGTCATTTTGTCGTGCTGATTCAAGAGGCATAAGTATTCTGAGCAGAGTTAAAAAAAAAAAAAAGGAAAAGCTGTAAAGGGAACACGCAGGATGGAGAAACTATTGAGAAATGAAGAGCAGTTTCAGTGCTTGACTTCCTGTATGGATAAAGTGATGAGCTCATTGACCCACTGTTACCTTTTTTTGAACGCTCAGATGGGAGCGAGGGAATTGTAGAGTTAAAACTGGGGAGCAAACCACTGCAAGTCTAAGAGTGAAAAATCTCCCATCATGACTCTCAGGAAGTACTTGTAGGGCACGAGAATCAACCTCTTTGCAGCTGACACATTACTGCGTTTCAGGTTACCTTTCATGGTAATTTCTTCCCTTGGGAAAACGGAGCTAGGTAAGAGATGTTATTCTTTTAAAAAATGCAAAACCAAGAAATGAACTTGGAAGTCATGTCTTAACTGCAGATAAAGTGAAGGTTAACATTAAAGGTCAAAAATAGAGCAAAAGTGTTCTCCTATAGAAGGCTGGAAAGTCTTGGATTTCCACATAAGGTGCTTCGATCAGAGGTAGCATTTACTTTACATTTACTATGGTGAATTTAACAGGTGATGGTTTTTCTTGGATGAGCTCATAAATATTTGCTTGAAAACAATATTACATACAGAAGGGCCACCTTTGACGATGACCTCAACGCACATACCGCAGCATGGTTCGATCCCCTTGGGCTTCTTCCTCGTGATTATGTACACAAGACAACTCACTGTGGTTTAGTTCTTGCTCTCCTAGTGCTTAATTTAGATTGGACGTCCCTCCTGTGTGCAGAGCGGAGTGGCCAGAGAGGAGAGTTTCGATGACTCAGAGGAGGCACTTTCCTAGGAAGCTGGAGCCTCCCACACATGCTGGCTGTGACCTGCTCCCACAGAGATGGTGGCTTCTAAACTCAGGGAGGGTCTCAATGGCATGAGGGCCACTTAGGGCAACGGAGCAGTTTCTGCTTCCAGATTTTCTAGCTGAAAGAAGAGAGAGAGCAAAGCCAGTGAGTATTTCAGATTGGTTGCCGAACACATGTATTGGGCATCCTCTGTGTGTCAGAATTGTATTGAGAACCTTCACGTATACATACTTTCATCTGCAGCCCTCAGAGATTTTCCTAAATATCAAGACATTATTTAATCTCTTGGGTCATTCTGAATATGCTGTTGGATTTATATACACTAATGAATAAGAATTATATGCTAGTCATCAAAGGGATGTTATTGATGGCTTCTTTGAAAACATGTATTTTAACCCAAAATCTGTGTCTCCTTTGGCTCTTGACCCTCTTTCCCCCTTTATCTTCAAATTATTCATGATTTGACCAAAATTTCAAAAGAGAAGCAGGCCCTCTGTTTGCAGTCCCTTTTATGCTCTTTATTTCTAGATAAAGAAATTTTATTTTTCACCTGGTTCTCAAAATCAATGTATTTTCCCCTAAAGCAGCAGATTTCCCCACCCCCACCTCCACTGTAAAGCCAGCCTGTATGCTGAGCAATAACATGACATTTGTTCACACATAAAAATGTGGCTTGCTATTTTCAAATAAGGGGGGGATTACAGACATGAAACAAGTTTTACAATTAACACATAATTGTTGCTGCCAGATTTGTTATAATTTTTGTTCAGAAAAAAGAAGGAGTTGCATAGTAAATGTAAAGGAATGAGAATTTTTCCCTTTAACATAATTTTGTTAAATTTCAAACTTCAGGGAAAGTGCAAGAATTAGGATGGTACAAAGAACACTCATGTACCCTTCACTAGGACTCACCTTCTGTTAACATTGTACCCCACTTGCCTCTTTTTTCTCCTTCCACACACACAGACACACACAAACACACACATTATCTTATTGAACCATTTGATATTAAATTGATTCCTAAATATTTCCATATACATTTCCTAAGAATAAGAAGTAGAGTGACCACTATCAGCCGTGGGAGAGGCAGTCTGCCATGAGTACTGGTTGTTCCCGTTCAGCCTTGCTGATTGTGCCAAACTGTAAGGCTTAACTGAAGTCCAGCCCAGAACACTTTCTGTAGTGATAACACAAGCAATTAAGGTCAAGGTGACCACAGCATGGATCCCTCTGTGACTGCTTGCTTTGGGAGGCTGGTTGATTGCTCGCCGTGAAAGGGACTGAAACTTGAGCTCCGGGGTCCTCGACTGTGATGCGATCCATTGTGTGTGCTGCCACCATCTGGTCCCACGGCATCACCCTGTGGGAAGTGGGAGCCGGGAGGCACCACCAAGCTAAAGCTTCTGTTGTTTGCTCTGCTGTGAGTATTAACACGTCTTAGTATTTTTGTCTGCCTTTGGCACCTCTAGCCTCGTGGTGAGACAACCTGCTTGCTTGCTCAGTTATCTCCTTTGGAGTCTTGTTTACTTCTTGCCATCTTCTAAGGAGCTGAGACTCTTCCCAAGCTGGTACAATAAGCAGGGTGTCAAGACAGATGATGGGTTTTTGAGAGAGAAAAGGCAAGGGCTCATGGAAGAGATTTGAGGATATTAAGAAACTCCTTGGGAGCTGGTGGCGAATGTTCTGGCCCACTTGGTGCAGAGAGAGGGAGAGTGTGGTCCCCCTGTCCTACCTGTTGGTAAACATGAGTTGAGCTGATGGAGGGAGGCTGAGAGGCGAAGGATAAAATCTAAGTGGTGTCGTGGTTGCTGCTTGCTCTCCTGTGGACTGAAGGATGAGGACAGCACTCTGGGGCCCACCAGAGAGGAAGCACAAGTGCATCCAGTCTTAAGCCACAACCAGAAACGTCTAGAGGGTAATGTGCCCCTACAGTGAGCACCAATGTGCAGACCCTCACTGAGAAGGAAAGGACGGAGGACCAGAGCACTTGGATCGCCAAACTGAGGAGCTGTCAGATCTTTGGCTGATGAAGGGGGAAGGTTACACTCTTAGAGGTTGAAGGAAGAATCTAGGCTGTCTTACATGAGGCCCCATCATTTAAGCCACTGTGCAGATTACTTAACTGGGACAGGAACATGCCCTCCAATGCTCCTGTGGATCTTTGTTTCAATGACTACATTTTGGCCAATCCAGTGAGACTTTCTCAAGGCCAATGAAAATCTCAGGAAATCCCATGAGGTAAGCAATTCAAAGCCTGAGAACTGAACTGCTCTGGACTGATCTATCCTGCCCAGAATGGCAGCATGATTATGACCCCCCATCCAGAGAATGAGAGATGAGTTTTTAGATTGGTCCCCCTCCCCCAAGGTGAAGCACTCCACTGCCTTTCTGGTTGGGAGACCCTGTGCTGGAAGGCAAAGTGCCTGCAATCCAAGACAAAGCCCGGGATGCGAAAATCCAACCTGCTCCAAACAGTAAGGCAATGGAGATGCTTATTAAAATAGGGACTCCCATAGTAGAGACTGATGCTGTGATCACCAAAGGGATATGGTCCAGATGTCAGGCTATGATGCGTTCCGTGGAGGCTGTTAGCTGTTCAGGTCCATGAAACTCTGCTGGTCTCTGTAGAACCAGATTCCTTTATGGAGATCAATCTCTTCTAATGGAGGAACTAGGAAGCCAGATGGCTGCCTTAGAGTAAATTACTCCCTCAGAATCTCTACTGCTTGATTCTAATTTGTATCCTAATTTGAAAGCCTTTAAGGGTAAGGTGCACTGGGGAGAAGTGACCCATCTTCATTCCCAGGAAGGATAAAAGGCCTTACCCCTTAAGGAAGGCACAATGAGGGTAGGGGAGAAAAGTAAGTGTCGGGGCGAACGTAAACTTTCATGTCTCTTTTTGGCACCTGTGCTCAAATGACTAACGATTCTCTTGAGGGGTGAGAATCGCATATTCAGGAGTAACACAGGAAAAGAAGCGACGGCAACCTTTTGGTGGGGCTGTTTGGACCCGTGCTGCACTCCACTTCTGCTGTTCCCAAGGCTGAATGTGCAAATGGTGCTGGTAATTTATATGCTTGTTCTGTGAATGCTCATTACATCCAGGGGAGATGGTCCTGATCTGGAAGAGCCACTTATAGGGATGTAATGGTAGATGCCTGCACGTTGATCATAACGTGGCTTCTGGTTCCCTTCCCTATGTTATAAAAGAGATCATTTAGAATCCCAGGAGTAGAAAAGGAAACCACAACATGATCAAGGACTTAAATGCAACAGGACTTATGAAAAATGCAGTATTGTAATATCATAGCCCTGTGCTGTGTGGCCAGTGAAAAATGCTAACGGGATGTTGGAGGCTTATGGAGGATAACTGCCAATTGAACTCAGTTTTATTCCCTGCAGTTCTGACTTCTCCAGACATCATGACTGTAACTGAATCAGTTGCCCATGATGGCACCTGGAATGCCATCTTGGACTTTGGTCATGTCTTCTCTATCCCTTTGGCACCTGAAGTTCAAGATCATTTACCTAGCTAAGCCTCTAAAACATAAAACTAATACTGTGCTGCTGCAGTATTATTTGAACATTGTTCTGCTATTTGTCACCAACGTGTGGGTCAAAACACAGAAGTCTCTCTCTTTTTGTAAGTGACTTGGTCCTACTACACTGACGATAATATGCTGATAAGCTCCAATGAATTTAGCAGATGCTAACTTACACAAAAGCCCAGGAAAGTTCATTAATTCTGAAAAGATACAGGGATCAGCCACCCAACTCAAAATCTTGGGAGCAAAATGGACTACAACTCAAAAGTGGATTCGTGAGTCTGTAAAGAAAATATTCTTTGCACTAGGACTCCCCCTTACCAGAAACATAGCTTGGCACTTACTTGCATTATTCAGGTATTAGAGACAATAAGAGCTTTATCTATGTATACATTTTGTTGAGTCTGATAGTTTATCAGAAAATCTGCCAAATTTGGCTGAGGACCTAAGCAGCAGGAGACACAGGAGGCAGTGTGACAACCTTTCCCAGTAGCCCAGCCCCGGAGATTTTTTGAACTACAGATTTCTGCAAGAGGAGGCAGCCTCCACAAGAGGTATCCCTTGGGGCCTCTGTGGCATGACTACCCACTTCAGTTGGAGAAGGACTATCTCAGGCTTTGGAGGTGCTGGGAGGGGAGAAATGATTCATACTCTCGTTGTCTCCAAATTCCAGCCCTGCCAAGTAATCACATGGTTCACTGTGAAGTGCAGAAGCGCAGTGCAACAAGACAAGCACAGCTTAGATTGCCAGCCTGCCCTACTGGAGGGCTTATCACTCCAGCCTGTGTGCTGTGAGATCAGAGGAGCCCCCGTGGGCTCGCTGGCCCTGGCTCATTCTACTATGACTAATGTTGTCAAAGGCAGCTCCCAAACGTGAAGCCCTTGTACGTGTACAAACACTCACAGATAGACGCAATCTGGTTTCAGTTAAGCTCATCCAATTCATAAGCTTCTCCTGACAACTGGGTGCCCTTGGGTTATGCCACGTGTGACTATCAAAATTGCAAGCACTTGGTGTCGCTGCTTCCAGGGGTCATCCACGTCATTGTGACAGTGATCCAAATCCAGAGACAGAACCCGTCCCCTTCAGTTCTATGTTTGTTGGCGGGAGAGAGGGGGCCACAGGATATCCCTCTGCTAGGCATCAGGGCGAGGCTTTGTGCATCCTTGACCTCCTGCAATTATTGGCAATGACACCACTCCTTGGGTCGCAGTCCTTTTGTTAGGCCCCCCAAGTAAAGAAGGCTGTCCCATTTGAAGGATACATGAGTCCCTGCATCCATGCAGTGGTGCGAGGACTGTTCCCTGGCATCGGAGCCCACATTCTGGAGATAGGTCAGGAACTTACCCTTGACTTCAGTAGGCATAGCCAATGAGACGGAATAAGCCACAGGGGGCCAACAGGTCAGGCTCAGCTCTGGATTGCAAGTGCGTCATTTATCAGCCTTCGACTGCCTGCTGGTCGGTTTGGTTGCCGGCCACTCCTGCTGAGTCTGAATTACGTGAACAGTACAGTGGTGCAGCCATGCATATCCTGAGGAAGAGGCTACACGGTTTCCTGAAATAAGACCTGTTAGTCTTCTCTGGGCCTTAATCAGTTGAGTCTGGGATTCCGGAGCGCATGGCTGACGTCAAAATCTCAGACTGATCTGCTCCTGCTGATCGAGATTCTATGGATGACAGCCCTAGACAAATACTGACTGAAATAAATGAAGCAGATCTGGTGCTAGCCCTTGTCAGTGTGTCTATTCCAAATTGCTGATGGGGGAGCATAATCGTAATGAAACTGAGTTCAGATGAGAGTAAGCTGAGCTGATGGTGAATTCCTGGGAAAGGCAGTTCACCAAGCACCCCTGCACGCTCCGCATGACGGAGCTGAACTGCTGCTGTCTTCCCACTCCAAGTAGTTTCTTTACTCACGGAGGAAGACCCTTTGCTGCCAAACCACGTGAGGACCACAGCATGATCTCTTTGTGACTGCTTGCTCCTAGGGGTTGGTTTACTGCTTGCTACAAAATGTACTGAAGCCCTAGCTCTGGGCCCCTCATCTGTTGCGCAATCAATCAACTGTGTGCATAGCGACAATCGGGGTCTATTGTGTCACCCCATAGGACACGGGGGCAAGGCAGCCAGAGCTTCTGTCCCGATGCTCCTGCTGTTTCCTCTGATCCACTGAGTCACACTGTCTATGTTTGATACCCATGGAGTCATCACAAGCTGACCTGCTTACTCTCTGAGAAACTTCCTTTGGAAACTTGCAACTCCCTGCTAGTTTCCCAGACTGCACTTCTTTTCTGACAATAACCACAGCACTGTTATGAATTCAGTAAATTTGACATTTGACATAGATACAATATTTTAATCTACTGTCAGATTTTCAATTTTGCCAACAGCTGTTTAAACTCTTTATTTCTCCAGGAAGTCAACTAGCAAATCCCTTTGAGCTACTTTTTAGCCTATTTTGAAAAATAAAATTTTGAAAAGCTTTAAGGTAGAATCTGAAGTTTGTTTAAGGCACTTTTAATCTCTGTCCATACAACAACTGGCATGTGCTTTCTGTCCTTGGAAGGAATTTAGGAGATTGCTTTTTCCAATTCCGTTAATCTACGGGAGGAAATAGAGGTCTTGAGAGGTGAAGTGACACACCCGGAAGTATTGGTTGAGGAAAGCCAGTTTAATATTTTTTATTTTTGCTCCTTGTAGCATTCTCTTCCACTTCCATTTTTTTCCCCTTTCCTATTTGTGATGTCTTCCAAAATTGCACTTGAAGCCACTACGAGACTTGGGTACTTTCGAAGCTGATCAGTGTTTCAGCCAGTAATAGACCTCAAAATCCCATTCATTATAGAAGCCATAGAAACGGAGCCACAGGAAAAAAAAAAAAAAAAACTTCGGGAACGGATGACTCATAGGCAAAGATCTCTATTTACCTAGATAATAGAGAACTGGGTCACACTCCAGTAAAGGGGGGTTCAGGGAGAGGTGGAAGAAACTGGTAGTTCAAAGGATCCAGACTCAATATTCCAGATGCGTCCTTCTGCTTTTAATATGATTTTTTTTTGTTGTTCAATATGGTAAATTCTTTCACAGAAGGAAGCTTTGGTGGTTACTTTTGTTGTCCATTAGGAGAAGCTAGCCAGCCCCCAGAGTCTGAATGGGGTAATTAATCAAGCCGAGGAATGAGTCCTTATTCATTGTTTGTCAAAAGAAGCTGGGAAAGTCCTGCTTGTGAAGAGATCCTCTAAGCAGTCACAGCATGGGATGCCAAGCTCACACAGCTGGTTATCAGCAGCCTGGCACGGGAACCCAGGTTCCCTGGCTTCCAACCTTGCGTTCTTTCACAAGAAAGAGTGCAATTATTTAAACTTTGGTGTGCTTCTCGCAGTTGAATATAGATCACTTTTAAAAGAAGCATAGTTTCCTCAAAGATGTTTCATTCAAAAGAATATGTCAGTTATAAGGCTTATTCCTAGCAATGTGTGGTTTAAATCAGTGAAAACATATCCCAAAACTACACAGACTTTCCCCCCATTTAGGACTGTAACCAGAAAGTGACAGCCTTCAAAACAAAGCAAAACAAAAGGAAAAGCCAAACAAAACACAACCTGTTCTATTTTCAGAGATACAAAATTTCAGTATCATGTTTGTATTTAGACCATATATCTTAAATGAATGGAAATGAGAGACCAGTAATCAACTTTAGAACCTGGCTAGTGCCTGGAATTACGGGACATGGCCATTTATTCTAGTGAAACCTTGAATTTGGAATTGATTTTTGCCTCACTCGGACTTAACGATCTATCGCGGGCTTTTTGAAACTCTTAGGGAAACTTTAATTCGGTGAGATGTTACAAGGCATCTCCTGAAAAACTGAGACTACGCTTAGATAAATTTGAGAAATTTAGCTTAAAAAACAAAATGCAAGTATATGTAAAAAAATTAAATGCAGCGTACACACATATACAAGCACAGTAGGGCTTTTCAAAGCCTTTAAAATGCTAATTCACAGTATCGGTCCTCATGACCAAAATAAGACATGCAAAATTTCTGAATATTTGCCTATAGAGCTATTTTTTTTTAATGGGCCACATACTATCTTTTCACTGTAGTAGTGTTCTATTGCAGATTGTAAAAACTATAAAAAAAAAAGTGAGAGAGTCATTTGTTTTGATTTCCTAAATGTCAAATCTTAACACTTGAGTTCTAGTTACATCCCCTTTCATGTAGGCAAAATGCTCCTCTTTGGACATGTGATGCTTCCAGTGACTAAGAAATCCTTGTATTTCAAAGCTTAGAAGATTCTTTCTTTGGTTGTGTTGAAATCCCTTTCCCTGTAGTTTCACCCATTGGCTTTAACGAGCGGAGTCGTATTGGGTAAAGTCCAATTTTCTACTTAGATCCTTTTAAGTATATGACGATAACCATCTTGCCCTGTTTGAGTCTTCTGTTTCCCAGATGATCATGTGCATTTATTTCAACCATTTGTCATATTAAGGAATTTTAACTCTTTTCACCTTCTTGGTTGTTCGTGTCTGAACACAATCTAATTTGCTTATTTCATTCATGAAATGTATTATCTATTAGAGCGACACAAATGTTTCTTTGGTTCTAGACACTCAACTTCTTTTGATGTGATTTTAACTGCAAGAATTGAGGTGGTCTGTATCATACTGCTGATTCATGAAATAAAATCTCTATGACATTTTTTAATATCTGCTATCACTCACATCCTATCTTTCTACAACTGGATTTTTGGACTAAAAGTTTTCTCTAGTAACTGCTATAATTTTAGTTTTCGCTTTCTCTCCTAATACCTTTGGTTCCTTATCCTGTCACCTAGATTATCCAGCATTTCTCTGTTGGTTGGGAATCAAAGTTTATAAGTCTATCTCATTGAACTGTTGTATCCAGATCATAATTCACCAAAGGATAACGTTACAGAAATTAACAAGAACTCATCAAATTTCTTGTTAAAAACACTATTAATACTAGGTATCAATGATTTCTCTATGTTCTACAAAAATAAAATTTGTTTTGCTGTAACTAATTCTTAGAGAACTTGCCCCCTAGAGGTCACTACTTCCTTTCTAAGTGCTTTCAAAATATACTTTAATAATCTGATCTAAGTTTTAAAAGCAATTAGTGCAAAGCTAAATTGTCTGTGTGGCTTTCAGTTGCCACAAAAATACCATTAAAATTGGGACTCTTATTTCTTTCCTCTAGTTTTCTAAGAATCCTCTTACTCTTCTTTGCTTCTGAACTTATGATTTGTGTTTCATTGACTGTGCTTCCTTGACAAGTTACCTTCATGTTTTAAGATCTCCAGGAGATTTGACTTCATTTCTGGATGTTCTCTTACAGTATCTTCACCTTTCCTGGTCTTCAGTTCTTAATAGTGTTTCAGGCTGAAGATCTTTTCTCAGAAAGAAAGGCTCAGAATAAAATGAGGGTTGAAGAATTGTGCCTTCCTCTTGTCTTCCATTAATATTGAATCTTACTCTTTGCAACTGGTTAGCAGTGCAGAAGAAAACCTTCTTTTGAGAAATCAGTGTGATATTTCATAGAAGATTTAGACTAAAGTCAGGATACCGGGGATCGAGTTCCAACTCTCAGGCACTGCTTTAAGGGTATGACTAACTTGGATCTTGATGTTTCTTCATCTATAACATAGTTTGGTCAGGTTAAATCGGTGGTTCACAACTGATTTTTACCTTAGTGGTTTTCAATTGATTTTTTTTTTTTTGCAATGTCTAGAGACATTTTGGCTGTCACAATGAGTGATGGGCATGGGCTACTGGCATCTAGTAGGTAGAGGCCAGGAAGCAATTAAACATCCTGCAATGAGCATCTCCCTACAGCAGAGAATTATCTGGCCCAGAATGTCACTAGTGCCAAGACTGAGAGGCCTTTGGAGAGACCAAACTTATGATCCCTTTTAGCAGCATTAATTCATTCTTTTAAAATTCTGTTACAAGAGCTGCAATTCAACTTCTTGGGGGAAAGGGAAGGGAGGAGGTGAAAATAGTAAAACCTCACTGAGTAGCTTAGAATGGTAACATTGGCCAGTTGCCTGGCACTGTGCTATGTATTCTACATGGACGAATACACATCACATTCACATCAAAACTAAATGTTAGTCTTTATAGTTATGACCATTCTGATATAGCAGGAAATTGAAATATAGAGAGTTTCAGAAACTTGCCCAAGGGTATTCATCTGGTCAGTGGTAGAGTCTGGCTAAGTAAATGAGCCATCTGAAGTTTCAAGATTGTGTATTATATCTGCCATTCTTATCTAACTATAAAATTTGCCCTTACCTGTGGATATTTTAAATTAAATTTATATATAGTAGAGTTTATATAAAATATAATTATGCTTTTCCTTAGTTGCAATTTTTTTAAACTTTATTTGGAAATTAGGTTTGAAAAACCTCTCACAATCATATTTTAAATTTAGAAAAAAGCATACAATAAAAAGTATGTTTCTGGCCAACAATTTCTCCATTTATAAGAGGAAGGGGTTTAATTAGATGATCTATATTCTTTTTCAGTTTCAATAGCCTAAGAACTGTGAATATTTTACAGTCTGCTTGATAAATTCAACTGCATTATTGGGATTTGGATGTTGATATTTACTTTTAGCGTAGCCATTGGAAACGCTACTTGTTCTACCAAATTTCTGAAATAACCAGAAAGATCTTCAGTTGTTAAAGTGCATGCTAGCCATTCTGCAAGGCTCCATCTGCAGCATTTTAAGGTTCTGTGAGTGACATGTACC
This sequence comes from Vicugna pacos, assembly GCF_048564905.1. NCBI lineage: Eukaryota > Metazoa > Chordata > Mammalia > Artiodactyla > Camelidae > Vicugna > Vicugna pacos. The sequence continues at coordinate 67,491,640 of NC_132994.1, read as the reverse complement.
TCATCTATTTCCAAAGAGTAGCACTTTTTAAAAATTGATGTTTTAAATTCGAATGGGCTCACCTGTAACTATATGTGGGGACTTTTGAATATAAAAACATGTTAGCTGACATGAAGGAGAAGAAGAAAGAACAGCAAGAATGAGATATTCTCACTAAGTTGGTGAGTTATAGGATGGGTTAGATAGGTGATTGCATTGTCAAATATATGGCCATATTCCATTTCACATCCACTATTCACTGCATTGTCTTGTTGTCAAGTGTTTTGTTTTTTTTTAGTAATTTGACTTTCCTGAAGGTAGTTGTATTTGTTAATGCCAATTTCCACAGACTTTACTTTTTTACTTTTTTGTCAGATGTCTTAGAGGTACTTACTTTATCACAAGAAAAATGTATTCATTTCTTAAAAAAATTATTAATGCTAAGGGACTTGGACATATTATATGGAAACTCTGGATCATATCTGATGATTTGATAATGCATATAGAAAAAAAAGAAACAAGCTGGCCTTCACAGATTTTGTAGATTTCCAGTTTTCCTGGGGCTTCCCATGTCTATATGGAAAATGGAATAGTAGGAAAAATGTGGCTGAATTCTAACACAAAATGTATTCTGTGGGTTGTTTCTTTTCCTTCCTTCCCTCCTTCCCTTCCTAATAAACTACACTCTCTATAGGAAAATAATATTATTTTTCTACATATTCATTCTTGGACTGAGAGGGCCGTTATTTTAAGTTATAATGAAACTTTCAGCTTATATTTATTTGATATTTGTAATTACATGGAGTCAATTTATCAGGCTAATTATTTGCATATGTTCCTTATAAGGCAGGTGTTGCAGAAAGAAAAAGTGTTTAATTTCCTTTGATTCACAGTGAAGCAAAAAGCACTAAATTCATACTTATCTCCTACCCAGATATGGTAAATATTTATAGATATTCATTTCTTCAGCAAACATCACTTGCAATGCGGGTGCCCAAACTCACATGGGGTCTTGAAAACTGGCACTGTTACCCTTTTGATATGTATCAGGAAAACCATTCATGTTTTGATAAAGTACTATTACAATTATTTAGCAGTCAAGATGACTCCTGTTTTTAGCCTTCCCTTATCCACACACACGCTATATATATGGAATTTTATTGTAGTAAAAGTAGAAGTTAGAGATAATATAGTTCTGATATTTCTTTTCATCATGAAAAATTTCTATTCATTTCAAAGCCAGGAACTCTTAGTATATAAGAAAGAAATTCTGAAGTGTACAGGGAGAAAGCAGACAAAAATTGTGGCTCTAGGTTCTTGATTTACAGGGAAATAATAATCAGAAAGGAAATATTTATACACATTTTATTCTAAAAATTTCTAGTTCTCATAATGTCACCCCAAAAATAGTTTTATAATTTTTGTAAAATTGTAGAAACTTGCAAATATTTATTGTAACTGACCAGGAGGTAACAGCAATCAGAATGATGTTCAGAAGTTAATGTCTGGTTTGTGATACGTCATTTTCATTCCAATGTAACGTTGTTTGATGTGAGGAAAAGAAATGCAAAAGCAAAAAAAAAATTATAAAACTGCATTTCAAATTCATAAATCTAGATGTAAGAACATGTGTGGTAGAACGTTGAATGAATTATTTGTCTCTCATAGTTAGCTCCCAAAGGTATAGAAGAAAGGAAATAAATCTCAGTGTGAGAATTTTTTCATGGTAAATGGTTATGAACCAGAAATCTACCACTTACGGTCAGCCAAATTAATGCCATATCATTTTGAGTTAGTTTTTTAAAGAAAAGGATGCTGCTGTATTTTATCGGTTGGTTATATTAATTGGATCATCAAGCACAAGAAAATGCTGCAGGAATTATATTAGTTAATCCAGTCTTTAAAACTCAACCTTCCTAAAAGATCAGTGTGCTCAGTCAGGAAGAACTCTAGCTAACTGATGTATCGGTGTTCACGTACAGTTCTGTTATTCAGAATAATCTTCTGGTTCAACCCACTAATGTGACAGTTGAAGCAATTGAGTTCTTGCCAGACGAAGGGGTTTCCTCCATCACATGTTGGTCAGGCACAGCGTGACAACTAGAACTTTCTCCTGACTCTCTGTCCTGTTCCCCTCTGGCACCACCATCCCTCCAAGCTGCCTTCTCTAGTAAGATAATGTCATTGCACTCATGATCCTAAAGGTCAACTTAAGAAAATATTAAATGAATTTCTCTGACCTTAATGAAAAATCTTAACTTGTAGAAAAGCAAATGCCATCATTCAGTGAGAGTCAACATGACTTTACTGATGGCAAAAGATTTTAGTCAAATAATTTGAGCTCATATAATGGAAACCACGATCCCCATTGCTGAAGTTTTAATTCCCCTTGCTATTCATTAATCTCTTTGAATGTTTACTTTTACACACAAACACACAAATGCACTGTGAATACATCTCAACACGCCTACATAAAGATCTTATGGCATTCAAACTGTCAGTATATAAATGATAAAATTTAGTTCTAAGAGCCACCATTAAGTGGAGTGAAGACCAGACTGAAGGGACAGCAGGGCACGTTAATTAAAGGTCTGGGTTATCATGTCAAATTAAACTACATTTATTCCTCAGCCACTACTTTTTAACTATGACCTTGGGCAAGTTAATTCCTTAAACATCGGCTTCCTCAACTGTAGAGATAGTGATTATTATCTCTTACACCTCATATGATTGAATAAGATATGCTGAATACAAGCTAGTCAAAATGTTATCACTAATAGTCTTAAAGCCAAATATTTTCTGAGAATAAATAAATTGCTAAGCAAGTAATATTTTCTCCTTCCAGATAGTAGCCAATTTATAGAAATATACCAAGTTCTTCTGCTATTTATGAAAGATATTATACATTTTAATATTAAATTTTAACATATTTAATATTAAATGTTAATTTTAAACCTGGATATACTCCAGTGCCACACCTGCATGGAAGCACACCCATATCTTGCACGTGTATGCCCTCTCTCTCTCTCACACACACTCACACACTCATAACCGGAACTGTTTTCTTTTTAAACCAAAGAATTGAAAGAATAGCCACTTTGGCCTTATTCACAAAATATGCATTGATGTGGACACACGCAGTAATTCTGCGAGCTATTCCCATTTGGGGCTTTTGTTATGGAATTGAAAGGCTCTTCCTTCTCAAATTGGCTCTCCACAGATGTTTTGTAAAAAAATCAAGAACCAACTTTTGGGAGTGATGTGGCTGATTTGAAAAATTAGGCTTGTGGTTTCAGTTTAGCTGGGGATAATACAGTTTTGTAGTTAATACAAATGCTAAAGCATCTCTTCATCTCTTGACCTGCTACTTTGATTAAAATATCAAGAAACTGCTTTAAAAATAGTAAACTGAGGGTTTAGCAATGGACTTGCCATATTGATGAAGAGTTAGCAAGAGGTACCATGATGGCGCTTTATCCCTACTGTGTTACTTTGTCCTGTAAGACTCACTGATTGATATATTAGAAAGCTAAGGCTTTGTCAAAAGAGAACTACGTTATTTTGCTAAACACAATACTCATTTGGTGAAAAAATTTTGTATTAATCAGCCTGACTGAATGGGTCACTTCAGTTAGGGAAAACAGTAACTTAGCAGTACTTGGAGGATGCTTACATTTTAAATCAAAGTTTTCTGTTTGGTGTTTTATTCAAAATTTGGATTGTTGGACTCTACTTTGACTCAGTGAACCAGAATTTCTTAGAGTTTCTCGGAGATCACACTTTCTGGAGCTTGTAGTAAAGTTTGAGATCCTCTGACTGAGACCATACACTAATATTTGAGTGCAAAGTGGCATTTTTTGGGAGAGCAGGGAAAAGCTTTGGATTCATATTAGAATCGCAGATGTTTGTCTGGGTTCTGCCTCTCATTGGTGGTTTGTTCTTGTATAATCATTTAACCTCCCTGAACATTTATTTTTTTATGTTTAACCACTAGGGTTATTACAGGAAGCTGGAGTGATAGGACACATAAAAGCACTTTTTAATCTGCATGTTATCATACAAGTGCAAGGTACCATAATTATTATGGTTATAGTTAATACAAACTCTTTAAATAATAAATAATCCAACTGCTGTAACGGATTTTTCTTTTCTCATCTAATGTTTAACATTAAAAAGCAATCTAGGCTTCAAACAAAAATGTATTACAGAATATGATTGGAACAATATACATGTATCTGTGTATGTATATGTATAATTGAGTTGCTTTGAAATAACATTGTAAATCAACTATACTTCAATAAAAAATCAAAATAATGAAAGAGAAAGAAATTAAAAAAGGAATGCAATTGGAGAGGAAACCAGAAAGGGAAGACAGCTCAGTAGTGGTCAGCATCTCAGGTCTGAGTTGGACCTGGACTGATCTGAGCCAATGGTGGAAGTGTTTTGTAGCCAAGTGGAGTCCGATGAGGGTAGCAACGGGGTCGTGCATGTACAAAGAAATTAATTTGCATGGAGAGCAGATGGAAAATGAATGCCTATGCCTGAGCCTACCTAACGAAGATCTAGAAGACAAAGAGATGGCATGCCGAACATCAGTCAGGCACGGAGCGCTACAGCTGGAGCGACAGGCTAGGCACGAAAGGATATGAGACCATCTTTTTTTTTTTTCTGTATTGAGTCAGAACATAATTGCTTCAGGGAACTGAATCTGGTTCTTATAAAAAGTAAACTTATTTACAAAACAGAGACAGACTCACAGACACAGAAAACAAACTTATGGTTACCATGGAGGAAAAAGAGTTGGGAGAAATTGGGAGATCAGTATTTGTAGATACACACTACTATGTATGAAATAGAAAAACAATAAGTTCCTACTGTATGGCACAGGGAACTATATTCAATACCTTGTAATAGCCTGTAATGAAAAAGAATATGAAAAGGTATATATATATATGTATATATATATATACATATATATATAAATGAATCACTGCACTGTACACCAGAAATTAACACAACATTGTAAACTGACTATTCTTCGATAAAAAGAAAGAAAAAACAATAATAAAAATAAAATTAGAGGACAAGCATAAATGTAAGAAAAATTTTGAAAGGTTTAACTTTTGATCAGAGGACTAAAACCTGGAGGAGGGGAAAAAGAAGAACCCTCCTGGGAATATTTCCCTCTTGCTGAACAGTGAGTCTCATATAATGTCAGAGTGACAGAGTGACAACACTTTAGGTCGTTAATCGGTAGTAAGAAAGGGGTCATTCTCACCTCCATATTTCCTGAAATATCAAGAGCCCTCCAACCATTCATTTATTTTGACAACAGATATTTTCTGAGTATTTTATTGTACCAGACACTGTGCTAGGCAGATCCTGGAGGTACAAGAAGGAGCAAGGCAGATGTGGTGTGGGCTCTCAGGATGTGAGGGCGTGCCTGTCCCATGCAGTGTGTGCCCACTGTAGACGGTCAGCAAAAGTGGTCACGGTGACTCCCCACCCTATATTCACAACCTTTTGCTATGTGACTCCAGCTCCTACCATCAGTAGGCAGAGTCTGTTCTCCCACCCTTTGAATCTAGAACCTGTGATCACCGTGAGAACAAGCCAAGGGGAACATGGATGTTGGAAGATGAGGACCCATGTGGAACTAGCCATCTTCGCCACAGCCACCCTAGATCAGCTGGCTGACAGCCCATCAAACAGCAGCTGTTGGCCACAGGGTGAGCCCCACTCAGACTAGGGGAACCATCTAACCAGAAGCCCAAATTACTGAGCTATAGAATTGCAAACCAAATAAATGGTTGCTTCAAGCAACTAAATCTTGGAATGATTTGTTATGCAGCAAAAGCTGGCCCCATAGCTTTTAACTGTGTTAAGTATGACTCAAAGTTTATTTTGGGCACAGATTTTTCTTACATGGCTTATCAAATTACCTTGATAACTGCCAACTGTCCACTTGACTTTGTGTTGTATGGACCTGGTCTCAGTGTACAGTTATCAGAATACAGACGCCCTGGGAAGGTTTGATGTTTGATTTCTGATCTTCAGAATATGAAGTTGACTAATGTGCTTGAGGTGTGACATATATAGTATGATATATTTCTTGGAGAAAAATACAAATTACATAGGCAGGACATCTACAACAGTACAGATGTCAAACAAGCAGTTAAAATGTTAATGAAAATCCAATTAGCTTTGTTTCCTAACGTGGTGGTTCATGACGCTAAAAAAGAAAAAAAATTAAAACCTGTTGGTCAGATGTTTGGTTTGTACAACTAATCAACTATGTTCTATAGACACAGCGATAGTCTCCAATTTTCCCTTAAATCATTTTATTATTTTGGTGTAGTATTGAAACTATCACCAAAGTCTGTATTGTTTCAGATATCTGTGCATAATTGCCTCTATTCTAACAATGACACGTCAGTGGAGATTAGTAAAAGGGATCTTTGATTTACCTTAATTTTCAAATCTGTCAGAGTGTCTTTTCCTCTTTTCCTGGCAGCCACTCCCCTCTGTCCGGCCCTCCCCACTGGGCATTTTGGGAAAGCAGCCAAGCCCAGGGCTAATGTGCTGCTGCTGTTACCTGATGCTCGTGCTGCTTCATAGAGGCAGCAATGAAGATAAGCCCTAATTGGATGTTATTTTGAAGCAAACCTTTTAGTCACTTAGAACAGAGCTTCCCCAATTAGCTTCCTTTCTCCTCTCTCTGGCTGTGCAAGAACCACACTGATGTGAAACGCTGGATTTGGAGGGGAGTCAAGGGCAGTGTTGGGGCACCTGAAGGGCAGTCACGCTGAACTCAGGGAAGACGCTAAACCAGACAGGCTGGGAGCTGTATTTCCGGGAGAGCAAGGCAACTAGAGGATGCTGAGAGGATCCGGTGTGAAAAGAGCCCCCAGCAGCGGTCCAGGGTTACAATACCCACAGCCACACGCTAAGGTGCCTGAAAGGAGAGGGAGGGTATGAGCAGGTGCTTAAGGAGAAAGAATCAGTCCTTGAGAAGGGCCATCATTTTGCTACAATAGAAATATATTGCTCCAATGTACAAATGCTTTAACCTTAGTTTAGGACTGAGAGTTTTAAATTGCATTCTTTAATGTATTATTCTCAGCTTAGGGAAAAATCTATTTAAATCCCTACCCTCTTTAAGTTATCCACAAGACTGCTGTTGCCACTGAGAAGGAGAGCTGGTTAGTAAGAGGAGTAGGTTTAGAGGTCTTGATGTGGAAAAAAAATATGGTAGCAGAGTACAAAGACATTGCTTTCTGAAATGGAATCAGAAGTGAAGTATAATAAGTTAGTAATTACCGTTTGGTTGGAAGTAGGTCTGCCATCGTTGCCTCATTACCTTCGGGGCTGCGAGTTCCTGGGTGCATTTTGGTGTTACTGAATATTGAGGGTATGAGGCTTGATGTCTCCTATGGCGGATCCACCTGGGCTGTGTTACATCAGTCCTGGGATCAGCTAGTAGGGTGAGCCTGAGCTGGGCTGGGTGGGAGCAGTGGGGGTCACAGGGGACAGCGAGGAGGGGCACAGTGAAGAGAAACAGGGAGGGAGCAGCTGCACCCTCAGGGAACCAGGTTCTCCTCGAACTCCTCGACTTGATTCCCTGCTCATTTTAATGGAACCATCTGTCCTCACAGTTCTGCCCCCTGACCCTGGGAGCTTTATAAAAGGTTCTGACACGAGGATTTACATTCCTAGGGAGTCTGCATTTGAGTTCTGTGTTAGGGAATTACACAGGCTGTGATTTTGGGATGCTGGCATCATTATTCGGAAATTTACTTACTTAAATTAATATTAACAATTTAAGAGATGGATTTGCTTTACAGGTCAGACTCCAAATTTTCCAAACCAGCGGCTTAACAAAATAGCACTAACTGAGGAATGAACTTTCCTCTTTCCTCTTTTTTGATTTCTCATGTCATTGTACTGTTGTGTATAAATCTTGAATCTTCCACGCAGGCTTCCGTCTGTACTCTTCTGTGAATTGAAATGCATCTTCCAACAAATAGTCACTCCTTGTGATACTAACCTCATCTGGTATGATGAGTGTTATAAAGCTAATTGAATTCTAATCATTGAGTAATATGTTTGGTGTTTGCTCTTGAGTTCCGGTATAAAAGTTTGCAAATCAATGGCTTAACAAAGTTAAGGCCAGTCATTTAATTCTCTTTTCGCTTTTGCTGTGACACTGAGTCACTGGGAACGTCTTGTATCCTTAACCACACGGGGCAAAGTGCTGGCACTTCCGCTGTAACTACAGAACCACTGGCTTTTGAGAAGTGACAGGGACGTTGGAGTGGTATGCATGAAATACCTAACATGGAGGGAGATGAGAAGAATTCTAGGTTAGGGTCACTTCCACAATGTGCTGAAGTCATTAGTTTTGGATAGAAGAAAAGGCTGTGAAGATAGCAGAATTTTTGCAGATCTATGGATTTCTAATTGGTATGTCTCTGTAGCTAAAGGAATATGTACAAAATATACAAAGCTCAGTTTATATAACGAAGTGACTCTGTCACAACGATCATAATTTGCTCCCCTCCTCCCTTGGTCCTCCTACTGACCTCAGTTCCCCAGTTACTGATCCACTTCTAATGGATTAAACTCTTGGATTGCTGCAAAGCTTTAAATTTTTATGTCATCCCCAGCAGGCACACCCAATTCTAGAAGCCTCGTACCTGATGGTTAGTCCTGTCCACTGTGTTGGCCGTGGAGGGGTGGTCTCTGGTGTTCTGACGAATTCGCGTGGAGTTTTGCTGCTCAATGGTGGAGGAAGTTGGGATACAGAACTCTCTGAAGCATCGTTTGAAGTTTTCATCCAGAAATGCATAAAGGACTGGGTTCAGGCAGCTGTTTGTATAACCCAGAGCAATGCAGAAGTGCCAGGAAACAGTCTGGAAAGTAGTTTCTGGGATTGTAATCAAGGCTTTAATGATGACATAAATGTGGATGGGAGTCCAGCAGACAATGAACACAGCCACAACCACCAGCACCATCCTGGTGATCCTTCGCAGGTTCCTATCCTTTTCTTTGGAGCCAGAGAGCATACGGACACTCTTGAGGCGTAAGATCATCAGTCCATAGCACACTGTAATGATGAGGACCGGCATGATGAAGGCAAAGATGAAAACACAGATTTTCAGCAGGTTTTCCCAGTACCAGGTTGGGTGAGAGAATGTTAGCGTACAATCTATGGAACCTAGAAGTAAAGAATTACAAGGAGGAATTAGCCACAACATTTAATTATGTCATTAGGTATTAATATTGCCATTTCTCTTTCTAATTTATAGCCTTGACCTGAGCTAACTTGCGGTTATGACTACCCAAGCCAGAAAGGGAAGATTTAAAGAAATGATGGAAGAAACTCAGATCTCTGTTGATTTTCAGGGAAAGTTATTTTTTCCAAATATCTCATTTTCTTGTCCATTTTAAATGACATTAAGCTTTCATTGAGCCAGCAGTTATGGACCTCTCACCATGAACCAGATCCTCTGTGGGGTCTCTGTTGACAAAATAATCACTGCCCAAAGTCTATAGGAATTTCCAGCTAATGGTTGTTTTCAGTCCACTTTTTTGATGGGTGGTTCATTCATTCTGAAATGAAGCCTAAAGGGATAAATTTGTCATGTGGGTGGACACTTGAGATTTTAAAAGAAGGCTCCACTGAATGCTCTTTGGATTTAAGCTCTCATTGCTCTTGAAAGAGCACGTTCTTAATTTCCCATCATTCTGATGAAGTGCAGAGAAATTAGGAACCCATAGGTTATGGATTATATTCTCTTTGAAATATTTACTGGCTTAAAATGATAGGGAAAAAATCTTACTTCAAAATATTCAAAAGTATTTTGCTAGAATCATTAAAGCTACAGTTTGACTATGGCATTGGACCAGTCCATAAACTCTATCTGACTCATGACTTCACCAGCATATCTGTCCACAGAGCCTCCATCCCTCAGGCTGCAGCATCACTCACCATGCCGGTACTTTGTTGTCGCCATGAACATCACAGGCAGACCGATGGCTGAAGAGAGGATCCAGTTGCAGACATTGACGATTTTGGCATTGCGGGGAGTGCGGAAATCGAGGGCCTTGACGGGATGGCAGACTGCGATGTAGCGGTCAACGCTCATGGTACAGAGGGTGAATATGCTGGTGAACATGTTGTAGTAATCTATGGAGATCACAATCTTGCAGAGGATGGTTCCAAATGGCCACGTTCCCATTAGGTAGTTGACACTCTGGAAGGGCAGGGTACTGGTTGCTAAGGCATCTGCCAGAGCAAGGTTGAAAATATAGATGTTGGTGGCAGTCTTCATTTTGGTGTATCTAGGAAATGAAAGAAGAGCGGCGGCAGAGTCAGAAAAAGACGTCACAGTGTGAAATGCAGTAAAGCTTCCAACCAAACAAAAGAAAACAATAACGGAAAACAAACAACAACAAGTACAAAGATTAGTGAAAGGCATTAAAGGTTAGATACAGCAGAACTATTTTCCAGTTCTGGATTAGCCATTTATAACCATATGCCTATGGACTAAATATATAATTTCTCTACATATCAGTTTTCTTCCCCGTATAATGGTTATAAGAAAGGCTGCCATGATTTATTGACTTTTTTCCCCTTGCTTTTTTTTTTGTGTGTGTGTGTATGTGCGTTTTTGTTTGTTTGTTTTTTGGAATGTGCCAGGCACTGTGATGGGTGTAACAGACACAGGGAGCACTCAGTCAAGTATTCAGACACTGGGTAATAATACATTTTAATTTTAAATACGTAGAAAAATTTCAGACATATGATTAAAATTATAGAACAATGTAACCATGCAAGAGTGTATATGTGTGTACGTGTACACACATATACATACACACACACAAATATACAAGTATTATGGGGGCAGAGAGATGAAGCAAAGGGAACAGTAGGCGTAAGAGAGGGAAGGAAAGAAGGCATCTTAGCAGTGTAGACGCACAAGTTTAATCTTACCGTTGGTGGGAGTAGGTCATTCCAGACAGAGAGAGAAAAAGATCTAAATTAAGGCAGAGAGTTTAAATGGCATGATGTGTGTGTTCGGCCTCACAAACATAACATCCCACCAGGACTGACAATGAACCTGACAGAGGAGGAACACAAAGGCTAGTTCCCAGGCGGACTTGTGCACCACGGTAGGAAGATAAGACTTTATTCAACCTGTGTTGGGGAAGCTAAGGTCGTTTGTGTTGTTTTTATTGTTTAATAGCTTTATGGAGGCGTGTAATTAAAGTGTACAATTTAATAAGTTTGATAAATGTGCACACTTGTGAAACCATCGCCATAATCAAGATCAGGGATTGGTTTGCACACTCAGTTGGACCGCTACCTGTTTTTGGAAACAGTTCCATTGGCACATCCTCACACCCACTTAGTTACTTCTTACCTATGGCTGTTTTGATGATGCATTGGCAGAGCTGAGTAGTTGCCACAGAGACCATATGGACTTCTGGGAAAAGAGTATATTATTTTAAAATAATTAAACCTGAGAGGATGAAAGGTTTGCAGTTGTTGGAAGAGCCTGTCTGAAAATGAACTCAACCCAGAGGATGTGGATCTGAGACAGTGAGAGGGAAACCCATACCTAAAGTCAGGTCTTCCTTGGACTTTTTATTTACATGATGCAATAAATTCTTTCTAATCTTTAGCTTATGTTAATTTATTTTTCAGTCACATGAAATTAAGAGTCTAACTCATTCAGTCCAAGATGGCAGTTGGTTTGAGGAGATAGTGTTACAAGCGCATTTGTTAAGGGCCTAATCCAGTGTCTGGGAAAGTTCTTGTTGTTTTGGTTTCAATAAACACCAGGAAGCTGAAATTATAAAGGGGATTTTAAGGACCTCCTCTGAGCCGATAGGCTTGAATTATTTCTTGAGCTCTAAAATTCTGACACCCCATCTAGTCTACTGTAATTGCAGAAGGTGCATTACTGCCAAAGATGCTCCCCATTTTCAGGTTTGGGGCTTTTTGACCTGCTTTAGAAGTTTCACGTCGTGTAAAAAGGAAAAGGTAGGGAAAGCCGCTGAACTTGAGGAGATATAAATCAGTTTGATTTTAGTGAAGACTCCAAATATGGTAAACATAAAAAGATAATTTAGACAAGTTCCTCCAAAGTACAAAAACAAAATAAAAAAATATGACTTTTAAGATATTAGAATAACTGACCTTGATGCTTAAGAAATTTAAAAAATTTTTAATGCTGTTCATGAGCGTGAATTTCTCCTGTGAAGCAGAAAAGAAACAATCTCCCAAAACCTTGTTAGCGCCACCATACACGATGGACCCGCAGGATGTGGAGGCACGCTTGATTGCACTAGTCACTTTCCCAGCCAGCAGACCTTACATTTCACATCTTATCTTTAGTGGAATGTTTTATGTTAACTAATCAGGTTCTTTATTGTCAGTTGATGACTCATCATACTTCTAACCTTTTCTTCAGGCTCATCTTAGCACTAGGTACTTACTGATGTATGGTCGTTTCAGTTAAAAATAAAAATCCTTTCCTTCTCCAGAATGAGATGTTTGTGAAACAAAATGAGGTTAGGGTCCTACATCACAAAAGGAAAAGTGAACATTTATCTATCAAAGCTATTTCCACTGGCATTTTACAGGAGCAATGGTGTTTAATTTTCTCAATTTATCTAAAGGGCCTTCCTCTAAAGATAGCCAGTATTCTTATCCCAATTACTCACACTTTGAATCACAGCAACATATAAAAGAGAGTCCAGCAGTTTCCTAAATAAGTGAAAGAAATTATATAAGGCTAAAGGTTTGGAAATGCCAATTGCCTCCAGCATATCTCTGAAGGCTTTGATCTGAAGGGATAGTCCGATTAGGAAAGGGGTCATACAGTCCAGCAAACACGAGCCTTTCCTTCTCCTCTGTTCTGATAGGAGGTATGAGCATTGCCCCAGGAAAGTCACGCGGAAGATCAGAGTCACACTACAAGCTGTAGGTGTATACGAACCAGAGATAGCAAGCGTGCCAAAGAGGTGAGCTGAAGGAAGGCTTACCTGTGCTGCTCAGTTTACCTGGGTGGGTCTGAGTGGAACTCCTGGGTAGCAACACACAACCCTTTCCCCATCCTTTGTACCTATTACTCCTTAATGTGTCATAAGTGAGTCTAGTGGGAAAGTGGGCAAAATGAACTGGGATGGATGTGTGACACGTTCTTGGAGTCTCACCTGGACTACAGGGCCTTCCTGACACCACCTGCTCCTGCTGTGCCCGCGCAGTTGGGTCTTTCCCTCTGGCTAGTGGGCCAAGCTATTTTTTCCTTTCTAGTTATCCTATTGAAATTGTCCTATGTATGTATCAAAAATTTTTTTGTAAATGATTGAATAGCTTATTTGTTATATGAATCCAAATGAATTACAATGCAATTGTTTTAAAAATGTATTCATCTCAGGACCTTTAATGCTTGACCCATTAAAGTGATTTTATGAAGCTTCCAGATGCTGCATTAGGCAAGAGGCATTATGAAGCCCGTTCCACTGGCAGCTCGCCTATTCTCCCGTGTTGCGTACATACCTTTAGTTTGTAAATGTCCTTCCTTTTTTGTGGTTATAATGCCTATTTACCTTCAGATCCATTCTTCATGTCATTTCTCCAACAATTACCACTTACCAAAACATTATTGATTTTGACCAACTTGTGCTAAATGAAGCCACACTGAATAAATGACTCCTGTATACCCAATGGGATAGGCTTTGCAAACCTTTCTTGTCCTGCTTTTGTTTTTGAGTTAATTCTTGAATTGTGATGACCCTGTCTCCATCCAGAAATAAAACTGGCCAAGGATGCTTGAAAAGAGGAAGAACATATTCCAGAGTCCAGCTTGCTAGTTTCGTTCCCCATTATGCATTTCCCATTCCTTCTGCTGCCTATTTCAGGCGGTCACAGTGGAAGCATCTGGGGTGTACAGGAGACTTCTGCCTCTTTTGGGGCTGGTTTTCTGCCCTTTGGTGTTTTTACCAAATGGAGTTTATCTTTCTTTCTCCCCCTACCTTTTGTTAATATCAGTGAAGAAGGAAGATACTCAACTCGGTAAGGATTCATGAGGCCCTTTCGTATATTCAGCCTTGTGCTTGGAAGGATGCCTTTTCCCGTCTGCCAAGACTTTTATGTCCACCAACCCTCAACAGAGAAATTCACATTTTTAATGGAGGAGAAATCTCCCTAGAGTGTCATTTTTTTTAACACGCATGATTAATTGAATAAATACTGTAAAATAAAGGCACTTGTCGTACATTTTAGGTTATTATTTAGGGAAGGACAGTGGTCATATGAGTACCTACTTGAATTTTTCCTTTATTACCCATTCCATTCTGATGTCTCAGGCAAACACGTGTGTGTGTGTGTGTGTGTGTGTGAGAGAGAGAGAGAGAGAGAGAGAGAAACAAGGAGAGAGAGAGAGAAAGAGAAAAAGTTGAAAACGACCAAAACCAGTGATATACTCTCGTTAGCTATTAACACAGAAAGAGACCATATATTAGTTTATTTTCTGTTATATTCGCCACTAGCTTAGTGAAGGAGGGAACTGGGGATTTCTCCCTTTGCTATAAAATATTCTAAAACACTTCATTTACATTTATTGCAAAATGGTTTTATGCAATCAATGACCAGATTTTCAATAAGCTTAAGCTAGCTAAAGAAGATCTCTGAGCCCTGCAGACAGGAAAGTGACTATTGTTTGCTAATTTGCCCCTAAACAGAAAACTTTGAGAGGCTTACAGGAAATTAAACAGTGCGGTACCTCCTTCCGGAGGTCAATTGCCTCTTGCTGTCTGTCATGGGAGTCTAACGACCATCAGAGTCTTTTAGGCTGAGTGGTAGGTACACTCTCTGCTTCCACACCCACTTTTTTTTTTTTTTGTTCTCTATATTCCTACTTTCCTCCTACTCTATGTCCCATTAGTGACAATTTGTGATAAAAAAAATCCTTCAAATGGAATAAGGGCAAAAATCTGCTTTCTTTCTTTCTTTTTTTTTAATCTGCTTTCTTGAAGCAATGGATGAACTTTATAAATAGAAAATGTGAAACAAATAACAAATATTTTTATTTTTGCATTTGGTGCTAGAAAAAAATCAGCAAAATGTGTGGCACCTTTTGATAATTGCATAGAATTCTAATGGCACTAGAATCTAATGCATTTCTATTGTGCTAAGTCTCCTGCAGATCCCATCATTTCATTCTTTGTTGGCTTCCTATTTGTCTATTTTCTTCTTTATTTCTCTTATTTTATGGCATGCATTTTTGCAAAGCTCCTCAAATCCTCTTTTTAGAATTGGGAACCGAGGTGGAGGATGGGGAGAGAAGTGGACCAGCCATCAATGCGGAGGGAGGAAAGGAAATGAATGGAGAGACTCTTCCATTATGCCCAAGAGACTTTCTTAACCGTTTTTTGCATTACGCTCTTTGGAAGTGCTTATTTCCTGCTTTATTTGATTTCTGAACATTTTACTTCAGGACATAAATAGCATTTATCTCATCGTAAGTGTATGTGAAAAAAAATAATGTTTTGTTTCCTTGATTCCTGTATTCTGTGATAAAAAACATTTATGTGTGATAAAAAGATATAAAGGATCATGCTAAATCCTCTGATGTATGTAAACCCTTTTAATTGGATGAAATATTCTTATCTGTGACTTTAGTTTTGTTTCCTGAAATACAGATTATTTATCTCTTTAGACCAAATCACATCAAAAAAAAAAATTCAGCATCAGAACTCCAACCCCAGGAGCTAGAACCCTCTGCTTTGTAGGTAACAATGTTTATTTTTATTCTAAAGTCCTGGTTTTTAAAATTTAGAAACACTTTAGCTTTCAAATATGGGAGTTCTAATGGAAAAGGAAATTTCTTTTATGTTAGGATCTGAAAGTTTTGTGCATAAAAAATAATCAAGTATGCATTACCACTAACATCAAATAATGGTATATTCCTAGTATTTCTTTTATATTGAAGGAACAAAAGAGAAAACTTCAAAATGTGATACAATTCTACCAATATCAATGTTAGACAATAGCTTTTTGAAGAAGTGCAAGCATATGTTCTAGGTTATAAATGTTTAGAGGGTACAGGCTATCAGAATTATTACCTACTCTTCTTAGTTCAACAAATGTGAGGCTTCATCTATGCTTGTGGTGATGTTCGTATAACCACTCAATACAAGTATGACATGAGAAACAGCATGAGAAAATTAAAACGTAATTAAATCATCCATTTAACAGAGAACCCAGCATCAGGTGGGCACCAGTAAATGGAATTGAGTACAAAAAGAAGACTTTGGATTATCTTATTTTTTTATGGTAAGATGAAACATACTTTTTTTTTTATCAGGGAACTAGTGGTTTTTGAAGTAAAAGTGAACAAAGAATATTCCTTTTTGCCTTGTCAATTTGTTGTCAAATTAAAAAGAGTTTTGGCCATAGAAGGTCATGGAATGATGAGAAGTAAGAACTGAAAAGGGCTTTCAAGACCGCATTGTCTGATCACCTTCTTTTATGGTGAAAGAACCTAGGCACAGAGAGATGTACAAATGTTTGAGACCTGTTTCCACCCCTACCCCCATTTCTCTAGGATCCATTTAAAACTAAAATGAACCTTTTGTGCTGTGATTGTATTGCGGGCCATGTGTATTTCTGGCTGTGCTTTGCTGATACACTCAACCCACTGTGTAGCTAAAACAAGGTGGGCATACAAAGCTTTTTAATCTTTTTTTTTCAAAGATGCCCATGCTGAGAGTATCTTGAAAATTCTGAGACATTTTCTCATTATATTGAATGTTGTAACAGAATCATTTTTTAAAAGGCAAACTGAGTTTGCTCTGTTTCCTTTGCTTTACTCTCTCACAATCCATGATTTAAACCTATCAATTCTGTGTACTTGACTCACAACCTCTCTCTTAAGTTCTGTGTCTACCTTTCCAACTCTCTTTTGGACATCTGCCGCCTGCTATGGGCTTCTTGAATGCAGTACTTCTCAAAGTGTGCTTATTTTTTCTTACCTACCACGACCACTGCCACCACTACCATCACCATCATCACAATCACTAATAGCCAAATGATCAATAACATCATTGAATAAGATGTAACAAATGGACAGTTGAGATAATTAGGAAGACAAAAGTTAACTACATTTTTAGAAACAGGAAATAAAGGAAGAAGGGCGTAATATGATTCAAATTCTAGAAAGCAAGAAAGGACAGACGGCAATAACATCATTTAACATAGATGGGAGAGAGGAAAAGCAGATTTGGGATTGACAGAGAGTTTGACTTTGAGTGTATTATGTTGTGGGACGAAAGAAAAATGTCCATTAAGCACCTGAATATATATTTGCCGCTCAGCTGGAGTAATTCATTTATAAGTCGTCAGCCTCTAGATGGTAATTCCAATCACGCAAGTGGATAAAGCTGCCTTTTCGTATGATGTAAAATGTGAAGAATGTGAAGACAGAGAAAAACAAAGTTCCACAACAGGACAGAAAAGAAGAGAGGGAGAGAAGAAAGGAGAGAAAGAGGAATTATGAATATGTTATACACGATGCATCAGAATGTGCAGGGGAGAGAAATGAGTTTTAAAATGTCAGAGCAGGAAGCTAGTCTGTGGATAAGACTTCTAATCACCAGACATACATTTTTTTTTTTGTAAATGAGGGATTTGGATTTTAATCAATATTAAACAAAATGGTCCTTTTCTATCATGACTGTATTTGATTGTAAAACGCAATTATTCATAGACTACAACTCTTGATGGTGATTGTTTGAAATAGAATAGAAATCATATATTTTATGTATCCTAATATATTATTAGATTGCATCTTACTTATATGATACATGTGTTCCTTATAAATCTTACAGCTCATATAAGAAACAAACTTGATAGAAATTTCCCCAAATTTGACAAGCCTAAAAATTTACAACTCAATATACATTTGTAGACTAGAAAGAAACTTTTCTATAGAGTCAGTAAAAATAAATAAATTTTGATCAACTATGCCAGAGGAAAAATTAAATAATTTTTCTACTTTCCTATAGAAAATGATAATGCAAAATTATCAAATGATGAGACATTTGAAAAGCATGCTGCCTAACATTTAGGAAAGTATTACAGAGATATGGCAGGAAGTTAACTGTAAAAATTTAATTTTTCTAGATTTTGTGATGTTTGTAGTATCTTTTTGGCTTTTCAAACTGCACTTTTCATGATTTTTCAATCTAATTATTTGCTTTGATTTCTAATTTTTATTTGTAATTTTATATCATTTTCTTAAAGAAAGCTCCAAAGTGTATGAGCTTTGAGCTGCACCTCACATATTCTGAACCCATCCCTGGCCGCAACTCCGCTCCCGGACACAGCTCTTCCTGAAATTCAACGCGTGATGGCTCTGGTTTCTGCCCTGGACATCCTGCCACTCTGAGGGCTCACTTACTGCAGGTGGCGGGGCTGCCGCTAGATGGCACAATAGTGCTCCCCGCCATTAATCTACACCCCATTTTGGGGTCTTCTCCATATACGGTAGTCGCTCAGCATCCGTGGGGGATTCCCTGGATGCACAAGTCCCTTATGTACCATGGCATAGTGCAGTCGGACCCTCCATATTTGCAGGTTCTGGGTGGGCAGATACTGAGGGCGGACTGCACTCTGCCTAGCTCTGCCTTGACACCATTTTTGCCGCACTGTAACTATCTGACTGGATCTGCATGGGATAACGTTGTGAGGCATCTCACTGCAGAATTCCAGCCAGGCATGAGGTCACATCTCTTATTTTGTATTCATGATTATACTTTTTTCATATTTTACTTTTTTTATTTGATTGAAAATTGGTTATTTTTTGCATATATATATTTTTAACGTAGTCAGTTTATAATGTGTCAATTTCTGCTGTACAGCTCAATGCCTCAGCCATACATGAGCATACATACATTTGTTTTTCTACTCCATCTTTCAACCAATTTAAGTTAATTTTCTTTGTACTATCTCTCAATAGGTTCCAACATCAGCAGAGAAAGTAGGAGTGATATTTAATATGACCATTTAGGTGTTCATATTGCCCACCAAGAATTTCTGTATCATTTTCAAAAATTTATGTTTGGCTCTTCATTGATTTATTGAGTTAACATACATTTCTAAAAAAATAATTTTTGAAAGGTGTTCTGGAGTTCAGAGGCCAGGAGTAAAGTCTTGTGTCTGTTCTCAGTCATCCTGAAAATGAAAGATTGTTTTGTATTCACTTTTAGTTTGAGTATTTAATAAAGGCAAATCTTGTACTATGAATGAACTTGAGAATGAATTTCAATCTTTTGCATGCCTGCACATGAAATCTTAGTGCTGTGTAACATAGATGTGGATTATACTAGTATTACCAGTTTGTTGGTTTGTCTGTAAGCTTGTGGAGTAAAGGGACCAGGCTCAACCTGTACCCCACTGCTTGCCTGAGCAATGGGATCCATTTCTATATAATTTCTTTAAATATGAAATTTATGTTCATCTCATGTTCCTAAGGGGTTTCCCACCCCTTAAGAATAAATCATACCTTCCCATTCCATCTTATTATTTCCACATGATCTCTATTTTTATCCTTTCCCTATTGCCAGAGGTGAAGAGAGGAAGACATGTAACAGTAATGAGGTTGAGTAATAGTGAAAGAATGAAAACTTCTGACAGCTTTCAGGGAGCAAGTGCCTAGTTGCTGACAGACAGGTTGTATTCCTTTGTGGAACATCATTCTACAGAACATCAACCTCAGATGAGGACTGTTCATGACTGTGATGAAACAAGAAAAAACAAGTGGACTCTGTAAACTTGCCTGATCAGAGATAAGACCAAAATCACCCATAACTGTCAAAATACCAAATATCTCCCTTTCCTGCTTAACATTAAGTAACTGCTGCTTCTTATTCAATGACAATTCTAGCCCCACTCTGTTAATTGTGCCTCCTAGATAAAAAAAGAAATCTTTGATGCCCATGTGTCAATTTCCTCTTGCTTTGAGACAGCACCCTATCTAGATAGACCCCAGCGTCCTTGAATCCTCTTCTAAACCACCAAACATAAATTGGAATCCCTGTGGTGTTCTGTCTCCCTTGCTGCAGCGAGCTTAATTGACCTAATTTCATTTGTCTCCAGGTGTATTCCTGGTGGCTTTTGGTTGGTGAGGGTTGATAGTAGAGTGTGCCTGTGTCAGGAGCTTGTATCAGCGGCGGCAGGCAGACAGCAATCAGCAACTGGGGGCGAGCATTAGGAATTTTCCAGTGATGGCCACAGGCCACGTTGAGGGCATTGTAGCTTCAGCAGCTGCCTGCACCACTGGAATCCTGGCAAATACATTCACCCAGTGTCCACCTGTAGCAGGTAGAATCCATTCCAGGTGGGGCTGTGGATGCCCATTTTGATACTATCTCACCGTTTTTGTTTTTTAGGACTTCTCCCCTCTTTCAGAGCCCATCATCCTGTTCTGCATCTTTAACTGTATCTTAATCATGCCCCAGGTTAACTCCTTTCTCCTCCTAACTCCTTAACTCCTATATGCATTCCAACCCTTCAAGCACTGTTGAATGTGGGTCTTTAGAAGTCATCAAAGCAAAAACCTGCTTGCTCCATTGTAATCAACTGGTTTATATTTATTGTGCTTATTTTTTAGTATCTTTTAGAGATATTTTACATTTTAAAATGACTATCTGATGTTCCCTTAATTAAAATCTAAAGTATTAGGAGATTAAGGAGTAAAAGTCTTACCTTTCAGGGAAGGACCATCCATTCCTGGCAATTTTCAAGTCATACCAATTATTTACTTAATCTTAAGAGCAAGGCCAACCCAATTTAAATGCTGAGAATCCACACAGTGGTGATTAATTAAAACTACCCCTTGCTTATGTTAATTTTCTCCCAATTTGGCTACTTAATCAGGTTAGGAGTGAAACACTCCGGCAGAGCCTGGTCAGAAGAATGCTGGGTTTGGAATTAGGATTCATAGATCTGAACTCAGTGTCTCACGAGCTTGGCCAAATGGCTGGTCTTCAATTTCCACAACTATAAAGGGGTGACTATATTACCATTAAGACAGATTAGATGATGATGGCAAGCAAGAGGTAATTACAAAAATTTTTTTTGGATTACAACTGTAACCAGCATTTATGGAATGGTTACTTTGTGCCAGGTATTGCTGTAAGCAGTTTACTTGAATTCTCTTACTTAATTTTTGTAACAGACTTTAAAGTTGCATACTATCACTTTTTTTTTGTGACTGAATAAACTTTTATGGAGGTTAAATAATTAGCTCAAAGTAACAGTGGCAGAGGCAGAATTTAAATCCATATCTATTTGTTACAGTTTATGCTCTTCACTATTACATTGTAATGCTACAATACACACCATGTAATACAAGCCATCTATATGATAAATAATAACTTTTATAAGGTGCAGTAAGGTTTACGAACACTTCTATATACATTTGTGTAAACTGATGTTCACAAAAATCCTATAAGTAGCTAAAACAACTATAATTATTATTTCTCTTTTGAGAGAACTGAGGTTTAGAATGGTGTCAAGGACAAAAATGCTTAACATTGTGCAGTTGAAATACCTGGGTGTTTATTGCTATGGAAGCAAAATACCTGGGTAATTTGGATTTTTTATTTCCTGTGTGTGTGTGTGTGTGTGTGCATCCTATAGACAGAACCACTAGCAGTGTTTAATAATAGCACAACATGTTCGAGAGAATTATACATCAGGATACTGTGTAGGGAGTGGAAATAAGAATGTTCTCATTGCTCCTGAGTTTTGCAACCAAGATTTAATTAAGATCCACAAAGACTTAATTTCAAATTTCATTTGTCAAGACTGTTGAAGAGCATTCACTGTTTACCCTTTTAATGTGTCATAGCACCTGCTGACAGCTAAATATCTTGGCATTCAATTAATTCCTGCAACAGTAGCAGTCCAAAGTCTTTTAGGACCAATGGAAGGAAAAATAAAGGTAACACAATTAGTTCCTGTAGATCTTGGCTTATGTAAAATTGTGTATTTATAATGGCTATTTTCCATCCAAGAATTATGTAATACTTTATAACTCAACTATTGTGCTAAGCTGGGATTTTTCTAGGAAACAGAAAACAAATTTGTTGAGATTTTTAGAAAAGTATTTTCAGGCAGAGATTTTTTTGGAAGATGTCTTTCCTCCCCTGCGGAGAATTCAATAGCCCTTGCTAGGAGAAAATACGGTTCATGAATAAACCTTTAATTTGGCAAAGCAAGTAAGTTCCATTCGTTTTTAAAATTTGAAGTTTTAGGTTTATGGTGCAATAAAGATTATTGAATCAACATAGAAATATCCTCCCACTTGGAATGGAATCATTTGGCAGTGGTAACGTTTTTAGTCACAAATTAATGTATGTAACAATGTTTTAATAGGAAAACTCCGAACATGACTTTGATTTATATTTTAGTGAAAAGCCCTCTGATGCGACATTTTATTACCTTTCAGGATTATCTGTTACTTCTGAAATTTTCTCCCCTTTTATTTTCATATTAATTGTGTTTTTCCTCATTATACTATTGCACATCTATTTTTTTTAATCTGAAGAATATAAAAAGTAAAACAAATCACTGTAAGCTTCAGAGGTAGAGACGAACTCTGATAACATTTTACATTTAACACTGTGATCAAAGTTATGTATTTTGCATTTCTTCTAGCTTAAAAAATTATGTTGGACCTTATGTATGAAATAGAACATTGCAGGAGTCATAAGCATGTTTTTAATTTTTATGAATACATTTGTATTTTCATAATGACTTTTTTCACCATAAACCCCTCTCAGTGTCAACACTGAGTCAAACATGCATTTATTTAATACCTTTTTCATTTTTATTTTTGCCAAGTACTGTACTGGGCAATGGTTCTCAGTTGAGGCATGTCTTGGAGGGCCCTTCAGTCTGGTGAAAGATCAGAATCAAGGGTTTTCAAAACAGTACGCTAGATATTATGGCAAGGTAATGGTGATATGGCAGCGTTGAGAGAAGTACTTAACTTGCCTTCAGGTGTCAGGAAAGTTGCAATGATTCAAAATTTATTTCATCACATGAAGAGTGCCTGTGGAAATATTACATTTGCTTCCTGGGGTCACGTCCCTGGCCCGTGCTGCCAAGGATTTTGTTTCTGATGGGGACAGGAGGGAATTAGTAGAGAGTTCACCTCAGTTAAGTCCATCTATTGTCTGTTTTCCAGAAATAAATGTAAATCTAGCTTCTCTAATTAGTCTATCATATATCTGTTTTCCAGAAACAAATCCAAACCTCTGTTAAATACACTAAAATCGGCAAATTTTAAACTTAACTACCATTTCACTGATAGCAATGATCAAATTTTACCGGTTTATTTCCTGCTCTGTGAAGTAGGGCTTCTTTTTCTTGGCCTAAACTTCATACCATTAAATGTCTGTGAAATAGTTGATCCATACCAGAGGCTAGAAAATTCCTTTAGTCACCTTGTGCGACCTCTGCTGTGATACGTTGCTCAGTTGCATCTGGATTTCTTAGTTCCCCGTTATCTTGTGATTTATCTCTTTCCATTTCTTGGGAAGAACTCCACTCCTGCTTCTCTCTTGGTATTAAGGCTGTTGTCATCTCGTCCTCCTTCTCCTGGTTGGGGGTGGGGAGCATTTGTCCAATGATTTGGCAAGGAGAAAAAAAAAAACTCACCACTGAGAGCTCTCTCAGTGTTTGCCAGTTTTCAGTCTCTCATGTTGAAGCAAGAAGTGAAATTCTATGTGCTAGGAATCTCTCTGGACACCTCCTGTTCTCCAATCTGCTTCTCAAGCATGGAATGTGCACAGAACTGGAGTGAAGTCTATGGGAAGAATTTGGCATGGAAGATGAATAGGATAGGTTTCCATGCCTTTCATAAGTGACTCCATAAACATTTGAGAAGCAAGGAAAGAGTTCTGGGTGAGAACCGTAAGTGAGAAGGGAGAATTTTTAGTGCTTTTGGCATCAGTTTACCTTACGTAGGCTCTCTGGAGTAACACTGACACGCCTGGTTACTTTCCTTTGGCAGCAATTCCAGCTAACTTGCCCCCTAGCCTGTCCATCTGGTGTTTGGCTCAGTAGGGAGATAGAGGCATGGACTAGGGAGGTTTTCTTTGAATTTAATTAGGTGGATGCTTTAGCAAAATCCTTGATTAAAAGTGTATCTTTTCTTCCAGATCAATTCTTCTCAGATTCTTCCAGAATTAATTCTTCCAGATTCAAATTTTCTCCATCACTATTATCTCCTCATAACCTCTTTCCCATTTGGATTCCTTGGGACAATGAAGTTGAAGAAGGAAAAGGCAAGAAGTCGATGAACTCAGCTTCTCTTCTCAACTTGAATGCAAAAAATATGTTTGCTCCCCAATTAAACAAAAGCTACCCGTACTATAAGAAATTTATTTGGGGGGATTCCAAGCTTCTTTCAACTATTAACACTCAGAGGAACAATGTTCTGAAAGTTCCTATTTTCACAAACCAGAAATGGAACACTGAAGCACAGAGAGTTGACATAAATATAGCATTAACAGTGTAATCAGTATAATTCAATGTACTAACATATCAGCTACATTACGTCCTATCACCGTTCGTTACTTTGTTAAGTTCAGGGATACAAGAATGTTAAGGAAAAAAAAAGATATCTCATCCTTGAGGAGCTTATAATTTTCCAAATTGGAAATTGCATTTTTTCCCCAAAAATGTAACAAAGGATCACTGATATAAAGTGAAATATGAAAATGGCATGGTGCTTGGCTGAATAATAGAACCATGAAGTCTAGCTTGACCCATAGCTCTCAGCGCTGAGTCTGGCACATTGGCTGTTTGCTGACCAGTTTGTTGATACAGATTATTAGCATGTGCTGTCACAGCATAAAATTGTGCTGCTCGGGATAAAGCATGAGAACACCTTTATATCACAGTTGAGTTTTTGTAATTAGAAGTTCCACAAATAATCAATGGGCTCTATTTTTTCCAGGCTGAAGGGCAGACTCAATTAGAGACCTGAATGCAGTTTGCCCAGAGACATAAGTTCAATTCCAAATGTCACAGCATAATATCAAGGAAACACTCCAGATTTTGACCTGCAGAAAGACACCTTTCCTATTTTCTTTATTCTCATTTCAGTGGGAGCACAGCCTATCAACAAAGAAAAAGTCAAGAACAGGTTGTGAAGTAGGGAACATTCTGGGAAGTATGATATGTAAGGAAAGGTAATAGTCTAACCAGCCACCCTAATGAAGCCTCAATAACTGGCTTGAAAATCTTGCCTTGGTGCAATTAAACATAGCAGTTTTAAAAGATCTTAAGTTTTAGGTCTTTACAGATCTTGAGTCAGATCTTAGCCCTACAATTTATTAGCTGGATGAATTTGGGTTATTGCTTAAATTTTCTGAGTTCTATTGATTTATCTGTCAAATATGGAAAATATTGGTATTTTCCTTAAATGGTTGGGATAAAGATGAAAAACTTTAAAAGTAATATGTTTAAGGATTATTGGTATGGGGTGTAATGTGTAGTAACTTCCAAAAAATGTTAGTTAAGATGATGATGATGGTGAGTTTCAAATTTAATGAGGCACTGTTCTCTGACAAGACACAGATTAAATATTTATACTGATAAAAGTATTACTTTTGTTTTGCTTGTAACTAACTTTTTAAGCATGTTGTCTCATGTGTGCTAAAGATAACTGATGCATCATAACCTGTGATTGTTCCAAAACCACAGCCATTTTCCTTGATGAATTATCTCCCTCCCCCACAACGTTCTGACCAGTTAAAATACGCATCTTCATCTATTTTAACTAGAATGTTGACCAATATATTATGTTTCAAATATCAACTTAACTTCAAACAACCATGTGGACAGACGATCTCAGCATGGTTTCTACCATTGTTCCAGAGTTAGAGAAAAATTTTTGATATGGTAAAGGACCTGTATCTTTATATAAAATATGTTTTAAAAGGTAATTAAAGCAAGTGTGTATTAGGCGTGTTAATGGGCATGTTAATAATTCATTCATATGCTGTTATTGTTGAATTTCTGAAGTGTTGAGAGAGTAGTACTCTTTGGTGGAAATTATCATTGGCATGAATTCTGTGTATTAATATCTGCTTTGTGGCATTGACTTGTGTACCCGTGTTCCAGTGCCTTTTGTGGAAAAGTGACGTATTTGCTTATAGGCAGGAAACGTCCATTTTTTCTCCGAGCTATAATCCTTTTTCAAAAGAGGGTGTTGATTTCTCCCTTGATACGTGTATCCTCAACTCCACAAAATGCATAGTAATTTTAAGGAACAGAAGTTTTGGGTCCAACCTCGAACTGGAGCTTTCTGCTACCTGTGTTTATGTGACGGGGAATTCAGAAGGAAATTGCCCGTTGTTTTGGTCAGTGACACACTGATGAATGTCCTAGAGCAATGATTCTTGAGATTTTCTTTCTCTGGGTCCAACGTATGCAGGACTCTATTTATCAACTGGTGAAATAGTTTAATTTTCTTCTCCACTAGACTGTGCTCTTGGGGAAAGGTAAGACTGGTCTGTTTTGCTTACTGGTATTTTTGGAGCTTCTGGGAGAGTGCTTTTTACATACTGTCTAACAAACATAACAGATAAATAAATGAGCTTTCGTTTCATCTTCTTTAGTACTAGCTTCGTTAACAATGTTTTCCCTGCCTATGCTCACACAAATTTTTATGAGAATCAAATTAATCCATGTAAGGAAAAAATTAAAGCCCTGTACAGTTTTAAGACATTATCTTTACTCTTTAAATACATGTTTTATTTTGCAGAGTAGTTAAATAAACTTCCTTTTGTCATCAGAAGGAAAGACTATTTAAAGGCTCTCAATGAACACTGCTTTTAAGAGGATGTCTTTTTTCAGTGGCCCTGGATCACCAACATCACCAGAAGCATGCTCACATTTAATCTCATTCAGCCCATGTGGTTTCCTTTTCAGAGCTGATGGGGGCTGAGTAAGTATGAAATTATAATGTTGATAATAATTCCTCTTGTTCTTCTTGGCAGGCACAGTCAGGTTCTGATGTTCAGGTTATACTGCCAGCAGCATTTTTCAATTAACATTTAATACTCCCCCACAAAATGCTTAACCTTTCACTGGCACTGAACCCAGTATTTCAGTGAAAAAAAAGCTCGGAAGCAAAGAAGGCCTTTTCTTTCATTGGTCTTGTTCTCCACAGTTCCTGTGTTTGGAGTGCACTTAGTTCTCGGGGACACTGTAAGCCTCAAGGGTGTTATTTCCTATCTTGTGCTTGCTTTAGAGAGTTTGCTACTCTGATTTAAAAAGCTGGCAGGCATTGCTTTGCAAGTCCTGGAAAAATCCATTATGAAGGTGTTAAGAATAGACATTCACGCAGACTCACTGTACCATCATTAATGCCTCCTCCATGAAGAGCTCCATCTTTCTGACCAATTTTACTGTCATTAGTGAGTCAGACGTATAACAGAAGCCAGGACTTTTTACAGGGATGGTGTTTTAAATGTCTAAATTTCCTAAGCTAGTGTTCAGAGGACACCACTATCGTAAGTTATTTATTCTAATTCAAGTAAATTACTCTGCTGAGTAAAAAGGAATTTCATTACATAAGTCAGTGTTTAGACTTAGATTCTGCTTCAGATGCTTTGACTATAACACCAGTTTAAAAGTGAAACATTTAAGCTTAAAAATAGCAATTTTCAAAGTTTTCAAAAATAATTGGTTTGTGTCTTTTTTCTCCATTAAATATATTGGATAATATATAAATACTTATCAATAGGGAGCCAAGTAAATTGCAGTTGTCTGTCCTCGGAATTCTCTTCGTATCATCATGGCTGCCAACAAAATGATATTGGAATGATCCAGTGCACTGGAGTGAATCGAAGAATGACAGCAGTGACACTCATGCAATGCCTTGCTTGTCTCTGCAGAAACAGCGATTCCAAAAGGATAAACTGTATTTCAAAGTGTTATAATGGATAATATGATTGACCTATGGAAAAGCGAGAACACTAGGTGAATGCTGAGATCCCATGTGCCGGTGGTGTGAGCCCTGTAGGAGGGAAGAGAAAGTCCGAGTAGGAGGGAAGCAAATAACAAACTTCCTTACTTTCTAAAGCACTTTTAGAATTTATCACTCATTTCCATATATCTTATCTAATTTGGACCTAAAAATCCATGTGAAATTGAATGTGATTATTATTCCTTTAGTAAAGTTAACTAAGGAGATTCAGGGAGGTTATATGACTCTGGTAATTAATAAGGGGCAGAGATTCAAACAAGAGTCTTCTTGTTCCAGGGTTGGCACTGCTTCCACACCAGTAAGCCTGCTATGAAGGGAGCCGGCCGGCCAGTAAAACTGACCTGAACTTTAGCTTTTCTGGGAGGTAATTTAATTTATGGTTTATCCTATAAACAGCTTCTCAAAGTTCAGAGAAATGAAACATACAGACAAAGCTCTTAAACCTCCTTGCTAAACACGACTGTTTTCTCATCCATGAAATCGACAGGTTGGTCCAGATTTGTGCGCCTCAATCTTGACTTGCACATTGGGCTCACCAGGGGAGCTTTTAGACCTGCCTATGCCCAGGAGCTACACCCGGAGGTTCTAATTTAGTTAGCCTTACGTGGAAGTGGGCTTTCTTTTTTCTTTTCTCTTCTTTTCTCTTCTTTTCTCTTCTTTTCTCTTCTTTTCTCTTCTCTTCTCTTCTCTTCTCTTCTCTTCTCTTCTCTTCTCTTCTCTTCTCTTCTCTTCTTGTCTCGTCTCGTCTCGTCTCTTCTCTTTTCTTTTCTTTTCCTTTCTTTTCTGTTCTTTTCAGTCTTCCCAAGTGATTCTAATGTGCAGCCAGGATTGAGAACCATTGCAGTGGAAGATCTGGGAGGTTTTCTCCTTCTCTGTGTCTAAGTGTGTTGCAAGGATTTATGCAATAGCTCTGAGGTTCTATGAGTAAATTGGAAGGAAACCCAAATTTTGTTATTCATTTTATCCTGTCTGGGTTTCTTGCTAGAATATAGGCCCAAATCTCACCTAAGGGAGTCTGGGAACTGGAGCATTCTTCAGTTGGACTATTTATCATCCAGTTAAAACTCTCCCTAACTTGACTCTCCTGGCCAACTTGTACCTGGTGGCCAACTGACTTATCTAAAGAATTCCTATAGATGCGAGAAAGCTTGCTCTAAGCACAACTGATCAAAGAAGCAGTCATATGGATACAGAGGGGGACTGAATTAAAAATGTGAAATCAGACAGGGAGGAGAGTTCAGGGAATTTTAGAAAATCATTGAGCAAAACCATGTGCAAGAAGTCGAGGGATTACAAATACTACAAAACAGCTAGGCTCACCCTGGTCCTCTTCATCCAGCTGGACAGTCTAAGTTTTAGAACTTAGAGTAGTAACATTTTTCAAAGTGACTGATGAGAACCGCAGAAAATACATTTTTTAAAAGTGAGCAAGTTACGTAAGTCAGGAAGAAGAGGAAAAATAATCCAAGCAATGAGCTTTTGTGCTTCAAAGGGCCTAAAGAAAGGTGGAGGGAAGTGAAGCTGCCAATCTTCTGGGTGCCTGGGGGTGGGGGAGTGCTCAGGCATAGGTGTCTTTGAGGACAGATTTTTATATTTGCTAAGAAGTTAATATGAATTTACAGAAGGCAGTTTCAGTTTTTCCTGGTGATCGAAGATGAAAATACTGTGAGAAAGCCTGGAAAATGGCACTGAGTTAAGAGAACCATAAAGCACATCAAATAGAGGGAACTTTTTCAGAAGAGCTCTTTTCTAAGCACGTAGTCTCTAATCACTGGCTAAGGGTGGCAATGAATTTTGTGGATTGTCTGGGTCAAGTGAGGAGTTAGAGGATGAAGATGGCACCTGGGCTGAAATGGAGATGATCCTGTATGATTACTATTTTAATCCACTGGCAACATCAGTTTCCGAAAAGCGTTATCCTCTGTCATAAAAACCTATGACTGCTTTTCTGATTTGCGTTAAACTTCATTTTTGTATTGATATTTTCTCATGTTGGAAAAATACTTCAAGTTGGTTCTAGATTATTTTTTACAGAATGCCTTGTCTCCATCTAGTAAACAAGAACATGCAATCAAATTTGGCAAAGAAGATAAGTTATTTTTTTATGATCACTGCAAGAATATAAATTTTATCTAGCACAACTGTACCAAAGTTTGGCAAATGACAGCTTATGGGCCAAATCTGGCCCCCAGCTGCTTTTTATAGGCCCTGTCAACTAAGAATGGTTTTACACTTTAATTTGTATTTCAATTTTTTAAAAAAAATCTATATAATAATTAGCTTGGTTGTTTTTAATCTGAGGCTATTACAAGGAATTAATTTGGTAACACTTATTATGGAATAATTTGCATTATATAATCTAGTAAACCAAAAAGAGGGTTAGCATTTTTTTGTACTGAATGAAGGATCATTTCATTTTTGTAAAATGAGTAAACAAAAGAACATATGTCATGATTATTTTCCTGATAATCAAATGCATGGGTTTTTATAAGAATCACCTAAAAGATCAGGCAAAATTATTTTAAAAATGCTAATTAGAAAATCAATTTTTAAAATTATTTTTAATAAGAAATATTTAAGGGGCTAAGTTTTTACATGTTTGGCTTTTATAGCTTCACAGTTAGAATAATCATAAAACAAAAATAAGTTTATAGGTAGTTTTACACTTCTAAATGATTGAAAAAAATGAAAAGAAAAAGAATGTTTCGAAGCATGGGAAAATTACATGGAAATTCAAATTTCAGTGTCTACGTAAAGTTTTATTGGAACATAGTCATGTCCATTTATTTACATGTCACCTGTGGCTACTTCTGGGCTACAATGGTAGAGAGAATAGTTGTGACAGAGACCATGTGATAGAAAAGTCTAAAATATTTACTTTCTGTCCCTTTACAAGGAACATTTGTCACCCCCTGGTCAAGACTGAGAGGTGACCCTTCTTCATCTAATAGGTGTGAGTTGTATGTATATCCGAATACATTACAGTGAGGTGAGATTCTTACCTTGGAATCATTTAAATCCAAACTTTACATTGGCTCATAAAAACATCTTGGTATAAAATAGGTTTTTAGGGTCCAGACTGCATGCCTACTTTATTTGTGTCTTCTCACCCTTCTCTGTGTGGAGGGACCAGGCTAACTTACACACCTGGAGCCAGGTGTGTAAATTATAGACTGTTTAGTTTCTTATTGAAAGCTAGTGTAAGAATTTTTGTGGCTTAAAAATTATTTCCAAGTTTTTTGAGTAAAAGTAGCAAGTGGTATTTTTGATCATATGGCTATAGTGCAGTTACATACTATTTATTAGGTGAAAGTTTTCTTTCTGGAGTTTAGAGCCTCACCAGCCATAAAAGCATAAGACCTCAGACAACTGAACTAAGTCCTAAATTGTAAGTATAATCCTGACATTCACTTGGGATTAGTACATAATCTCAATTCTATTTAAACTTCTATTTTTAGAAATATAAGGGAATGGATTTAACTTTGAGAATTTTATTGCAATATGCAAAGTGAAACAGATCATGTTATGTTTTTAAATCCGCGCACCATATCTAGGTATCTCATGACAGACGGATGATTGAATCATATGGAAATTCATTTTGTTTTTAAGCTATGTCTTCTGATTTTGATAAGCAATAGTAAAAATATAAAACTTGTTTTCATGTCGTGAACTCACCATTATATTTAGTATGGAACATAGCTTGCTGACTTTCTTCTTCAGCTGTTTTAAAAATATTTCCTTGAAGAACATTGCATGTGCAGTAGACCCTCATTATTCACAAATTCTGTATTTGCAAACATGCTCATTTGCTAAAATTTACTTGTAAGCCTAAAATCTGTATCCATGGGCTTTTGTGGTCTTTCATAGACATGGGTGGAGTGGAGAAAAATTTGAGTTGCCCTGATGGGTGGGCTCCCAGCTGAAGTCAGACAAAGCAACACTCTGTTTTCCCATTTCAGCTCTCAGACTGTAAATGTCTCCTCTCTGAGGTCTATTTAGTGCCACATTTTTAGCATTTGATTTTTTTGTTGTTCGTGATTTCACTATTTAAAATGGCCCCCGGTGTAGTGCTGAAGTACTGTTTAGTGTCGTGCTGTTGATCATGAGTTCAGAGTTAATGAACTGACAATATATATTACATAAGATGCCTTTAAAAAGAAACATACATTAACAGAACATAATGTATTGACTAGTTGATGAATATCTTGTGATTGGAGGCTCACAGGCACGTACCCCTGTTTTTCCCCTAGAAGCCAAGCTTTAGTCTTCTCTAATTCAGTGGGGAAAGTGAGTCCACAGAACATAACTAGCAGTGAATGGATCAAGCTGGTTTAATTTATTCGAAGATTAATTTAAATTACACTAATACTTGTGAGTAAATCTGGATGGGTTACTATTTGAATCACTTTAGCATACCTATTTACATGCAACTGCTAAGCTAACACATGATTGAGTTAAAAAGCAAACTGTGCTTGATAATACTCTTGCCTGGACAGAAACTGATACCCAGAATAGAATGATCTCTCTCGTTCGATGGAATCCATCCTACGCTCCATCATGTGTAGGAGCCCTACATGCCCTGCCCATTGGCTTACGAAGGTTCACTTGATTACATTTGGTGGAACGTGTCTCTCCCTGATCAGTTTTGGAATGCAACATCCAGCTTATGATTAATTTCTGAAGGTAAATAAATATTAAAGTAATTTCTCCATCAATTAAAGAAAAAGTGAGAGAGAGAGAGAAAGAGAGAGAGAAGTGAGATATCAGGGTTTAAGCTCAATCTGCATCTGAGAAAACAGGTCCAGGTCAGAATCCTTTGGGACCCAACCTTAGACAGTCACGCAGGCTTCACTTGGAAGGCCTCTTGGGGAGAATCTCCCCTCCCACCACACGTAGTATACAGTCTGGAGGGTGTTGTGGGCAAGGACCCATCTCTCTCCTCCACCTTCACCAGCCGTGCTTTTGGGTGTCTATGCATCCTTAGCCCAACCACCTCCATCTGGAGGCGTCTTTATTGAGGAGCACTTGGCAAGGCTCTTCCCAAGTCTCTGCTGAGACCTTCTTATTTGGGGTTGTTGAAGAAACTCTGCTCACTCTGACTCTGTACTTTCCTCCTCCGAGCCCTTCCTCTCTCCTTAGCCCTGGCCCTTAGCTCCATAAAACAGCAGGATCCTTTTGTTTGGGGCTTCCCATGCAGCGAGATGACTTCCCCCTTTTCACTCCTCCACATCTATGCTCATACATGTGACCTGGTGCCTTTCTGTGGGGGAGAAATGGAACACTGAGGAGCCAGAACCTTTTCCTATTTAATCTTTTGCTTCTACTCTCCCAGCAAGTGAATAAAGGCTGACTGTGACTTTCGGTTTTACTCATTGCCTTAATTGACCACTGCAACATCTGCAGCTCAGAGAGCATTTTCTCTCTCACAG
Organism: Vicugna pacos; assembly: GCF_048564905.1. Taxonomy (NCBI): domain Eukaryota; kingdom Metazoa; phylum Chordata; class Mammalia; order Artiodactyla; family Camelidae; genus Vicugna; species Vicugna pacos. The sequence continues at coordinate 67,458,150 of NC_132994.1, read as the reverse complement.
AGTCCATTTGAGCTCATTTAGAATCCAAGAGGGTGGGATGGAATTGGAACCAAGATTGTTTAAATTGATAGATGACTAGTTTTTTTCTCCAGATAGTAGAGCTAGAAAAATTATGAAGAAACAGTCCTTGAAGTTACCATAGAACATTACCAAGTTGGAAGTTACCAAGACCTAGATTTTTTGTCTAATTCACACATTTTGCAGATGAGGGCAGTGAGGCACCAAACGGTTTGAAGTTTGAAGCCATGATTGGCACTTGGGATCCTGAGCCAAGGCAAGGCTTCTCTTCAATGCTACTCTTCCATTTTGAATTTATATCCTGATTCAAGGACCCTCAGCCTGAGAAACTGGTGGGGAAGGAAATAAGGTGGCCTGACACCAGAGAGGATGGCTAAGGAAAGGAGTTGCTATGGCAAACTCATTAAATGATATTTCTCGTACATGACATTCTTGTGTCTGTTTCTTGAGCTCAATTTTGAGGACCCTGAAGTATTCTTGAGCTTGGTTATTATAAGCATTCTCACAGCTATTACATAACATGTAATCAGTGGGGAACGGGCTGGTTGTTTTTGTTTTAGATAACTTTTTATAAGGCACTGGAAGTTCTACATCCCGTACACGTCAGAGATGCTACTGCTACCATCACCTTGAACTCAAGAAATAAACTGAATTCTATACATGGCTGTTGCCTACTCCTTATCTGTTAAAGCAAAATGTACTGAAGCCTTTTCTGAATTCTGAGGCAGGGGAGAAAAATGAAAGCAAAAGTTTAGCTTATGAACTGTCTTGGTTGTTCTGATTGGGGCTGCTTAGAATTTTTGTTAAGAATTTCTAATTTGGGGGAAAATCTTATACTCAATGAGTCTGTAAAGCTCTACCTTTTTATCAGATTTTACTGTGCCAACATATAGTAGCCAGTTATAAAATAACTGGAATGATGAGCTTTGCAGTGTTTGAGACAAGAGCTAGTGTGAAGGTGAATCATTTTGGAAAGTGATTTAAGGGAACAGAAGTGGGGAAGTAAAAGAGGAAAACAGGAAATGAGGGAAAGCAAGCATATTTTTGAACTGATCACAGTGTGGCCCAGATCTTCCAATGTGCCTTGTGGTCTGTGCAGAACTATGCACCCAAAGGGAGAGGGAAGAAGAAGGGACCTCTTGTCCATGGGCTCCCATTTCCCCAGCCAAAGTTTGTTTCAGGGGTGACAACTTCCTCACACTTCCTCACATGTGAGTGCGAGGCTGATTCCTGCGGAGGGCAATGCAGTCAGAGGAGATCCAGGGCTAGGGCAGAAGCGAGGGATATAGACGCAGCTAAGGCGAAGTGTTACCAAGTTCTGTCTTGGCGAAACTGAGTGCCATACCAATCACTGATGTCAAAGTTGTGCTGGAGGTGGGATTCAAGAAGAGTCTGAAGCAGCATGGAGACCACTGTGTTAAAACATCACACCATCTAGGAGCCCTAGAAATTCCATGTAGGTGCCTTGAGGACAGCAATGGAGGGGGGCTAAGGGTAGCAGTTGAGCTGTGCTCTTGGGCCCCAACACACGATTAATCAGAAACAGATCTTCTTTGATCTGCTTTACATCTTGTCTTCCAAGTTCTTGAAGTAAGTGTCTACATTGAAAAACATTTTTAGATACTAACTGTCCTAAATCATTATCTCAGTTAAATATACGTTAAATTTTGTGAGGGCTAAAGATATGACATTCTCATATCTTAAAATTTCACACAACATTCAGTCTTCATATTTATCATTAGTATATTTTAAAATGCTGTATTGTTTTATACTATTTATTAAAATGAGTTTATCCTTTCCTGCTGATTAAAACAATTTGATTTCGATTAATAGTGAAAGTGGAATACTAGAAGAAGAAATCTTTTCAACTTTTATGTGTAAATTTCCTTCAAGGCATACAAAATGCCAAAGTGAATACTGTCAGCATTTATCTTTTGAATGACATTTTAGAGTAGTCAGAAACTAATTATTTTTATTTCCTTCTTAGAAGTGGAGAAACTATGCCTGGGTTATATTCATGAACAGATATACTTGTTGCAGCAATTGATGAAAATTTATTTTCTGAATATTGTAAATAAGTATTATGGAAATGTTAGTTGGCTTGGGAAAACACTTGCATGAAATTGATCATTTTGTACTTTAAGCCTGAATCAAGTATTTAATAATATTTAATACATAGATCTCATAAGACATGTTTTAGAATCAGAAATACTTTTTAGTGAAATAAAAGACAGTAATATCTTGCATATATTTAAATGCTCTTCTTTGATAGCTAGTCATATTGACAGTTTATCTCATCAAATTAAGAAATAATCTTAAAAAAGAAGGCCACATAATTTGGCACCCTTCACTGGAGCTTTATTTGGAAGGATGGTTTACACAGCCCACAGAGATCTCACAGTTTTTAACCCTATACTTTTTTTAACAGTATCTGCATAGACCATGTTGGTGACTACATTGACAAATTGTTTTTGAAAAAAATCTCACAAAATAAATTCATCTGGGACTATGTCAATTTTTACAGTATGTTTAATTCTATACTTTGGTCAAATATTTTCAACAAATGAAACATTCCTGGTGGGTATAACTTTGTGTATTATTTTGATTCATTTTTTTCTTTAAAACATTCTTAACAATAATATACTATCATCCCATTTTAAATAATTGTCATATTTTATGATATTTTCATCACCGTATCTTCCAGAATATTTGTGGTAATTTTTATAGTGTAGTTATCCTGCAAGCAGTTTTTATCTTTAAACCAAAAAAGCTTTCAGATGATGAAAAGTTACAATAATCTATCATTTAACATCTGGATTTTAAATCTTTAGATCATGTGACAGTATCTCTTTTCCTCCTACATGCTCCTTAGAACAGCACCACGTAAGAATGTTACTTAATTTTTACTATTTATTTAATAACATTGTTGATGAAGTATGATGTTGATGGAGTCAAGATACAGGACAGAAAATCTTTGCTCGTTCATGGCATCTGTATTACTCATTATTTTTTTGTTGTTTTTGTTGCCATAGTCATCTGAGCTTCATGATCCACTCAATGTATTAAGAAAGTCTAATAAATACTATCTTAATCTGGTTATTTGCAGAGTTTTAAATAATAGCAGGAAGTAAGCATTTCACCTCAATACTTTGACAGATGCAGCATTACACTCATCCTTTTTAACAAGAGCAAAAATATCCTTCAACTGATCATTTTGTAGTGAAAACACCACAGTCCAGTTAAATATTCTCAGCTAAATAGATATATTGTCTTCCGTCCCCAGAGGCTTTCCTCATCACTTCACTGGTCACTGAGGTGTATCTATTTTTCTGTTTCACATTTCCAGAGGATGACCTGACCTTGAAATTAAACACCCAATTTGCTACAGGTGGGTGTTTGGGGGAATCTTTCAAACTGTACTGCATTTTTATTTTAGAATTTCAGTACAGAAAAGTAAAGCATAATATCATGTTGTCAGTAAGAGACAATGTCATCATCCTTTTCCAGTCATCAAAAGGTCAGAGGTAATGCTTCTAAGATGAACTGCAACCAGCAATCTCTTAAACACTAGAATAAAACCAATCTGCTTATTTCACAGCCAGTTCCTGTCTAGTGGCTCTTTCTTTATAGAAAAGAATTAACTAAAGGGGAGGAAAATGAGGAAGAAAAATACCAAGAAAAGCAATAAAAGGGCATGAAAGATTATGCTTGAGATGGCAGGATTTCTAGATGCTTTGGTAATTCTCTTCATCCTTTATTGTCAAGGATTCCAGACACAAATTTGGATTAATTTATTATTTCCACATTATTAACTAAACCTACTCTGGCAATCTTTTAGTTAAATTAACTCAAATCATGATTTGCTACTCTAATGAACAGAAAATTGTATTGGCTAAGAGCAATTCAGTGATACTGAACTAATGAACTATCTGTCCTTGGAGAAATCATTTATATTTTCTGTGCCACAGTTTACTCACTTAGCATAGATAAGCTCTGAGTTCCCTTGTAGTCCTATAAGCTTACAATTCTATGAATTTTCTTAGGTGAAATGAAAAACATATTTTCCCATTATGAGTCAGGCCTTTAATGATTTTTTACTATCGTAAATGCAAAATGAGACAGTTTTGATCTTTGATATGAACCTTCGTATTGAACTTCATGAACTAAATGTTTTTAAAAATCAGTTCTTCCATTGATTCTCCTCCAGGTTTTTCCTTCTGTTATTAGCCTTCTTCTCAATAGATGGTGCTCTTTTCTCAGAGACACTGCTTATCTTATTCCTCATCAAATGGTCAGGAAAATTGGTTTTACTTTTTGACAATCATTAATTAAAGAAATCAGACATATAAGTAGGAAGAATCAATTACGGGCCACTTGCTGCACCTTGTTAATGAAAGCATAATGGAGAAAATGATTGTTAAATGATTAAAGAGCTCCACTGAAACCTGCAATACTTGCTGAATAGATGAAGCCAATATCATAGCTAAATATGAAAATGCCATGTTCACTACTTACATAGAGCACTTACTGGGAAGAAAATCCTAAATCAGGAGCCATTTAAAAACTTTAAAATAATTACCTACTTTAACAAAAGTGAAAATATAGTATTCCATATTAACACGTAGGATTTGAATATACATATCAACACTAACACAATCTACATCAGTCTCAATTAATATTGAAAGTTTGCACACTCTTTGCCAGATAAATCTGGGACATCTGGGCAAATAAAAAGTGGACCACAAACTCTTTGAAATAATTTTACTGGATAGAGACACTTTATTTTTTCCAGAGCAACCATTACAACTTCTAATGTATTAGTTTATAATCCAGAATTATGCTACCTTTGGTCACATCTAACTGGTTCCAACTTTTGGAGGCATTGAAAAACAGTCATGTCCTGCAGTTCTGAACCACCCTACCTATTCTTGATTCAGTTTGTAACTCCCCTAAGCAAGTCTGCAAGTTGTCAACTACAAACTCGTCTATGCAACACAGCTATTATGTTTGTTACAGCAAAGCAACACTATTTACTGTGGAAAGACACCAGGAAAACTTCCTCTATGAATGTGGCCTCAGGAGAGAAGAAAGAGTAGGGTAAGGGCTACTATGATCAGGGAAGAGGAGGGATGGGACAGTGGTGCAGCAAAAACTCTGGAATCAGCAGGAGTAGGAAAGTTGCCAAGTTCATCTCTGAAAAGAACTGAGAGGGAAATTTTCCCCTCCTCCCCCCAATTAGGGATAAAATAGCTGGAATTTCTTTTCTATTATTCACAAATTATTGTTTCCACAGCTCCTAAGGAAGGGACTGTGGGACACTGCCCAAGAGCCCTCTTGGCTCAGTATGAGCAAGCTGTAAGATAGAGCATTTTTTTTCTTTTTCTTTTTCTTTTTCTTTTTTTCTTTTTTTTTTTTTTTTTGCCAGAGCTTTACGGCTTTTACCAAGGCAACTTCTCTGTTTCTGAAATTTTGAAGCCTTTCTTTATCAACGGAGGGAAGAATTGAAAAGTAGGCTTTTCGTACTCAAACAGCAACCACTCTCTCTACCGGCACTTCCACATTCTCCCCTGTTTACCTCCCTTCACTCATCCTCCCGCCAAACACTGCCTGGGGGCTCAGATGCCCGTTTATGCCGCTATCCTCCGCCGAAATCTCCGCTCGGAGCCCTGGCGCCTTCCTTACCTGACAATCACATACATGACCAGGAAGTTTCCGAAGAGACCCACCACGCACACGATGGAGTAGAGGGCCATGATGGTGATGGCCGTGATCATGGAAGGACTGCCAGTCGGAGGGCACAGGCTGTCGCTCCCGCCCAGCTCGGTGCGGTTCGGACCGCATGGGTCGGACAGGTTGCCTTCTAAGTGGGAGAAGTTGACCCAGGAGCTGGGGCTAGGTGCTGGGGAGCAACTTGCAGAGCGCGTAAAAGGATCAGTGCAGTTGCCGGCGTTCGCGGGCACGGCGCTGCTGTCCATGGTGCTGACGGCCGGCTGGGACCACGTTGTGAGGTAACCGCGAGCACCCGGACTTTTCAGGTTCCACGCGCCTCCGCCGCTTCCTCTCGCCGCTGCCACGGTCCCTGCTATTTCTTACAGAGACCAGCACTGGCGGAGCCAGAGAGGAGCGTCAGGCAGAAGGAAAGAGCTAAGCTTCTGACATTATCCTCTGCTTGTAGCCCCCTCCCACCTTAGAAGTACACAGACCCATCCCGAACCCCACATCGCTGTGGGGAAGGGAGGGAGGGCTGTGAGGATCCGGAGGCTGGAGCGGCGGGAGGAGAACGAAGTGGATTTTGCGCAAAGCGATCCAACGAGTTGGTCTCCCTACTCCGCACTCGTCTGTGCCAACAGTTTTAAGGAGGGGCAGAACCAGGAAGGGGTGGGGAGTGAGACAAACAGAGAGTTAGTTTTTGGCTGCTGTAAAGCATAAGAAAGGGGGCTGACAGCACTGTTTTTCCAGCGCCGTTTTCTCAGTGTAACATGACGGGAAAGACATTGGCCTGATGCAGCCTTGACAAGCCTACCCCCCAGTGCTCTTCCGTCCTTACTGCTTAAGCAATCATTTGGGGTAGGGTACACAAAATCCTCTTCTTCAAAAAGAAGAAAATCCTCCTTTTACCTTCCAAAAAAAAAAAAAAGGTAACCTTGTGTTTCTTATTGCTAAATGAGGATTTCCAATTCTTCAAACCTGCCTGAAACAAGAGTGATTCCTTCTCTGAAAAAGAAATGAGAAACAAACTTTTATAGAGGAAACCCTTTATTCCATATTCCTCATTTCTCTTAGAGTAGAAGCTTTATTTGCATCTGATTTCTATCCTGATGAGGAAGAGGTATAAGAATTGTGCACAGAAACCTGGGAGTTGTGGTATTCAGGAAAGTCAAAGAAAGATAATGGTGACACTCCATATTTAAATCTCAAAGGTTTGGAATTACTAATTATTGATTTTTATCTTCAAACTTCCTACACGTGCTTCTCAGTAGAAGATTGTGAAAACCAAACATTTGCCTCATTTCTTTGTTTTCTAGTGTAGAAATTCCAGGAGAAACTGCATCGACATCTGGAACTGGAATGGCTCACACAAAGTTGAGGAATATTGATACGTCTTAAAATTTGATAACACACTTTTAAATCCATAAATGCTTCTTCTATTTTATAAATCAATTAGGAGTAAGGTGGTTTTTTTTTGTTTGTTTTTGTTTTGGTAAAGTTAACACTAATTCTGAAGTAATCCCCATATCTATACATGGGTATATTTGCCTATGTGTGTATCTCCTAACAATAAACGTTATCATTAAACAGCCCCAAATGGTTGTAGAAAGTTATACTTTTGGGGAGCAGGGACAAGGCTGAGGTAGAGAGCTTGGGAAGAACATTTAATTCCAATATTATTTTTATCATTTGTCTTGAAAATAAATAACACCAGCAAACCCTGCTAGTCATAGGTTATTTGGCCAATGTTCAGTATCATTTTTACTCTTATATATTAAAGGGTATGATTTCAGCAATAAAATATTACAGAGATCTCCTAAAGACTAATAAAAATACCTCAGCACATATTCTTCTATGAACTAATATTAATTCACTCACATTGAGCCAAAATCTCTCTGCCATTATTCCATCTCTGAGGACAGAACCAGGCTAAGTTTACTTGGAGTGTAAGACAAATCAGCACAGTATAATAAGCCCTGGCCTTGAAGTCAAATCATATTGCCAGCCTTAGATTTGTAACTTCTTAAACTTTTTAGCTGTAGGAATTAAGATACGTTACTTTACCTGACTGAGAGTTTTCTCATCAGTGGATAAAAGAGGATAATATCTCATATGACATTTAGCAGGATTAAATGAGACACAATGCAATTGTACTTACTTAATAAATGATAACTCATTATGATTATGCTTCGTATATTTGAAAATAACTGAACAATCTCTTCTTCAAGTTAAGCATTAGCTTCCTTAGGCTGTTTCTTACAAGATATAGTTTTGAGTTTTTTCAGGAGTGTGGCCTCTTTTCTAGTCACATTATAGTTTGCCTATCTGCTCCTAAAACAGTGTTTTAAGGATGGCCTGACCAATAAACATTGTGCAAGATTATAAACTTCCTCTTTCTGCCAACCTAGGATTTTGAAGGCCCTTTCACTTTTTATTTTTGAAGTTACATTGCTGTCTTGAATCTCCTTAGGTCTACTATTGGCAAAATTTCTTAAACATGAACAAGTCCGTTCAACAAATATTTATTAATGATCTAATTTGGACCAGGTGCTGAAATTTTAAAAGCTGGATACACTTATTTTTGACCACAGGGACTTACCTTTTATTCCTGGTGAGTCATGTTTTTCCTGTCCTATAAATTTATGGTTGTTTTAGAAGGATCTGAGTGTAACACTATAGGCTTTTAAAAAATTTTTTTTAAATTACATTTAATTAGTTCTAGTTCAAGATTCAAATCTAACACCATCTTTGAGAATGCTGATTCTGTCATCTTCTGTATGCATGCGTCCTACTTTGCATACTTTATTTATTCTCCCAGCTTTATGTATTCTACCATAGTTTTCCTGAGGGCAGGCTCAGTCACTACATTGTGGACTCCCTCCTTCCTGCTCTATGTGTTAAATATACACGTCTATGTACATGTTAACGTTTTAATTGAATTGAAAAATCATTAGCAGATTTCATAAATGCTAGGGACTGAATGCTGTGTCCCCCCACTAAATTCATACATTGAAATTCTAACCCACAGTGGGATGGTGTTAGAAGATGGGGTGTTTGGGAGGTAGTTAGGTCATGTGGGTGGAGACTTCATGAATGGGATTATTGTTCTTTTAAAGGAAATCCCAGAGAACTCCCTAGCTCTCTTTCTGCTACGTGAGGGTACAATGAAAAGACCACAGTCTGACAGTCTGCAACCCAGAAGGAGGCCCTTACCAGAGCCTGACCATGCTGGCACCATGATTTCAGACCTCCAGCTTCCAGAACTATGAGAAGTAATTTCTGTTGTTTATAAGCCACTCAGTTTATGGTATTTTGTTATAGCAGCTCAAACTAAGACAATAACATCATCTAAAATAATCTGAGTGATTTTTAAATGGCACAATTTAAAAAACAAAACAACTTTAATAATACTTTAATAATAACATTATTATCCTTTTAAACTCAGCATATTTTGTCAACTAGCTAGGACTTAAATGTATAGACAAATGGACTGGCCATGTGACTTTTCTTCTAGAATTGTCGTCAGAGAGCAACTCAGTTATTTTTGCCCTTCTCCAGAAACAGTATTTGTTTTTCATTCTGTTTTATAAAAATTGTAATCATTCTATGAAGTAGGAATTTGAGCTTTGTGCTTCAACTGTATATTTTTAACTGAAATTTGATGTTTTTCTTTTCTATTACTCTTTCTCAAGTTTCATTAAGGAGAATTATTATCTCAATTTTGAACGCAGGATTTTCTGGACATAATTGCAAGTCTTCCCTTAAATTGTATTAACATCTATATCTCAGTATCTCTCATCTATTCAATATACGATTGGGGACAATGCAGAACAAATTTAATTTGTCTTTCAAATATCAAGACAACCTTGAGAAACCCAGAAAAGAGCTTTTATAGGAAAAATTAATACCACTTGATACATACTGTAAAAAGACTTCAAATTCCAACTTTTATTATATATTAGTTGCCTTATGGGGCATTCTCCCTTTTCTCCATATTTGCACATTTTCTACCAGAGTTGTCTCAAGTCTACATGAGACTTCAAGTCTCTTGTGAAAGGAGGTGTACTGTAAATAAGGGAGTTATTTATTACAAGTCTAAATATTTTATATAACATGCATTCTAACCATATAACCTTTTGTTTCCTTGAGCCTTATTATATCTGTATAATACGAATATATGCATTTTGTTGATACTTTTTGCTTATCCTATATTTTCTATTTGAAGAAAGAAAAACGTATCTATCAATCAGTCAAGATTTAACACTGATATAAAACCCATATCTTACAACATTTTTAAAGTAAAAATATTTACTTCAAAGCAATGCATTCAGTAATAGCTAGGATGGATCATAGGCAAGTGCTGAAAGTCCCTCCTGTTCCTTGAATTTCAAAATATCCTGGCTTTAGTTATTCGTATAATTGCCATCATCCCAAACTTATTTTAATAGCTTAGTTCTGATTTTTTGGAGGTTGGCCATTAATGGAACACATGATTAGCAGCTAGTAATGAGGAATACAGACATAAATATTGTGTATAAAACTATTACAGTGGCTTGAAGCTCAGGAAATAAGAAGGAGATCCAAGTTTTCACTAGAAGAACATTTTATATGTTAGTTTATGGATGTTTTCTGTATTATCCAATATTTAAATTTGTATAACTAATGAGACTGTAAGTCTTTTTAATACAATATTATTTTTGATCTCTGCTTTGTTGCTTAAACATCCAGAGAAATGGAACAGATATTCTTACTTACATTGTAAAAATAAAACAAACCAACAGGCAAAAATTTGACAACTAACTCAACTTGATAAACTTAAGAGAGACATCTGGGATAGAGTGGATAAATGCTCTGGACTTTAGATCAGAAATCAGCTAGAAATCCAGACTCTACTATTTACTTCCTGTGACTTAGCTAAATTACTCATGCTTTCTGATACTGGGTTTCCTCCTCTGTAGAGTAAAAACGTGAGAATCAACTTCAAAGGGGGTTTTGCAAGACTGCTTGTATATGAAAGAATTTATCCTTTGCCTTTTAGTTTTATACCTTGTTGTATGTGGTCTGAAGATTAGCAAGAATTACTGAAATTGTTATGCTATATTTAATAGCATAAAATCAGCCCTAAAGAACTTGATTCTTTTAAGGGCCTGAAGGTGGTGTCTGAGTCCAATTCAGTAAACTTTTTCAAACAATTCATCTAGACATCTAGTTTAAGTGATTCATAAGCCTAAATATTTTTCTTAAAATCTGGAATTTCATTTCTACTTGAGTCTTGTGGTCATAGCCATTAAGAGAATGAACCCCTACCACATTTTTATTTACTTACACAATTATTAACAATTGAGGTTTTTATTTTTAAAGATCTTTAAACATTTTTTTTGTCTTATAACCTTGTTTCCAATTGAAGAATTCTTCACCAAACTCAGTCTCCTTCTTCACTTCACAACAGAGCACTTACCACAATGAAAATATAATCCACACACATTTTGCTTTCACACATGCCGAAATATCTGTTATGTATAGCTGCAGAAAATAATGTTATGCTACAAAAGTTAATTAGAATTTCAAGTCTTGAAAATGACTTTCAGTATGAATTCTTTCAATTTAGTTTTAAAACTTACTAAAATATGTTTCATCAGCAATTTAAATTCTTAGAGTGAAATATAAAAAGTGCATCCTAAAGAAGTTAAGGTACTTTCTACCCATGATCCCTTCCTCTTCCTCCCTGACTTAAAGGTAATTATTTTTTAAATCTTTGCTGTTGCTCATTGATTCTTTTTATTCTATTTTTTTAAATTGAAGTATAGTCAGTTTACAATGTTGTGTCAGTTTCTAGTGTACAGCGTAATAGTTTAGTCATACATGTACATGCATGTATTTGTTTTCATTTTCTTTTTCATTGTAGGTTAGTATACAATATTGTATATAGTTCCCATGCTATATGGTATAAACTTGTTTTTTATCTATTTTATATATAATAGTATCCACAAATCTTGAACTCCCAATTTATCCCTTCCTATCCCCTACCCCTACCCCAGTAACCGTAAGTTTGTTTTCTATGTCTGTGAATCTATCTCTGTTTTGTAAATAAGTTCCAGAATATATAAACAGCTCATACAACTTAATAATAATAATAAAAAAACCCAATCCAAAAATGGGCAGAAGACCTAAAAAAGCAATTCTCCTATGAAGATATACAAATGGCCAATAGGCACATGAAAAAAATGCTCTATATTACTAATTGTCAGAGAAATGCAGATCAAAACTACAATGAGGTATCACCCTACACCAGTCAGAATGGCCATGATTAAACAGTTCACAAATGGTAAATGCTGGAGATTGTATGGAGTAAAAGGAATACTCCTACATTGTTGGTGGGAATGCAGTTTGGTACAGCCATTTTGGAAAACAGTATGGAGATTTCTCAAAAAACTAAAAACAGACTTATTATATGATCCAGCAACCCCACTCCTGGGCATATATCCAGAGGGAACTTTAATTTGAAAAGATACATAACTATTCACAATAGATATGACATGAAAACAACATAAATGTCCATCAACAGATGATTGGATAAAGAAGTTGTGGTATATTTATAAAATAGAATACTATTCAGCCATAAAAATGATAAAATAATGCATTTACAGCAACATGAATGGACCCGGAGATTATCATTCTAAGTGAAGTAAGCCAGAAAGAGAAAGAAAAATGCTGTATGTTATCACTTATATGCAGAATCTAAAAAAAATAATCATTTAAAAAATTTGTTTTTCCATACTTTTTTATTATAAACAATTATATATTATACATTAATTATAAATTAATAGTACATCTCTTCCATTCTCAGATAATTGTAAGTATAACAAACAATGTTTTCCCCTAATCAGTTTTTTATACTTTTTGCATGTTTATTTTATAATCTGTTATTTTAGTAAGTTTCCCTGGAGATAACACAGAGTATATGCAGAGATATTATTCATTCCTTTTTATAGCTGTAAGTTACTCCTTTCTGTGGATGTACCATAGTTTAGTCAACCAGTCCCTTTTCAATGGATATTTGAATCCATTAAATGCATTGAGTTTTCAGACTTCTGCTATTACAAATACTAGTACAATAAATAGCCCTGTTCTTTTCACATTTTTTTCCAGTGTGTCTCAGATAGATTCCTGGAGTTATTGCTGAGTCAAAGGGTAAATTCATGTTATTTTGCTAGATATTATTAAATTTATCTCCATAGGAATTTTACATTTTGCAGCTCTTACAGAAAAGAGAGCTTGATTCTTCATCGATTTAACAACAGTGGTTTCAACTTTTAGCATTTTTGTCAGCTAGTAGAGTAGAAATAGTACATAATGGTAGTCCTACTTTTTAATCTCTTTTCAGTGAGTTTGAACATCTTTCCTTAGAGTTGAGCCATTTGACTTTAGTTTTCTTTGTGTTCTCTGTTCGGTTTTCTAATTTCATTAAAAAAATAGGATTGTTAATCTTTTTTCTTTATTTTAGGAAGTCTTTATATATTAAGGGTATTAAAACTTTAGTTACTATTTTTCCTAGTTTGTCATCTGTCTCTCTCTCTTTTTATTTTTTTTTGCTCAAGGTATCTTTTGCCAAGCAAAAAGCATCTTTTTATTTTATGTATTCAAATTATTGATATTTTCCTATATTACTTCTGGAATTTGTGTAACTAGGAGGCAAATTTTCCCACTCCCAAATTATAGAGGAATTTAGCCATATTGACTTATAGTACTAGTGTGCTTAATTTTTTTAAGTCTACTTTTGGAATTTATTCTCATTTATGGTGTAAGGAATGGATCTAATTTTTAACTTTTTTTTTACCCAGATGGCTATCCAGTTATTGTAATTCCACTTACTGAGAGGTTTATTTTTCTCTTCAGACTTGAGATGCCGCATTTACTATATTCTATGTTTTGTATGTGTGTATGTGTGTATATGCATGCAGCTGGACTTATTTCCGAATGTTTTCTTCTGTTTCATTAGTCGCTCTGTCTTTTTATGCAACAGATTCCACATTGTTATGAGATCTTACAGTGTATTTTAGTAACTGATAAAACTAGCCACTCCCAGCTTCTCTCACAGCATTTTTGTTTGTCTTTTCAAAGGAACTTTCTGGTTAACCTGTCTAGCTTTAGAAGAAAAACCTAATGGAAACCTAATGTTTTTCCAGTGATATTGTATTAAATTTCTAAATTACCTTAGGGGAAACTGAGCTATTTATAATCTTTATTCTTCGTATCTCAGTACGTGGTACATCTTTGCATCTGCTTACATTTACATTATCATGTAAAAGTATTTCATAGATTTCCTCATGGACCTGTGGATAGTTCTTCCTTACGTGTAGCCTAGATGTTTTATATTATTGTTATTGTTCCTTTTTGCTATTGAAATGTGGCCTCTTTCCATTATATCTTTTACTTGGCTATATATATATATATATAAAATGAAGGATATTGCTTTTTGCATGTTGACTTTTTTACCTGCTACTTTATTAAATTCCCTTACTGTTTATGACTTTTTTTTTATTTTGGGGAATTTTAATTCATTTTTGCATGGGGTTACATATTTTAAATGATAGCAATTGGGAAGTTACTTCACTTTAAAAATTCAAAACTCCAGAAAATTTTCCAGAAATGCATACACTACATAAAGTAAAAGACATCAGTGTTTAATGAGCCTAGCAGTAATACAAGCAAGGTCGGAGCTTGTGAACTCTCTGCTTAGCTAGGCTATTTTTTAAATACAGCATAAGCAATTGTAAATCACCTTACCTTGAATAGCCATTAAATTTCCTTCAAGGTATTATACAATAGTTTTATATTTAGAATCCCACATATAAAATCTACCAATTGCTCTCATTGTCTGTAAGTACATATTTCTCTATGGCTCTCAATTAATCTTTCAATTTTCATGATAACCATTAGCCTGCCCAGAATTTTGTTCGTTGTTTTAATGCCCGTAAATATTAAGCTATGTCCTGCCTTTTCTCATAATCTTTCGATGGCCTTTCATCTTACTTAGAGTAAAATCAAAAATCTTTCAAGGGCCTATAAGGCCGTGTAAGATCCGTGCCCAAATTCACCTCCTTCTACCACCTCTGTAACCACAGATTCTACCACTTTCCCCTAATTTTCCCAATACTGTATCATGGCCATTTTACTTGATGTATTTCTCTCAATGGCTCACCCCTTCATCTCAAGGTGTATGATCATTGGATCAAAGGGATCAATAACTCCTTTCTTAACCACTCTTTTGAAGTACGCGCCACGTTGGTAGACGCATAATTGGCCCCATTTTTGCCCCTTCCTGTGTCTATACCATTTACTATTAAGTCTCCAGTTCTCTCTGCCAGTGAGTGGAGTACCCTACACTGTTCTCTGAGTCTAGATTTGGTAATATGACTTTCTTTGGCCAGTAGAATGGATCAGAAGTGACAGAGTGCCAGTTCCAAATCTAGGTCTCAGAAAGCCTTGGCTGCCTGCATTTGTTTTCCCATATTTCTTCCAAGGCCTTGAGAACTGCTCAGACTGGCCTGCTGGAGGCTGAGAAATAAGTGGATTAGAGCTGAGTTGCCCCCATCACCTCAGGGGAGATCAACCCTGATTATCTTACAGTCAGCCAATCCCAGCTGAGATCAGCATAGTTGACACTCATGCAATAAACACATATTGCTGAATGCTGCAATATTGTGGTAATAGTTAACTAACAGACACACCATTGCCACTTCATTTTACTACATACCACTAAGCTTTGTTTAGCACTTATCATGACTCAACCTATTATATATTTTACTTGTTTTTTTTTAATCATTTAATATTAATTTCATGAAGGCAGGAAATTTTTCTGGCAGAAATTAAATTCTTAATAAACATTTGTTAGATGAACAAATCCACAAAACTTATTTTCATGAGTTTTGCCAACATGCATTGATCATTTCAGGCACTTGAATGACATTGCTAATAGAATTTTTCGTACAATTTAATTATTCTCTCATACAAATGTATACTGGCGATTTAAATTAAATGTGCATAGTTGTCTCCCAATTCTCTCTAAAATTGCATACATTATTCTTCGAAAGTGTTCTGCCTGCAACTGGTTGTTGCTCTCTATACGACTCTCTTTGTTCTTGCTTGCTCTGGATTTCTGGCTGCCTTGAAAAGACAGAATCAAAATGTTGAGAGCTCAAGGATAACACCTACCTGAAAACTCTCCTCTCTTTTGAAGGCTAAATGATTAAGGATACTGAGCAATAAACATTACTAAACAAATTCACTCATATTTCATTTATTTTTGGAAAATATTTCATAGAATCTATTTTTATTTTTAAACATTGCTGAGGACAAATAAGTTTAAAGAAAAAAAAAGATTTTAATTGGTTGAAATGTAGTTCAAAACAGACCCATCTCGACTAAGAATCTACCTTTGAATGTGAGACTCCGGGCTCGGCTCACAGGTGCTAGAATGTGGCATTATTTGCCACTTTAACCCTTTGGAAGTATAATGCCAAAGAAGGTCTCTGCAAATCAGGTGTGCTCACATATGCCACTGTTCTGCCAACAGTGGGAGCTCTGAAATTTGTATTTTTAACCTTACTCTACTCAATAACTCATAGAGAAATGAAAGCAATATATTCAATGATGATCTAGACCGAAGGTTGATGATCTATGTACTGTTCCAGTCTGAGCAGTATAATTGAATAATTAATAAGGTATTGAAAGTTTCCATTATGACAACAATTAGAAGACAAATGCTTATTTCTATTGAGTTCTACTTGCTTGAGATTATTCAGGAAGTTTGTCAAATATTTAAGTCCCATTTAAAAAACATTAGTTTGCCATATTTTTCTTATTTAGCCCATATTAAACCATTTGCTGAGGCAATCATTGTATTCTAGAAGCCAATTCTGTTAGTATTTTTGAGTTTGTCCCATCACACAAGTGCTAAAGATGCAGTAATTCCTCTCCTTCACCTGTGTCCTTGAGACTTCATGGCATAAGGAAAAGAACTGAAGGATATATTTAAGGTTTTACATTTGGAAATGGAAGTTCAACCACTTAAATTCTTTTGCTGGTAGTTGAAGTACTGCATAAGTTATTTGGAAGGTTGTCTTATCTTGATTTTCAAAGTATCACTGTTTTTCATTCTGAATGAACTTTTTCTAATATTTGAACTTAAATCCCACTTTTCTGTGAACATTGCTTTGACATAATTTTAATAACACCATCTGTATTAGTAGTCCATCTGTAAAAACCTATAAATAAATGGGCCTATTTTGTTCTTCATTACAATGGCTGCCAAAGATTTTTCTTAAAAAGAAAAAAAAACTTATTTTAAAATAGTGTACACCCACATGATTGAAATGGAAAACTAAAGCAATTATGAAAGTTATTGTGGTCAGAAACATTTTTACTTTTTCTTGTAGCATCCAGATAATTGAGACATATATATTATTTCAATTTGAATTGCTTGGCCTTAAATTCTTTGTGTGTGTGATGCCCTTACAGGCACACAGGTAAGCATATAGTCATGAAGTAGTTTATATCAGCATTGGAAGACAGCGAAGTTTGTGAAACTCTTCATTTGTTGAAGCTTTCTTCTCTTTTCTTTTGCCACTTTAACCCTTTGGAAATATGATACCAAAGATTAAACACCCGCAAATCAGATGTTTAATTTTTTCTAAATATTTAATTCTCATAGCTAGGAGCCCTGGAATTCCCTACATTTACTAAGCTTCCAAATGTATAATAAAACTAAGACATGACCACCAGAACTCTAAAATAATTTCTATAAAGTCATACTTTAGTGTCAATATCACTTATTCTCTAGCCACTGCAGGAAAACACGGACATGCACACGCATGTGCCACAATGTCATTTAACCCTCAAAACTGTTAATTGCCCTTTATGAGTTTGCTGTTCCTCCTTTGTCTGCTCTTCTTCCATCACAGGGACAAGGCAGAATGCATAATATTCAAGAAATGAGTGTCAAGTAGTCCTTACCCCTGCTTTTCCAAAAAATTCAGTGGAAAGGGTTTTTATGACAAAACAAATCAGCTCTACCTCCCTTGGACCATGCCATTTCACTTATGTGCCTTGTACTGCTGCTTTTCTGCCACAGTACGAGAGGATACCAGAGCTGTATGCTCCAGGTTTCCGGAAAAGATTTTGATGGGAAGTAAGGGCTAGTCCTTGCCCTAGAATGACCTTTATTGCATGTAACAACCACAAGGACAGAGGGCTATGGGCATATAAAGGACAGGAGTCCTTTTCTGTCATCTTAGAATTCAGTTCTGCCACATCTACTTGTCTGAATTCTCTTATTTGTAGGAGAAAGGGGCAATTAGTGTAGGCAAAGTCATTACTGTGCAATGAATGGGGAAGCCGGCTGACCCAGCTGCTCCTTCCTGTTTGCTTTCCCTTTAGCTAGTGAATTTCTATACTGCAGACTTGGAGCAAGCTTACAGCATTGTGACAGATCACACTCCCCTGAGCTCTGTGGAGTGTTCTCCAAATGAACCTGGAAGCTTTCCCAGCTTTAGTGCTGATGGATTTAGTCACTACGCTTCTCTTTACAAGAAGATAAAGAACGACTTATTGGGGGTTGGGGTGGGGAAAGCTTGAACAACAAGCAAATAAATACATAAGCAGTGATGGGCTAGAGAAGATTGTGTTAGAATTTTGAAATTGAAGTTCTGGTTGTCTGTGTTCAGATAAAAGATCAAAATGGTTTAAGGGGATCTGACTCTGAAGCATCTTTGCTCATGTCACTAAGATGACTTTTAAATAGAAGGGAGACCTTGCCAAATACAGAAGAACCATTCTTAAAAAAGGTTAGTATGCTAATGGCTGTCATTTACTGTGGTGTATGGTCCAAGCACTGTTTAAACTCATTTAATTCTCATAACAATTCTATGAGGTAAATATTACCATTATCCCCCATTTTATAGATGAGATGACTGAAATATAGCGGAAGAAGTAATTTGCCCAAGTTCACAGGTCAATGTGGAGTGGAATTAGGTATTGAACTCAGGCATCCTGGTTCCCAGCCTTCATTTCTAATGACTTCCTTCTGCTGCTGGTCATTATGCTAGATCTTTGGATATATTGGCTTTGGACTTGGAAAATCTGGACTTAAAGCCTAGCTCTGATAACTTGCCAGCTATGTAGACTTGGGTAAGATGTTTAACTTCCATAAAACTTAAGTTTCTTCATCTTTAAAATTGAAATAACCAGGTTAACTTCATTGTGTTCAGTAAGAATGAATGGAATACGTTTGGTATTGTTGGATGGAAACTACTAAATTAGAAAATAGTCCCTTATTAAACTTTTTATGTTTTTATGTTAAATAATAAGACTAGTTTCTAAACTGCTCCCTTGCAGCTAGGGGCTTTGCTCATTTCTTCTTTGTACTTATTTATCTGCTGTTCACCTAGCCATATCTCACCTGTATGTGGGAAAAGAACTGAAGAATTACTGTATTTGCTGAAAACATCCTGTGAGTTTGGCCCTTTTTGCAGTAAAATTGCAGGAAAAGCACATCTCGAAGTTAAATTTGAGGTCAAACCCTCTGTCTTTGGTCTGCTGGTGCTTACTTTTATACAGTCAGAGAAAGAAAGCTTTCTGTAGTTACACACATCATATGAATTACTGCAATTTTGTGAGAATTTGTGTCAAAAGTGTTTCTTCTTGTTAAAAAGAGAGGCTATTTTTGATCGGATAGTTGTTTTGTAAAATTGTGTTGATACTAATAAGGTTTTAATATAGGCTGGCTTGCACTAATATCCATAGGCCGAATGGCTGAATGTGTCTTTCAGGACTGTGAGCTACCATGGAACCTTCTGTCCTTGATGATGCTGGGCAACTTTGATATCTTTCCCTAATGCGTATGCTTACCAGGGCAAATATTCAGGGTCTACTTGAGTAAGAGAAGTCGGGAAAGACATATATGTATATATCTCTATAAACCCCTTCCTTGACTCCATGACCCCCTTTATTCACCACCCTACTTTATTGATTTCCTTCAAAATCATTTTTCCAAGTTATTTTTTGCACATTCAGTTTCTACTTCCTCACTCTCTATCTCTTTTCAACCTATTCAATCTGGCTGTCACTTCTAATGCTTCATAAAGACTGTTCTTCACCAGATTGTTATTGGCATTTAGAGCTGATCGACACGTGCCTTTCCTCAATCTGCTCACATTATCTTTCTTAAAGCCTTTCCTCCATTGGCTTTTATGATATCACACTGTCCTCCTTTATCCCCTGTCTTTGATGGTACTCTTCTTCCTCTGTCTGAAATCTAGATTATGGAGTCCATTGGTGTATTAGTTAGGGTTCTCCAGAGAAACAGAACTTATCTCTACATCTATCTATCTATCTATCTATCTATCTATCTATCTATCTACCTACCTAACATCTATGATCTATTTGTTGAAAAAGCATTGTCTCAAGTGATTATGGAGGCTGGAAGTCCCATCATTGGCCATCTGTAAACTGGAAACACAGGAAGCCTGGTGGTATAGTTTGAAAGCCTGAGAGCCAGAGAGCCAATGGTATAGATTCCAGTCTGAGTCTGAAGGCCTGAGAATCAGAAGTGCTAAGGACAGGAGAAGATCAATATTCTAGCTCAACAGTTAGATGGAGGGAGAGGGCACATACTCTCTTCCTTCTCCTTTTTGTTCTATTCAGGTCTTCAGTGGGTTGGAAGATGCCCAACCACATTGGGGAGGGCAATGAAATTTTCTTAGTCTACCAATTCAGATGCAAATCTCTTCTGGAAACAGACACACAGACATACTCAGAAATAGTGTTTAACCAGATATCTGGGCACCCCATGATCCAGTCAAGTTGACATGTAATATTAGCTGTCACACTTGAGGATATGTCTTAGGTTCCCAATATTACATTCTCTCCTTAGCTAGTTTATCCAGTCTCATATCTTCAAATATGATCTAAATTTTAACAATGACCAAGATTATATTTCCATTTCAAACTCCTCAGAATTATTCATTCAGCTGGCTATTTAACATCTCTAGTTTGATAACTCCTGGGTATTCCAAACTCAATGAGTCCAAAAATGAACTCTTGATTTCACCTCCAAAACTTTTCTCTCTTAGTCTTTTCCTGTCTCTGTAAGTGACATCTTTGTTAAACCAGAACCTTGATACTTAAGGCTTATTCCTTGCCCCCAACCCCTTACCCCCAAATATCCATCCATAAACAAATTCTGTGTCCAAACACACAGTCACGCACTCTCTGAACCTCTGCCAGCACCTCAGTGTATTTCACTTTCAATCTCATCTGGACACCTACATCGTTCTCCTAGTTGATGTCTTTGCTTATATTTTTGCCTTCCTCCAATCTATCATATGTGTGGAAGTTAGGGTGATCTTTTAAGAAAATAGTGATGATTCTGGTGTTCCCATGATTTAAACTCTTCAGTGACTATTTCACTTAGGACCCTGTGTGCTATGGCTTCTGCTTCCAACCTCATCTGGTTCCGTTCTCTCCCTTGCTGTACTTCAGCCACAGTGGCTTTATTTCAGATCCTTGAGCACACCAACTTTGTCTTTCCTTTTGTATTATCTCAGCACAAACATACCTCTCTGCCGGCTCCCTTTTGCACTGTGGCTGTGATTGGTTCTTTTCCTTCGGTGGGTCACTTTGTATGTTACTGTCTTAGATAGGACTTCCCTGTATTATCAAAATTGATTGTTTTGTTATTCTCTAGCACAGCCCCTTGATAATTTCTTTTATAGCAATGAATACAATTTTCATTTAAATACTTATTTATCTGATTACTTGCATTATCCATTTCCTCACTAGAGTATATACTTCATTAGTACGGAGACTATTCTTTGTCTCATACACACTTGGTGTTTCACACAGTGCTTTGACATAGTAGGTACTCAATAAATATTCCTTAAATAAACACATAAGTCAAACGGAGTGGGAAATTGCTTCGAGATATGGCTATGTGTCAGCATTCCTCACAGCAGAGCAAAATAAAGAACAACTACAGTTGTGGAGTTTGGGACGTGGCTTATGAGTTCCCTGGGTTTACATTTATTAAAACCACCATGAACTTCAGCCCAAGTACAATATGAAGTCCATAAAGCAACAGTAAAATGGAAACACCATGGACTCTGCTCTGCTTCCCCAAATGATTACCAATGTGATTCTCTGTATTGTTCTAAATGCAGAAAAATGTGACCATAACAAATGAGAGCTACCCAGTCACTTCGTTTAGTGATATGGTCTTCCTTTGATGTAGCTGATGTGAGAATTAATAGACCATCACAGTTGAGAAGATAAAAATAGGGGTAGAATCAGACATCTTTTTCCTTTTATTGTGTATGAAACAAGAAATTAAGGTAATATCAATTCTTATCATTCTTAGTAATCGTTTATGTCTTGGACCAATAATTACATACTTGGGCAGAATCAAGGTATACTATATTAAACTTGGATCCCTTTCCTATTTGGCATCAGTATTTTGTAAATTTAAATCCTTAATTCTGGGACTTCTGCTTCCAGTGGAGATGCAATAAAAAATACTGGAAATAACTTTGGAAATAACTAAAAATATATGAAAGTGGTTTTTAAAATTTTGGACATTAAGCAATGAAGGGCAATGATGTCTGGGAGATGGGAACCAAACAAGATGAACTTGAACATTGCCCCAGTGTTTTGCTTGCAGAAAGCCCTGAGGATACAATACAGGGAGATGAAACCCAGACAGAATCTGCTGGTCTCCTTCAACTAAGAAGAGAGGGTTGTGGGTCTATGGAGACCATGGTGGCTTGAGCTGACAGGGCAAAACACCAGAGAAGAGAGAACTGCATATAGAGAAAGCTGTAGAGCTCCCCTTCGAGTCTTTAGGTGTGTATTTATTTAGACCATGCATGTGAGGGAACTATCTGAAATCAGAGGAAGAATTACCTGAAAAGAGTAGAGAAAGAAGTACTTTAGCTAGGATTGAGAATCGTTCCTATTCCCACCAGCCAGAGTGGAAAACTTCTTAACTCATAGGGCATCAAGAAATGCACACAAAAGCTTTCATCTCACTAGTAGGGAAAATGTATCATCAGCTAAATACTGCTCTGATCCTGCCTTAGAAAGTTGAAAAGCAAGACCCAAAATCATCATACTGTTTCAGAGTAATTTGTCTCTATCTAAGAAAAAAGGTTAAGAATATACATAGAAACACAAAAATACCCAATATATAACAATGTGAAATTCCATGTGTTCAAGAAGCTGGGAAAAAATTGAGCATAGTAAGTAGAAATGTGAAAAAATATAAATATTCTTATATCAAACTTCTTAAGATAAAAACTACAATGTCCAAGATGACAAATACATTGGATGAGATTACCAATAGATTAGACATCAGAGAATTATAGACAGAGTAATGAGAATTTTCAAAATGAAATACAGGAAAAGAATGAACAAAATGAAGGTAATATAAGAGAGCTATGGGAAGACTTCAAGCGGCTTAATATATATACGATGGAGTCCCCAAAGTAGAAGGGAGTAAGAAAATAGTATAAAGAATATATTTTTAAATGATAGAAACAGATTAAAAGGAAAGTTATGGGAAAATATGCCATGGTAATAGTAATCAAAAGAAAGCTGGGGTGGCTATATTAATATCAGAAAAAATAGATTTTAAAATAATATTATCAGCAATAAAGAGAGCCATTTTATAATGATAAAGGAAGAAATCCATTAAGAAGATTTAATAATCTTATTAGAGCCTCAACATACATCAAGCAAAACCAGGAAGAACTGCAAAGAAAATAGTCAAATCCACAATTACAGCTGAACATTTCAACATTTACTCTCAATATTAACAGTGCAAGTAGACAGAACACTAGCAAGGTATAGAGAACTTGAATAATACTCTCAACTGATTTGAACTAATTGACATTTACAGAATATTCCTCCAACAAAACCTGCACAATTTTTTAAATGTATGTGGAACACTAAACAAGATAGACTACATTCTGGAACATAAAATGAATCTCAATAAATTTTCAAAGATTCCGTTCATAGAAACTGTGTTCTGCAAGCATAATGGAATTAAATTAAAATCAATAATTTTTTAAAAAAATTCTGAAATTTTAAAGATCTTCTAAGTAACCCATAGGACAAAGAATTCAAAGAACTAAATTGGAAAGTACTTTGAAGTAATGAAAATGAAAACACAACATACTAAAATTTGCTTCATGCAGCTAAAGCAGTGCTTAGAGGGAAATATATAGCACTATAGTCCTATGATAGGGGAAAAAGGAGGTCTCAAATCAATGACCTCGGTTTCCAACTTTAAGACATTAGAAAAAGAAGAGAAAATTGATCCCAAAGCAAGCAAAAGAAAAGAAAGAATACAAGTCAGGAAGGAAAACAGTGAAACAGAAAACAGGAAAACAAAGAAAACCAATGAAAACAAAGGCTGATTTTTGAGAAAGTAAATAAAATTGCAGGAACATCTTTCCCTTTCCTAATCTATGTACTTTTGTGTGTTTTTTAAATACCAGAATAGAGGACTTTCTGGATATCCCACCCAATGCCCCGTAAAGTAGGATGTTTTCTCATTTGGCTGGTAGGAGCGGGCATTGTTTTCAACCCTGTGTGTCAGGCACAGTTCCTTCTAATCCTTTTTGAGGGGTTCTTTCCCTGACCTTTGATGCTTTCCTCAACAGATGCATTGTTCAGTACTGCGTAAAATACCCAAGAAGGATCATCTGCAGATTTCAGAGTTCTTTGTGCAGCGCTCTCCTCTCAAGAATTCTGTTTGGTAAATTCTATTTGCCTCGCTTTACCTGAACCCTTAGCTGTATCTCCCCACAACTCAGATTCTCGGTCTAGGCTCCCCCTTCCTGGGTCAGTGGCCTAGAAACTCTTCAGTTTCTAGTAAGCTGGGACAATTGTCGGGCTCACCTCAGGAATCATTGTCTTTTGTTGCCATAGTCCAACATCTTGAATGCATTTGTTTTATGTATTCCATCTTGATTTTAATTCTTCAATGGGAACATTAATTAAGTCTTATTTTGGCTAGTAGAAGAACCTTAAATTTTTTTATATATATTTGGATTTTTGTCATGTTATTTTCTCTTTTCTCTTTGTACTTCTTCTTTTTTTAATCAACCGAGTTTTTAACTGTGTCATTCCATTTTCTCCTAAATTGAATTGGAATTTATAACCCTCCATTTTTTTCTTTCAGTGGCTGCATTAACAGTGGTACTTGAAAAGTATTTCCTACAGAAAACTTACAAAACCTATAATTACAAGGATTACAAACCCATAGTTTTCTTCAGGGAAAGGAAACAATGTAGCTACCTGGGATTAATTTGCTCCCAGACAGCAATTGGCAGAGTGCTTTTGATATTCAATGTTGGATTGTAATCATAAAATACTAAGATAAACACTGAAATCAGTCAATGTAGCATTGAGAATGTGTTTAGAATACAAAACTATTATTGGTTACATTTTATGCTGCCATTGTTTAAATATTGCAGCTGCCTCGACTTGATCCAGAAAAAATTTAAGGCAACTGATGATACATGATAAGTTGTCAATATGCTCTTTAGCCAAAGACCATCAGAAATACACTTTTGTTTAAACAAGTTGGGTTTATTGCTTGTTTCAGCAAGGGAAAATGCACACCATCAAGAGCTGTGAGTCATCTCAGTAGAAGAGTTTCGGAAATAACTTTTTAAAGGGTTTGGGTTTATCGATTTTTAATAGGGTTGAGGAAGTAGACTTTGTTCTGAATTGGATGCTGTCAGAGAGTGGGAGTAATTCTCTCTTAATAAATCTTGTCTAAAAGGGGAAAAGACTAGACTGAGGCTAAAATTGTACTCATTCCTGTTAGCTGAGATAAGGGGATGTCTAAACCTTTTTGTGGTTTGGACAATGTTAGTACTGTTGTTTGTATTCAGACATGATTGTGGTCTTGTCCTTGCCTTGTTCCATCAGAGTCACAGATCAGCCTTGTGTGACATTGGTGTTCTCTGAAATGATGTTCCATAGGAAGTCGCCAAGGCCTGGCTGTGAATGCCAGGCTGGCTCCTGGCTGTCAGGGACTACATTGCTTTTTCTCCAGATAAATTAAAATAAAACTAGGTAAGAGAAATGAGTTGAAGAAACTTTAATGGTAGGAAAGTCTGTTAAATCCGAAAGAATGCACAATATGCAAAATGTGTACCATTATATTCGCCAGTTTTCTGGAGAAACAGAACTAATAAGGGATGTATATATGGGTCTATATATATATTTTTTTCTCACAGTGCAGATTCTCTTTAAGGAAAAAAGTTCATATTTGCGTTTAATTTTATTTAGAAGCTCCTTTATTTAGCTCGTTTTAGGGCTTATCATAATTTCTCTGTTTTTGGCCTCTTAATTTTCTTTTATACTCTGACTTACTATAGAGCATAAAACTACTTTTCCCAGAATGCACTGCCACCACAGTTCTTTTGTCTCTGCTCCCTCACTTGCTGGGACCACATTTCAGCATTTGTGTTTGTGTCATCATTTGCCCACTGTCTTTCTGCCAGAGTTGCCTTTCTCTGTGTGCATGTGTAGAGATAGTTATATCAGGCAGTATTTTTTAAAAAAATTAATATATTTTACTCCTCCCAATATGCCCAAACTATTATCATTTCAACAGGCAATCAATATAAAAAATTGAGATATTTGGCTTTTTTTCATACTAAGTGTCTGAAATCCAATATGCGTTTTATACTTACAGCACATCTCAGTTTGGACTAGCAGCATTTAGGTGGTTCATAGCCACGTGTGTCTAGCGCTACTGTATTTACTGATTAGCACAGGTCTAAACTATAAGTCCTATGAGGGCAGGACCTTGTCTGTTTTGGTGATTTGCACATTGTCTGGCATCTGGTATGTAGCAAAGAAATAAATGTAAGAATATTGATAATAAATAATATATACTTGTTTTAAGAATTGGCTCACATGATTATGGAGACTGGTGAGTCCAAAATCTGTAGGGTGGGTTGGCAAGCTGGAGACCCAGAAACAGTCAATGCTGCAGTTCAAGTCTGAAGACTATGTGCTGGCAGAATTCCCTTGTGCTCAGGGGAGGGCAACCTTTTGTTCTATTCATTTCTTCAACTGATTGGATGAGGCCCACCCACATTTTAGGGACAATCTGCTTTACTCAGAGTCCTCCGATTTAAGTGTTAATCTAATCCAAATACAGCCTCACAGAATAATGTTTGACCACATAATTCAGCCTTGTGCCCCAGTCCGGCTGAAGCAAAATTAACCATCATAACTATGAAATGCTATATACTTGCAAAAAAGGAACATAAACAGTTATATGTTTCACAAAGTTCAATAACTAATTTCTCTGTAGAAGCACAACTCCTCCTGCTACTGAGACCAAGGATGCCTTGCCCCACTGGTTCTCACAAAATGGATAGACAATTCACATGGCTGTTGATGGACAAGATGTCAGTCTGTTCCCAAAGCAATACATCAATGGATATACTGCTTTGGAAATATACCTGACTCTGTTCCTATAACTTCTATTTATATTTAGACACACCTCAACAAACTTTGAAGTTGAAATTATACATGAGAGGTTGCTCTGGGTGTCTTTAACTTGGTATGGATGGTTAGATTTCTAATGATGAAAATATATGGGCTGTTCTCTCTAACCTTTAGTGCTAAACAAGTGAGCATGGTGTTTGTCTGCAAAATGAAGCAAGTTATTTCTGTACTAGACTTTATCAGTGTGAACTAAATTGATGACACGTTGCAGATATTTAGATCAAATAAGTGGGTAAGAAGTTGTCCAAAAGAATAACTATGTCTTCTAGAATCCCTCAAATATTTGTATGGGATAACTTTTCCAGTAACAGTTGAGAAGCCCCGTTTACCGATTCCTGGGTGTGGTGTGAGAAACAGCCTGTGCTTATAAGGGCCAGTAATAATTTGACACCTTCCTATAGGAGGCAATGGAACTTAAAAACGTCTTTCATACACCCACTTCTACTTTTGTTAGTTTGCATTGTGGCTAAATTTCTTGCTTTGTTCTTACATTGCTAAATATTTCCTTCTCATCCCTTCAGCTGGGCTTCAAATTCCTTTTAGGGAGAGCCCATCTTCTATCTACTTGGCAGTGGTAACACCAGTTACAAAACCATTATATCAACATGGATTGCCAGGCACATAAAGATGTTGTTGAATGGGCAAACGAAGGAAGGAAAATGTGAATATATTGGATAAATGGATTTATACCAGGATAGAGAGAAGTCCAACTCATTCCAGCCTGTGTTAAAAAGAGTATCTCTGTGAAGACTATAAATTTGTGCTCATGTGTCTCTGGTTTTTGTCTACAATAAAGAAAAGAAAACGTCAAGGAACACCTTGCCATATAACTTTTATCCAATAACTGAACTGAGGGGACGGAGCACACTGCAAGTGTAAATTGATGCAGTTTCCCTATTCTGTTCTTTTGTGATGGTCTGACACCTCAGAGTTTCTCGTATTTATGAAGCCTTTTATTATGAGAAAGTAGCCAGAACACGGAGCAAGCAATTAGAGCGGATGAGTTTATGTTCTGGCTCCACCACTTACTACATCTTTGACATTAGACAAGTCACCGTGCAGACTGGGGTTATTAAATTGAAAACTAAGAAAACAATCCCCGCTCTGCCTGTTAATGCAGTGTTCAGGGGATGTGATAAATGTGATTGCCTTCATAAGCAACAAAACCATAGAAGGTAATAGAAATGATGTTTATGGGTCTCTTGGTTCTGCAGGGACAATGCTAATTTCTTAACCACTCATCTTGCACCTGTGAGTTTGCTTAGATGTGCATTTCTTACAGTTCATCAGAGACTCTAACTGTAAGATGAATTAAAGCATGAAGGCAAGTGTCCAGATAATTTAGAATGCCAGTACACTTGTGTTTGGCATTTCCAGAGAGTGGCAGTGAATAACATTAGAGAGGCACCCAGGAGCCAGATCAGGTAGGACCTGGTTAGGGCATACGAAGGAATTTGAAATTCATTTTGAATGTGATGAAAATTCTTTTAAGCATCGAGAGCAGAGTTATTTGATATGTTGCATGTTTTAAAACAATCACTCCGGAGAACATGGCAGGTAGCCTCCAAAGACGGTTGATAATGGGCCACATTTCCCAGAATTCATTCTCTTATACAGTCCTCTCCCACCACAATGAATCTGGCCTAACCTTTGACTTATGTTAACCAACAAAATGTTGCAGATGTGATGCTGTATCAGTTCCAGGTCTTTTTCAGAGGACTGTCACTTTGGGAACCTTTACCTGCCATGCAGTAAACCTGGTTAGCGTACTGAAGAGATCACGTGGAGAAGCGTTCTTGTAACTGGACTAACAATAACATCGACACAAGACAGATTAATAAGAGGAAAATGAACAAATTTTAATTCATGCACATGGAGGTCCCATAGAAATGAAACCTAAGAAGTGGCAAAGCAGGCAGCTTTTATACTTTTTAGACAATAAACCCCAATACATTTCTAAGGAATTGATAGGATAATGAAACAGGTTTTAGGTGCCCGATTAGTGAGGAGTCTAAACAGGGTTTGGGCTTGGGCTAGTAAATTTAAAAATTAACAGGGTTTGTTTATATAGGATTCTCAGCCTGATTTCTTATCTTTGGTGATAAGGCTGCACCTCCAGATGCAGGACGTGCACTTTTCAGATAAGAGCTTTATCTCTTGCTTTCAGGGAGACAGAAAGGAGAGTCAGGGTGTCCCTCTTACATTGGGCATTACTTAAGAAACTTCAATTCAAAATAATCAGTATGCCATGGAGGCATGTTTTGGAGTGGCCTACTCTGAGGCCTCAATAAGGACAAACCCTGAGACCATATGGAAAAAGAGAGGTCCAGGTTTTTCAGTGTCCTAATCACTGTCTGACTGCAGCTGTGTTAAACACACCAAGTGAGACCAACCAAATAATTGCTCAGCTGAGCTGAGTCATCCATCACACAGAGTCATGGAGGACAATACAATTATTGCTGTTTTCAAGTCAGTACAGTCAGTACATGGATGTGGAAAGGCAAAAGAAGAAGAGAGAAGAGCTAGAAGCTCACTCAGTTGTCCAGGTGAGAGATGACATGGCCTTGAACTAACATTTCAGGAAGCGAGGAGAGATCCAGGTCAGATGTGAGGGGATTTGTTGATGGACAGCTGGTGGGTGGGAGATAGAGAAGAATCAGGGTACTCCA